>NC_087342.1:164883162-165203520 GCF_030014295.1 Loxodonta africana | reverse complement strand
TCTATCTGTTCTCCTATCTAAAAGAGGGAAGCCATGGTAAGATTGCACTCACAAAGGTGTTGTAAGGATTGTATGAGTTAATACAGTGCCAGCAGATAGCAATTACTCAATAGTTTGTCACAACAATGTTGTTAAATAAATATAGTTAAATGTTGTGACTTTACCTATAGTTACTGACTCAAACTCCAATTTTGGTTCCTGGATAACTAAAATATTCTTTCTCTACTCTCCAACATGTAGAAGCTATAAACATAAAGCTGATCTGTAAGAGCTGGGTTTAGTTTGCACACATTACAAATCTTTGAAACAGAACCACTGGTAGGGAGAATTATATAATTTGGATGATTGGTACCACTGGTTTTCACGTAAAGTTCCACTGAGCCATTGAGTTTTACATAGTTGCCTCAAGGATTCCATGAAAGAGGGGAGAGGGGCGTTATGATAACAGCTGGAGAGAGCATAAGTAAAAACATGCAGGATATGCAGAATTCTGCGCTCCCTCTGCATATGAGCAGGAGTGGGAGCGGAAGATTAGGGAAGGAAAGGAGGAAGAATCTGAAAACACTGGCATTGGTTTCAGTGGGCTAATACCTACTTCAGTGAGAGAATCTATTGTACAGTTTAACTGAAAAAGAAAAAAAAAGTATGGGAAACTGATCTAATGCCTAAATTCAGGTATGTATATGCTTCACTACCTCCACTTTCTCTGCTTTTCTCCTCAGAGTAAAGAACCCCAGTGGACAAAGCCTCCCAAAGATGAAAACCTAGCCAACAAAAATACTGTCTAACTTGAATTTGCTCCTCATTGTGACACTCAGGAAGCTTTTGTCTTCAATTGATTCATGAGAGATCTTGTTACGGTGGGTAATGTAAGTCTCCTGATTTCAAATTCCCATTCCCAAGCAACACCTCCCCACATTCAAATTCTGACCTTGGCTGGACTGCTGGTCTTTTATCTGCTTTTTCTCCATCACACTTAACATAGCTGTGATTTTGATTCCATGATCTAATTTTTTCTAGGCTGAATCATCTCTCCTTTTTAAGTCTAACATTGCCAAATTTATACTCTAGCCTCTCCTTTCCAATAGGTCTTACTTCAATTCCTGTCCTTAGATCATTTCTCCTCCAGATTAACTTTCACGAATATTATTGGAATCCAAATTAATATTTTTCTGCATATAAAAAAAAAACCTCCTAAATTTACATATTTAACTCTATTCACTTTCTTGACCTGAAGTGAAACCCCAATGTCCTTTTAGTATAAATAAATCCAATCTTAATTCAAAATCTTTCCTCCTAATCTTTCATTACCTTCCCTAAGGAGTCCCTGGTGTCCCTGGGTAGTGCCAAAGGTTAAAGCACTAGGCTACTAACTGAAAGGTTGGCAGTTAGAGTCCACACAGAGGCACCTCAGAAAAAAAGCCTGGTGATCCACTTCTGAAAAATCAACCATTGAAAACTACATAGGGTGCAGTTCTACACTGACACACATGAGGTTGCCATGAGTTGGAATTAACTAGATGGTAACTGGAAATTTTTGTTAATTACATCATCTGCCAAAGTCCCTAACAGCTAAAATGGTCCTGCCACCAGCCCTTAGGTCACTTAGTTCTAACAACTTTAGAATCAACTTTGGTTCTTTACATTCCTTTGTCCCCACAACCCTGACCCCCAAGGATTTTTCAAGGAGCATCAGTCTACCTCCAAAATGTCTCTTGCATTTTCTGCCCTCCCCCAACCCCCTTTAATTTCTACTGGCATTATGCTTGCTACTTCAGGCCGTTGTGTCCTAGAGCTACAAGTCTCCAGTCTCTCCAACTTTTAGCTCCAATTCAATAAGCTCTAAATACTGCTTCCTGATTAATTTTCAGATAGAATAATTTTACGTCACAACTTTGTTAAAAACAAACATCAATCATGCCCACTGCATATATACAAAATATCCATACTTTTAAGTATGAACTTCAAGATCCTCCACATTGTGATCAAAAATACCTTTCCAGGATTATGTTTAACTATTTTTCCACACTATCCTGGTCTCCTGCCAGCTGGGCGACTAGCCACATTCCAAAACAGTCCCACATTTTGTCTTATCAATTCCTTTACTCATATTGTTCTTCAGCCTATAATTTCCTACCCTATACATCACAGATGTTTAAATAATACATCCATTCTTCAAATTCTAACCGAATACCACCATTTAGTTGTAGCTTTTCGAATCCTCCTTTTTATGGAGGACTTCTACAGTAAAGACTGATGACTTTCCCTTAATATTAATTTTCCATCCTGAGTTTTACTAGGAACATTGCTACCCACCCAAAATATGTTTCCCATCTTCCTTTGTCATGTGACCTAATTTGAATCCCTGACATATAAGTAGAATGGAGGTGTGCAACTACTCAAGATCTTCTTAAGGGTATTTTACTTGGACTCTCTTTCCTCATCTTTCTTTTTAAAAAACGGTGATGACTAGAGAAATATTGGAAGCTCCACCAACCTTGGATTTTATTCTCTGCACTGTGAAGTGAGAGAAAGAAAAAAAAATTTTTTTTTTTTTTTCCTGATTCAAGGCACTGTATTTTGGGCTGTCTTGGTTAGAGCAGTTTAACCAGTAACTAAAAGGCCAAGTAGCTCCTCTTTTCTTCATACCAGTAACACCTAGAATGACAAATCATACTATAGCCTGGTTTCTTCAATATAAATTAGTGCACATATTTCCCTTCTTTTATTAGATTGTAAATAAGTACTTGCAAATACAGTTTCTGATTGATCCTTGTGTCCACTACAATTTCAACCTACTGGGCATTTAAAACCTATTTGAATTATTACAATGTTCTTAAGTCTCCTCTCTTTCTTCCTGAATTTCTCGCCAAACATTCCAGTTGAGTACCCTCCTATTTCTCTACATGTAATTCCTCCCTTACCTTAGCTTCCATCTCTGTAAAATTCTTTTTGTTGTTGAATCCACTTTTTCCTCAAGTCTATTTTTTAAAACAGTTCGCAGCTTCTAATAATGTTATTATTGAATACCGGGCCTTTGATATCTTCTTTTATCTTTGTCACCGTCTCTCCTACCTCTCTGCTCTCTGCCCCACTAACAGAGCATCCCCCATGACCCAGTCTTGTATTTCAGTTCTCTCCTATCTCTTCAGTGCCCTAACACACTCATGGCTTAACGTTTATGCTGATAATTACAAAATTCTCTCGATTTCCAACCATAAATTCTCACTTAATGTGTTTTCAGCCTTTTTTGGTAAATTCCTACTTGAGCAGCACACTATCACTTCATACCTAAATGTTTAAAACTGAACCCAGTCACTTCTCTTAGACTAGCTCTCGATCCCCGTTTTTCCATTTCTACAGTGATATGGCACTTCTCTGTGTCACGCAATTCTTGAGACTTTAAAAGAAGATGGGGATAAGTTTCAAGTCTTAAGAATCCGCTTTAAATAGAAACTATACAGTTTTTGTTTCATGCTGTCACTTTGGTTTATCCCATCAATTTTCATTGTACTTTCATCTCAGTACTCAATTTTGAAATACAGAAGTCCATTCCTACTTGGTTTCCCTTTTTTCCATTTTGCTTTGAAATCTATCCTCATATTAGGTTATATATCATGCAATTCCTCTTTTTTTTTTATAGCTAATCAATTAACCAATAAACCTGCTCTGCCTATAAAATTTAAGGTTCTGTATACTCAATATTTTTAACTTTATCTCAAACTATTACATAGATTGGCCAACTGATGATGTTTTTGCTTATGGTGTTCCTGATAATTGAAAAGTCCTTTTCCCTTCAGTTGATTCACTCATCTAGCATCCATCTTTTCTTTATTTCTGAAATTCTATAGTGTTTATTTTGCCCCAAAGCTTATTGTTTCAAATTCTCTACTTATTACCTATTGTCTTATACTCTACTCTGTTTCCTATATCAATTTTGCATTCCAAAAGGTGATTGGGTCCTTAATAATTGGATTATTTATTATTATTCTGTGTATTACTCCAGTGCCTAAGAAGGGTATAATAGAATTACCACTGGTTTTGAGACTGGAAGACCTGAATTTCACCCACATATACACTCCATGGTGACAAACAGCTAACTCTCTCTGAGCTGAAGACTCATCTAAAGGCGATGAAAAAAAAGCTAAGCATGATAGATAATATGTGCAAAACATGTTGTAAACTATACAATGCTACATATATACTAGGTAAAAGTATACAATCCTTGTTTAAAGATTTCTTACTCTAAATTTTTATATCAAATAAATAATTTAGTGAGCATATGAAATAATCTGCTCATGGAAAAATACTTTTTACCATATTCTGCAAAATACCAATTCAATATTTACTTGAACACTTATATAAGAAGCAATCTACATTAGACCTAATGAGGAGTTCAAAATGATTTTTATATTATACATTATTTTAATCCAAAGTGCTACATACTGAGTGACAGAAGAGTATTATTTCTAGTTTTCCTATTCTTCCATCAATGAATTGCTTGACTGTCACTGGAAATAAAAGGCCCTTGTTTCATTACTTCTTAGCACATTTATACCCTGTGCTAAAACCAAACCCAAACCCATTGCTGTTTAGTTGTCTCTGACTCATAGTGACCCTATACTAGGTTGAGTTAAATCTTGTACATTGAGAACATTCAAAAATTAAGATTTGGTCCAATGCCAATGATTTAACCTGAATACAAAAAAAAACTCACAAATGTTCAACAGAAGATCCTATTTTGAAAACAAATGCATACTTCATCGTCTGATCTTTATTCAGAGATATTGCAGAATTAATGTAATTTTCCCCATTCCTTTCTTCCCCATTTACCATAATTCTAAGCCTAATAATACAAATATCTAAAAAATTAAAACTATATAATGTAGGCATTAACAGAAAATATTTAAGGGATGCTCAGATTCATCTGAAATGTACCCTATTTTTGCAACATTATCTTTGCTCTATATTTTACCATTGCCACCTGAATTCTAACTATTTTGCACATAGAAGAGAATATTGCTTCTCTTTACACTGTCAGGAAACATTATCTCTTTGAATTCATGAACAAATGCTAAAAGTAAGAGCCTCAGCAATTTTTGTGAACCATCACAGAATCTTTGAGATGAAATAAATCAAGTTAAAAGGAATTAACTCAACATACTGGGAGAGGAAAAAAAAAAAAGATTTCCAGGGTAAACTGCTTATTTTTCAAAATCATTTCTTTTTAATGAACTTTGATCTTAGAAAAGAAAATACCAAGAAGTAACATTAAAATACTTTTATGAGCATATTATAAACAATTATCAAATACTATGGCACCTAACTTGGGAAAAGCATCATATCAAACAAACTGCAGTTAGGTTCTCTTCCTAACACCCTCACAAAACAGAAAGGTTCAGTGCAAAGACCTTTCTTAAAAATGCCCTTGCCACCCTAAAACTTATTCTTACTGGTTATAAGGTTAATAAAAGTCAAGAAATAGAGACAATTGCCTCAAATACTTATAATTTAACTCCACAGTAAACAAGACAGCAGCGTCTTTTCAGCAGCATTCTCCACTAACATGTATAAAACCCATTCGAGGAAATTGCTTTATGGGCATGATCTACTTATATTTGGCAAGTATCATTTCAATTTTGAGATTTTTGTTTTAGTATTTTTTATTTTATTTTGTTTTTGTTTTTTACTTTCTGAATCTTTACTACCAAATTGAACAATTCCAGTGCGTAACTAATTCTAAACCATATCCTTAGCCAGAAAAATATATATTGTGATGATAGCAAATAGTTTGTATAACTTAAATGACAATTTCTTCTCATAAATAAGATGGCTGATATTCTGTATCAGCTGCTATTATACGTCATATGTCAATAGTTATCAATAACAAACATGTATTTCCAAAATATTTTCTATTGCTCAGTTTAATGAAGTTTGTACAATAAACAAAGCAATTGTGTATGCATTAGAATATGGGAGTCACACAAGCCCATACTGGAATTGTTTTAATTGGGCTTATCTAAGTGCTTTAAGGAGCCCTGGTGGCTCAGTGGTTAAGAGCTTGGCTGCTAACCAAAAGGTCAGCAGTTTTAATCCACCAGCCACCCCATGGAAACCCTATGGAACAGTTCTGCTCTGTCCTACAGGGTTGCTATGAGTTGGAATCGATCCAAGGTCGACAGGTTTGGTTTTTCGGGTAAGTGCTTTAAGAATTAGTTTGGAAGGAAAACACTCTCCTAGCTATAGCCAATTTTTGTTACTTTCCAAATCATTAATGAGCAGGATATTAGTTAAGGCCATATTGTGTTTTCTGTGCTCAGATGTAAAAGGCTTTATAACGTAAAATGGCGTGGTGAGGTTTTGAAGTTGGATGAGGTTAAACTATGGTTAAGAGAAACATGAAAGAAACAAAAAATTTGGAAAACATCATTACATAAACCAGGAAATAATATATAAGCTTGCAATTTAGTCAGATTAATTTTTTAAAAAAAGCATAACTGAACATAAATATATTTGGTTCAGTTAAATATAGCTCAAAGCTTAAGAATTGCCTTCCATCCATAGACTCATGATCCCATTTGATAACAATATATATTCTACTGCTATATATTAGTTAGTCAGTGCTATGTCAAAAACGTCTAAATAGAAAGGTTGACAATAATATGGCATTGGCAGAAACAACACAATCTCACACTCCAAACCAAAGTAATTCCTATATTGCAGGGGCCACAATGTCAAAAGATTCTCCATGCAGTCATAATTATTGATGTCGCTATAAAACTAGCTCTTTTACTCTTTTTTTTTTTTTTTTCCCTTGGTACAGTTCTTTGCTGTCAAAGGTCACCTTCTACTCTTGGTTTAACCTGCATATCTAAGTATCTGAAACTTGCTTGTATCTCACCAGTACTCCAATTCTATATTTCCAGGTGTCTACAAGCTATCTCTTCCTCGATGTACTGCTATACCTAAAGCCAGCATGACCAAATCCAAATTGATTATCCTCCCCATACCATACCAACTCTTATCTATATGAGACCATTTTTGTCCCTAATCCAGGCATTTTCTAAGCAACCAGATGCAAATCCTTTAAGTCATCTGTCTTTCTTCTCCTTAAATATCAGCACCCAGTATATCACCTAGGTTTATTGTCCCTTTTTTTCTTTTTCTCCATCAAAATTATCCCTGGATTTGCCCGTTCATTCCCATTTCCCATTCCCTAAGTAACTTCTACCTCAACAGGCCTTGTTGCCTTATGATTTTTTCATTCCTATTTATTTTCTCCATCATACAAATGACCACCATGTAAATCTTGCAAACATTAATACTGCTTATTCTTAGATCAAAAAACTACAAGAAATCAGTATTGCTTTCCAATCAACTCCAAGTTCTTCTGCCCAATTTCCAAGGCATTAGAAAGTTGGGACATCTCACCATGTTTCCTACTGTATCCTAACAAAAATTTATTAATTTATTCAAATAATTCGATAAATATCTCAAACATAACATTCATCCTAACTCCATACTTTTATTGATATTCTTCCTTCCAGCTGCCAAAGTGCTCCCCACTACAGTACACTTAATTAATATCCTGCTTATACATTAAAGCACAGTTTGCCTATTGGATGATAAGCCCTTTGAGAGGAGGAGATAGACCATATTTATTTTAATCTTCTTCTCCTGAAATGCTCTCTCCATTATTGCCCAATTAAAATCGTCCACCTTATCTTTTAAAATAAAATTCACCTCTTGGGATAATAGGCCCTTTAAGGAGAGGAAGTATGCCATTTTACTTTTGTAACTCTTACAGCATTAGCACAATACTAGAGATAAAATAAGTGTCCAATAAATAGAGTTAATTTATTGAATCAATGCATAAATACATATATAAACCCAAATAAAATCCTTTAGTACTTTTTTAGTGTCATTTAGGATATATGATACTACTTGATGTAGAAGATACAGGACAGAGATACTTTCTTAGTAAATAATTATAATAATTATTATTCGATCAATCCCACACAGAAGTTATGCAGATGTTATACAGAAACAATACAAAACAATGACTAAGATTTTTCTGGTCTTGAACCTACACATTATCAAACAAGTGCATTGTAGTAATACTGACAGCTAGTACCTACTTTGAATAAACATTATTTGTCTTAATTCCTTGTTTACCTTGCCCACTTGTCTCTTTCCAGTTCTGTTTCCTGAGCAGAATTATTTCACATTTAAACTACTGATGGAATTAGTACTACTTCTTTAAATCCAAAGATAACAAAATGCATTCATAAGCACATCACTTCTATCTCCCATTCAGTTAAATCATTTCCTGAACAATAAGCAAAATACCAAAATGCATGTGTTGATCTACACCTATACTAGTCAATTTATACCTATAAGTAAAAGTAAAAATGTGAGATTTCTGTTACTGTCATCATAAACTCGAGTTTCATCTGAGTGACTGTTGTTGTGTGCAGTAAAGTTGATTCTGACTCATAGTGACCCTACTGGACAGAGTAGAACTGCCCTCCAGGGGTTTCCTAGGTTGTAATCTTTACCAGAGCAAATCACCAGGTCTTTTTTCCCCTGGAACCACTGGTGGGTTTCTTTTTTTTTTTTCCGGCGACCTATTGGTTAGCAGCCAAGCACTTAATCGTTGTGCCACCAGGGCTCCTTTCCAAGTGACTAAAAAAAAACGAACAAAAAAAAACCCAAACCCATTGCTGTCAAGTGGATTCCGACTCATATGAACCCTATGGGACAGAGTAGAACTGCCCCATAGAGTTTCCAAGGAGCGCCTGGTGGATTCGAACTCATGACCTTTTGATTAGCAGATGTAGCTCTTAACCATCATGCCACCAGGGTTTGGGATCTAAAATATGACTGGTTTTAAAACACTACCTCATAAGAGGTATTTCCTCAAAAAAAAAAAATTTAATATTAAGAAACTCAAGCATCTGTTGGACGACCAGCCTTAGTGGAAACAGCACACACACACATACACACAAACACGCACACACAGAGAAGCACACAAAAAATTAGGCACTAGAAATTTTAAATGACACAAGAAAAAACAACATGCTACTAAATGGGGAAGCCCAGAAATACGAAGAAATAACAGATCTCTTCATGAAACTGAGGAGGAGGCACAACAATACCCATCCCTGTTAGCAGGGTTTTGGCTATGCATGAAAGCACTGCTTTTATTTGTGCACGGTCTTAGCCATTATTCAACTCTTTCAGGCACAGCTTTCCCACCACTGGTGATCATTGTTGATAACATAATCCTTGAGCGTGAATTGAAGGGGTGCACGTAAATACAGAGAGCTGACAAGAATGTAGAACTGAGACTGGGAATCCTGTCCACATTAAGTAATTCTAAGAACTGGTTGCTGAAAAGGCTCTTTAGAGAGCCTATTGTTTTTGCTGCCTTGACATAAACAAAAAGTCCTAATCTTGCTCTGTTTGCCTAACGTAAGGTTACTTTCTTTTGGTATATTTGTCTGGCATTTCTTGATGTAATGTTTTTCAGGCATCTGCGCAAGCTACTTGAATGGTCAACCAAGAATATAATTGTTACCTTGTTATAAGAGTTTATGTAGTCTTGTTATATTGCCCTCAGTTCTCTCAGTCTCTGCCTGTTTCTCTCGATTTGTATAATGGGACACAACACTTCACTTCTTTAAGCCTTCAGTTTCTACTTTCCTTCTCTGCAAAATGATGGTATTGGGCTAAACGCTCTTAAATTCTCTTGCTTCTCTGAAAACTGTGATTACCAAGTACAGAACAGAGAATACTTTATGAGAAGTTTGGATGTGGCTATTGTTTGAACCTCTTTTTATATCAGGCTCTTGAGAATAACAGCTTCCACTGGGTTAGAATCAAGATGAGGTAGAGGAAGGACAATGTTAAAATATTTATAACCTGAAATAACTAATTACCTAAAATTAATTAAAATAATTACTTACCTGAAAGAATTTAAATATTAAAGTTTTAAAAAACAAATCCTAATTATCACAATTATGATGATCTTTAAGTTTAAAGAATGCCAGAGCTAACCTTTGATTCAATATCTCCTAAAATGAAATATTCTGAACCAGTAGCAGATATCAGATACACTAAAGCTAGCCAGAGAACTTTTACAGGAAGAGATGTATTTTTTTCCTGAAGTCCTTAAAACTTTAAAATGAATTTTATGTATTTTTATGGATCTCTGCTTCATTCAATACAGCTGGTGCTTCTCTACCTTACACTACATTAAAGTGTTCACTGAAATATTTATAAGATCCTGCAACAAAGATACAAATCTTTATGCATATTAACGTATCAGAGAGTCAGAAGTCATCATTCGACATCATTTTGTGCAACTTAAAAAATATTCTATAGATGTATTTAAGCAAAATTTAAAGGACACTTAATAAATTGTTGCTTGGCATTCAATTGTATCATCTTCAGCATTAAAAACAAGCTATAGATTTATTTAAGGAAAATTTTAATTTTTAATAATTTAATTTGTCACTTGGCATTAATTTTATCATCTTCAAATATTCTATCAAATATGGACAAACTAAAGTTGTTTACTTTTCAGTTTCTAGTAATTTTTTTCTAAATTAAAAAAAAATTACTCCATATATGTAGTATATGTATGTAGATACCGTTCAATAGCGAGATTAAGAAATAATTCCTCAGAGAAGTCTTCGTTATTACTATTAGTATTATCATCTGTCACTGTCTGGTTCCCACTCCCTGTACCTCAGTTTCTTATTCTGCAAAGTGAGGAGGTTGTCTCGGATCATCACTAAAGCTTCCTTCTAACATTGGTCATCCAAGATTTCATTATTCTTTCAAAAATACATCCATTACGTTACCGAACAACTATCTACTGAGAGCACACTGCACGGGCAATTACTTAAACAAGACAGAATTTAAATTTACAAGTAGATTCTTGTAAATCTTTAACACAATAATGTAATTAAAGCTCAGCTCTTTCAACATGCATATTTAAATCATGAAAGAAAAATAACATGGGTGCATAAATTTGCCCTCAGTCAGAGTTTTGAAAACTTTCTCACTTCCAGGGCATAATTTTGGGCAAGTTTATCATTTATTACTTCTTACTGGTGTTTTAGAGGACTAGAAAACTGGCTTAGCCTGCAAACTGTTGAATGTGCTCCAAGTGTAGTTTTTCTTTGTTTCCTTAATGGAGATATTTATATGTATAATGATATAGTACACTTGTTATAATAATAATGAAAAAAAAGTATTTTAATCAAATAAATAAAAATCAAGAATCTACTGATGAAATATAATAATCAAGTAGATGTGAACATTTGACCCTACCCTTCGAAAGAAGCTTTTGGTTTTGTGTTTGGGACAGGCACCCCAAGTTGATGGAAGGCTGCACTTGAGAGTTCTGCTGTCTGCAGATCTGATTTACCTTCATTATTCTGTCCATCTCTCTATCTTCCTTGTACGCTCAGCCACCCCAAACAAGCTCTGATTTTCCCAGATTTAGTTTATCTCCTCCTTTCCAGCTTGCTTTTTCCTTGCTTAGAACTATTGCTGTCAGAAGTCAAAACAGCTCTCACATTTAAACGGTAGGGATAAGAAAGCGATAACACAAATATAGCAGTTGGCTGCCTTTCTCTAAGGGACCAACATACATGTACATAATGTTAATCTACTGCAGGGAAAAACAAAAATGACTTCCAACAATGTATAAAAGATGCTTGAAAAACTATTAGTGAGATTGTGTGTGTGTGTGTGTGATGCTTGTACTATTTACTATGACTTCTTTTTGTCATGCTCACCCAATTCTTTTGCAAGAATGTCATAAGCATTCTTTTCAACTCTGCTACTTTTTGCTTGTTTCAGTCTTAAGATAAACGGTAAGATCTATTATTTAAAAGACAGGCCTAGCCAGTTTCTATAATTTGTACAAAATGAAGAAGAAAAAGGCCATATATCTAAAGACCACACGATTCAAATCTACATGCTTAAATATATAACATGTTTAGAGCTTTGTACCCTCCTTTTAAATACATGCTACATAGTCATCACAAACAAACAGAAAACTTTCACAAAATTACAAAGGGTTTAAACTGATTTGAGATGATGATACCCCATCTTTTTCTGTTTAGGTTGTATCAGCTATCAATTGAAGAATGTGATTGTGTTTGTTGTATTTTCACTTATGCTCAAAACAAAGTAAACATTAGATTAGCTTGGATTTTGCACCTGGTTAAATTATTTTATGCTCTAATGCATGACTCGCTAATATGCTTAGAGCTTTTATTTTCACTGTAAAACAGATTGGCTTTGATTCAATTAAAATTCCTTTTTACAAGTATAAATAAAAAGTTCTTTCTATTAATCAAAATTAAGAAGTTAGTACTTAGAGTACATAGCAACAATGACTCACAGTCACTAGAGTTAGATGGAAGCTGAAAGATAGTCTGAGCACTATAAAAAAATGGGGATAAAGTAGCCATGGTTTTATATCACAATTACAAAAATATATTATAGAAAAATATGTTACAGAAAATATAACCATATAAAAGTAGATGCCAAATTAGGCCAACATTAAATGTGACCATTTACACTATGTGTGATATTAGGTTTATTTTGTGAGCAAAGGAAACAACTTTGATTTTCAAGCACAGAAATAGGAAACGAGTCAGAAAGGCAGATTGGAGTAGCAGTTATCTTTAAACCAGAAATTATATATTTGAAGGGATGTCTTATCCTCAATGTTATATAAATGATTCCAAAATTTCTATTGTAATCAATTAATCAGAACAAAATGAAAATCACTGGTGATAACTGTATAAAAAAAAATTTTTTTTAATAAAACTGTATAGAAACATTATTAAGAAGTTTTTTTTTAATGATATGTTTATTCAGACTAACAAAATGGAGAAAAGCTGGTTTAGATAGGTATTATACTATGAAGCAAAAATATGTAATTGTACGTCAGTAACTACTCAGAACTTTGAAATCAAGATCTAAGTTCTCTACTAATCACTTTAACCAGTGATATTTTGTTCAGTTTTATTGTTCTTTCTATATCAGATATTAAATTTCAGAATAAAGTTAATAATTACAAAACAAATCATAACATTTTCCAATTATACTATAGTTTTAACAAATAAAATTCCCTAATCATATGGACTTTGAAAACAACCTAGAATTATATTGGTCAATAGTTGTAAAATACCACTTAATTATAGTATTTTAACTCGCAAATAATGGTTCTGAGCACTGAGAATGACTCCGTAAACTACTTAGCACATACATAGGATTATGCATTAGACTACAATCACATCTTTTGCTCTTTAATGAAAACAACAAATACCACTGGTAATACTCACTGTTTCTCTTTTATTCATCATAAAGCATTAACAATAACTTTAAGTGATTCTGCTTAATGCACAAATTCTATAACTGCATCTAATAATAAAGTTTTTACAATGTATATGTGTCTGCAAGTAATCATCAAATAAAAGATTTTATAGGTTATGGCATTTATCTCAGTTTATATGTTTTCAAAACATTAAAAATTTTCACCTTTTTTTCAGATTTTCATTTCTGCCTGCGCTTTTTTTTATAGCATAACTGTATAAGTAAGAATTGTTTTTGACATCTGGACGATGGCAGTGTATATGCATACATACATACACATATATATGTATGTTTTTGTAATTTTTAGATGCCATCGAGTCAGCCCTGACTCATGGCAACCCCATGCACAGTGGAACAAAACTCGTGCTAGGTCCTATGCTATCCCCCTGACGGGTTGGGGGTTTTCATCAGCTGATGTTTTGGAGGTAGATCACCAGGCCTTTCTTCCCAGTCTTAGTCTGAAAGCACCACTGAAACCTGTTCAGTATCATAGCAACCCACAATCCTCCATTGACAGACGGGGGGTGGCTGTGCATGAGGTGCATCGACAGAGAATTGAACCAGGGTCTCTGGCATGGAAGATGAGAATTCTACCACTGAGCCATCAGTGTATACATACACACATGCATATGTATAAATACAGTTATTTACTTTTTCTAAAAGGCAAAGAGCATATTTTTATACATTTCGGAAAGATGCATTTTTCTTCTGCATTTTAGTTCATTTAAATAACTTTACTTATTCCAAGCCAATGAAATAGAAAATGTGCTCATGAAAGAAGGCCAAGAAGTCCATCTGTGTCTGTTCATTTCTCTGAGCTATCAGTTCTTTAATTTCTCAAAATATTTTTCATCTTGAGCTTGACTATCTGCTTCACTAAACAATACAGTGTTCCAACTTTTTTCTAGCAGTAGATAATTTTTCTCTAAATTCCAAATGATTACCTTAAACAAAAAAAAAAGTATCTCAATCCTCAACCATTCAAAAATTCTCCACTCACTCTGAAGCTACTGTAGTATGTGTTTGCGGCATTGAAATTATTCCTCTTTGCCCTTCTTTGCAGAAAATTTCAGGACAATATCTCGATGTTCACATTTATTTTTTAAATATCCTATAAATTGGAATACTTCAATAGATTTCCTCAAAATATTTAATATCTAAATCCTTTCTACATCGATGTTAAGGCAAATAACTTAATCCTAGTCTTATTAATGATGCTTTACTCCCTGTGTGATGCCTAGTTGTTATTTATAAAAGTTATTTACTAACCATTTTTTATTTTGAATTTTAGTTTTACTAATAATTTGAAACTTACTCGAAAATCTCTCTTTTGGAGAAAAGGCTTTAATTATTGTACTTTATTTGAGAGACCTAAAATGTAGTCCTATCTGTACCACTATGTGACTTCCAGTAAGTCCTTGAACCATTTGGTGTCTCAATTTTCTTACACATAAAGCAGGGGAGTCAAATAACGTTATCTCTAAGATCTTGTCATTTCAATAGCATTTTATAATGCTTTCAGTACGATTGGTTTATTTCATTTGCTTTTGTTTGTATCTGCTACTTTCTTTAACCATTATATCTACTACGTTTCTGTTCTTCATCTGTTACCTCTGTCTTTTCATAGAAACATTTTCCCTGAACATATATACTCACTTGTTAAGTATATTACACATTGCAAATTTATTAACTGAAATATCTGCATTTAATAAATTATATTATTTTATATAATTATTGACGGTTTCTACTAACTCCTATTATCTAATTTCTTTCTTGCCCCTCACCTGAAATCTCCTAAGGTAACACTGACTTAAAGTTCCTGAAATTCTCATATTAATGTAATGGTACAAGCAAGCAATATTTATTTTACTTTATACTCATATTGTATTGAAAAGATGATAATCAAGAGATAAGTAAACTGACTGGCACAAAATTTTACCTTATTCAAATACAGCTTAGATGTGGGCTAATTTGAATGAATGATGTGGGATAATAAAAAGCAAATTTAATAAATGTTGGTATGTAAAGAAGCGGCAGGTAATAAAATGTCACAAAGAATATTGAATCTAGCCTTGCTTCATATTTTTATTTACATTTTAGTAAAACCAAAGACAATACAGTAAATGAACTTTTCATAGGATTTTGAGTTAGAACTGTACCTTGAAATACTCCAGACAAAACAATGAAGGTCTGAAGAAAAAGTGGCCAAATCTTGATAAAAATGTTCTGACCAGTATGACTGGGCTTCAGGTAGAAGAGAAAGAAGAGGAGAAATTCAGAAATGTACATACCATAGTAAACAGAAGGTGAAAGATAAAAAGGAGAGGAAAAGAAAATTCAAAATGAACCAGACCTGATAAAAGATGTGAATTAGATCTGATTTAATGGCCTAAAAAATAAGAGACTAAGGGACAAACTAAATCATACTATATTGCTTAATACCATATCGTTTATACTCCAGTCATGTCTTAAAACTAGAGACATCTTAGGAGCTTCTAAGAAAAACAACAGGAAAAGAATGATCAAAATGTAATATCTCAATGACTAAAAAAATCATTAAACACTATCGGGAAAAGATTCCCATTAAAAACTGGAAAACACATTGTTACCCATACCATATCTTAAAAGTCCTCAGGTTCAAGATTTTAAACTTTGAACTTTGTTTATAGTTACAAAAGAGGAGTTCTGTTAATGGGTGGCTAAGCTTTGCCTGGGGGCAGTGGTGGTTCTCTTCTGATCCAGGTTCCATTCTCCTCAACTAATGAACTTCACGTGCAGCCACTACCCACCTGTCAGTGGAGGCTTGCATGTTAACTATGGTGCTGAGTAGGTTTCAGTGGAGCTTAAAGACTAAGGAAGGCCTGGAGATCTACTTCTGAAAATCAGCGAATGAAAACACAATGGATCCCTTTGTGCATGGGATTGCCATGAGTTGAAGACCTATTCAACAGCAGCTAACAAGTTTTGCCTTTAGGCTGTGGTGCACTGCACGCAGGTAGCACTCTGGGTCCATCCAACGGTCAAATATGGGACCTTTGTCTCTTCAGATTTCCGTTTCTTCATTTATGGCCTAAGGTTAAAATTTTATATCAGACGAGGACCTAGAACTCTATACCCATTGCTGTTGAGTAGATTCTGACTCACAATGACCCTATACGACAGAACAGAATTGCCCCATAGGGTTTCCAAGGAGCAGCTGGTGGATTTGAACTGCCGACCTTCTGGCTAGCAGTCATAGCTCTTAACTGCTGTACCACCAGGGCTCCAGAACTCTACAGAATGTTATTTTATTTGAAATACATGTATATTTATTGTTTTTAAACATACAACTCGGTTTTCCCAAATGTCTTAATGTATTCAAATAACTTTTACAGACAGTTCTTGTCATCCCCACAATCTAATTTGGCCTATTTAAACCTTTTCAAGAACTTTAGAATTTTGTATTACAAAATAACGAAGATATTTCACAACATATTTTTTAAATGTTACATATTTGAATTATATTCTTTAACATATTCTTGTATTGTTGATGTCTTTATACCTCTGCTTTCAAAATTTCATATCCTGATGATTTTCAGAATTATATACAGCAATCTCACTGCCTTTATATTTCAAATCTCTGGCAATCTGTTAGTAGTCTTTTTAAGATTTTAGTCATGTGCATCTTTGTTCATAATTTGATGACTTCAAAAAGTGTTTGGTTTTTCAAACAATAAATGAGAAAAAAATAGCAATTAAAAGCAATTTGTTGCTGTTCGCTGGACTACCACTTCCTAGGGTGGACTACCATTCACTTATAATTAGGCCAGTAAATCCAACCTCAGATAGGCAACAGGTGGTTAATAGAGCCAGAAGTTACAAATCGAACTGCTGTTTTGTTGTAGTCTGGCATACCATCTTCACAGAGATTGTAGACAAACATATCAGCTTCTACAGGCTTTGCTCTACACTGAAATGTCAGCATTTTCTAACTTTGTCTTGTACCTAATACACATATTTTGTGCCCTTTTGGAGCGTTGTTTCACCCTCCATGCCTTTGAGAGTGCTGGCTAATTTAGTAATATCTGGTATTTCCCATATATATTAGCTCTTTTCCAATATTAAATTTTAATTTCCTCTCATTTACTCTGCACACATATTACTCTGTATTCAGCAAAGAGTGAGTACTCAAAAAATTGGGAGGCGGTGGGGATAAATGACTGGTAAATTTAAGGTTTAAGTCTTTGGAGTTTATAGTCTTTTTGCTGAGGTTAAAAAAATAACACACACACATATACAAGATCTTGCTTTATGATAAAATAGAAAAGAGTAAAGCATTCACAGGCAATCCTTTCACGCAAAATTCCTTAAAAATGCCCTGGTCAAAAACAATAAAAATAAAATTTGTAGTTCCTCTCAACAAAATCATACTTGATTTTTTGAAATGATATTTTGTATATATTTTATTATACAATGACATTTCTGAGTGGGTAGTCATATTTGAGTTAAAGAGATCAAATTATCCTAGTTACTGTATTTGTAGTTGTTTTTTATCATCCAGAATATTCATCTACAACACCATCACTGCTTTATGTAATACTTTTCTATTTAATCAAATTCAATAAATAGAAGTTCTATCTTTTTAATTTCAGAAATATTTTGTGTATAGCTGGTGCCAGGTAATATCAAATAAATACATATTAGTAATTACGAAAGGGAGATATATTAGAATATAAATTTTTCACGTGATTTATATTAATAATTATTGATAAATTGATAGACAAATAAATAAGTGGATAGCTAGATGATAGGTAGGTAGGTAGGTAGATAGAAAGATAGATTGCTAGTTAATTTAAAGGCAGTGAAATGATCTCTGCACGTAAAAACATGGTGTATTATTTTAGGACCCAATCTGAAATTATAAAATTTCTGTCTAGTTACAAATTATGTTCGTAGGTCTTAATGTTTGGGGTATATATTATCCTATATTCACAAGCTAAATAAATGATGCACTTTCATTGATTCTAAGAAAGAAATAAAAAACAACTGATCTAAATTATGAAAGATTAGCTGACATTTATGAAGCTTTTATATAACAACATATTTTATTTGGAATAGGCTGACACCTAAACAATAATACTTTCCATTAACTATAAATGAGAGTGAATAAGAAGAATTAGAAAGCTGCAAACAAAAGATTAAAACAAGTGAATGCCTTCCAGGATGTCCCATATAATCCTTTGATAATTGCATTTATTTTAAGATGAGCCATTCAAAACTGCTACCTGTCCAACCTGCATATAAGATGAGCAAACTAGAAGCATGCAGATAAAAACTGCTAGTTGTCTCCTAGACAGGTCATTTTAATGTCACTATAGTAGAGTTTTTTTTTTATAGTAGAGTCTTAGCCTCTAGGCTTATAAATGTGCTGAATTTAATACTCATCTTGTAGGTTTTTGCTTATGATACTTGTATTATGTATAGAATTAGAATATTAATAATCATTTGATGTTGTCTAATATGTAAATAAAACTTAAAATACAGTGACCTCCTTTTCTGTCCTGTTTATACAGCATGTGTATAAGCTAAACAAATAAGACCTAAGAGAAAAGGTCACAGCCTCTTAAGACATGGCTTAAATTAAAATCTGGGTAATGTATTCACCTTGAGTGCCGAGCATTTATTAATAAAGGAATAGAGAACTAATTTCATCCTTGTAATAAACAAAAACTGAATTACCAACTATTTTATAAACTATTTCATCCTTCCACACAAAAGAAAATATTTTAAATAAAGCTAGAATTTATTTAAATCATATGCTTCCTCTGAAATCATAAATTGCCAGCACGAAAAAGATTGTTTGCTAGGTTCATCATTATTCCAAAATAAGGTTTGTTTGTTTTCCAGTTACCTAGTTATTATACAGCTTTTAATGCATGTAGGAAAATGTTTTCTTGAATATTCAATGAGTGACTTTTTGATAATAGCAAAATTTGATTTTCTAGGTCTAAAATAAGTAGTAACAGGTTGTCTTAAGACCAAATATTTTTAAGTGGAAGTAAATTTTTAAAGTCCCATAATTAAATTTAAATTTTACGCATTCATTATATTTGCTTTTAGAAAGCAGAGTATTAAAAATTGAGGCAATTATAACAACATAAAAAAATCTTGAAATTATTAGTTAACTTAAAAAAAACCAGCGCCGTTGAGTCGATTCCAACTCATAGCGACCTTATGGGACAGAGTAGAACTGCCCCATAGAGTTTCCAAGGAGCGCCTGTTAACTTACACAAGTACTATTAAGTCATAAACTGTCTTTTGAATGTTTCCATGTACATCAATAAAATGTGTACTGACAGTAAGTCGATGAGGAATCAGGAGCATAGATGCTAAAGCACTCCTATTGCAGCTGATTTTAATCTATATGTAATGCATTTGATGAAAATAAAAAATTCTAACAGACTTAAACTTTTAAACAATGTTTGACACCTTCAGCTCAACAAAAGATTAACTGCATTGATTATCAACAGAGAAAATATAATAGAGATATTAACAGAGAAAAAAGTCTCGGCTAAAATAGTTAGGAAAACACTGAGTTTAAACAAATGTAGTCAGATTTCTTTATTGCAAGGCCGTTCAGAGCCTTTCATATGTTTAGTAGTGGAACTTTAAGAAGAAGACCTAGTAAGGATTTTTCTTGACCTTATCCGATCATAGAACGCTCTCAATTTCCCCCTCCCCAACCCCGCACCCCAGGAACAGCTTAACATCGATGTTTTATAAAAGCTGCCCTATGATATATTAAAATAGATTTAATTTGTGTGAGCATTATGGAAGGTATCACATTTAATAACTTTTTTTCTTGATCCAATTCTTTATTGTGTCTTAAAAAAGCATTGATGTGCTGGAATATTCCACACCAAAAATAAACCAGAGTTGTTTTCTACAGCATTGAAATTTTATATTTTCACTGAATAATTTAAAATAGTATTAGAGTAAAAATTCATGGTTCTCACATAAAACTAATTTGGTAACCTCATACCTCAATAATATAGGTCAGAACTGGAAAGAAAGCACAATAAGACCTCTAAAATATGAAATGTTTACACTGACTTTTCATATATTTCTAACAAGCTTCATTAGTCTGTTTTAAAGAGAATGATGGCTTAAAATAACAAATAGGAAGAGAGTAGTCAGACTGCTTAGAGACAGGCAGCCTGACAGGTGATAACAAAGAAGAAAAAATTCAGAAATGGATACTTGAAATAAATAATTACAGCGGTCTGAGAGAATTTCAACTGTGCTCAATCCGTGTGTGAATTATTTCGTAAGAATTAGTCCCTGTGGCAGGCATTGCCAATTACATACCCAATAACATCTCATTTTCTTTCTTACAGAGGAACTCTGAGTTGGCATTACACCCAGGTTAAAGAACTCACATCTGCAGCCTCTCTTCAGCTAGGGATCCAAGTAAAATAATTCTAGCCAATAAAATGTACATAGAGGAAGCATGTCCTCTCTAAATAAAGTAATACCTTTTGTCTTTTGCCCTTCACCTGTCTCCCCTCATCCTGCCTGGCGCACAGATATGATGGCTGGAGTTGCAGTGGCCATTTTGCAACCATGAGGATGAAAGCTTCATTCTAAGGATGGTGCAGCAAGAGATAGAGGGTGCCACATTCCTTGATGTTGCCTTTCAGCAGCTGTTCCAGTTTTGTCCCTATTTATTTAAACAACTGTTTTGTCAGGTTTCCTACTACCCACAGGTGGTCTGATTCCTACTAACACAGACTCTGAATCTATTACTGAACTTTTAGGGGACAACAATTGATGTTTATAATGTTGTTACTGAGTGATCTTAGAAAATTATATTCCTTTTCAAATTTTTATTGAAAAATTATAGCCAGGGAAGACTATATCATGGTTAAAATTTTTCCATCTAAGGAGTTAAAGTTTTTTTTTTTTTTTTCAAGTAATAGAGGCTAAATAATTCAGAAAAGATAATATCCACAATGGCTCTTCCATAAGTTTGGCAAATAGTTGTTTTCTTTGATGTATTTTCTTTTTTTCATCGATAATTTAATATGTAGCTAATTTCAAAAAGGTATACTAATTGTCTATGCATCAAATTCTTTTGTTAAGCAAGAGGCTAAATTGGCATTTACTTTACATTTAGAATTACTTCAGAGGTTCTAATTGTCTTAATAAAGCCCAACTGTCTGTCTCTGCTGTTAAGGCTTCACAACCTTGCCATTATCTTCTGCATATCCTTCCCATACACATAACTGCACTCCATCTGGACCATCTGCTTTTCGCCTTTTTTCCCTTCGCTTGAACCTGTTGTGTATTAGTGGCATGCTGGAGCCAGGTCTTACTGGCTTTCGAAAGCCACTTTTGCACCTTTCTACCCAACCCTGCATTCACTGACACTGTTAGTAGCTTCATATTGGCCGAAATGGGAGAATTTATGCCATGAAGGTTGGCAAATGCTACAAACCAAAGCCTCCCTCCCTGCCATAGGCAGTTATTAAAAAATACCATCACACCTAGGAATAGTTCACATCATTCTGTTAAAAATACTATACTTATATTGTTCATTAATTAACCTTGACATAGTTAACTTGACACTGTTTAATTGGTCGCTTTAGTATCAGAAAGTCACCAGATCTACAGAGTGAAGTATAAGGATTATCGGCATAAGAACGCTATAATAACATGCTATTTAACATATTATTTAGTAGATATAAATGTGTTAGAAGGGCTCAATGAAATGGTAACAATGACCAGTTCCACTGATTTGCCATTGATTAATGAAAATTAATTCGTTGTCAATTTTTCTTAAAAATATAATCTTGAAGACAACTAAATTTTATTACCTTACCTAGTAACGTTTAACTAGAAAGAGTAAAATGATAAACATCTTCAAATTTTAGAGTTTTTTGCTGATTCTCAGTGGTAGTAATCAATTAAAATTTAGATTTGAAAAATTAGTTATTAAGTCAATTAGCTTCATTGAAAGGCTGATGTCAGATCTTTTTGACTTATTCTAAATAAAATTAAGTCATAATGGTATACTGTAACTTAAGTTATGTATTTAAACTAAGAATTCTTTATTGTTATAAGAAATCTTTTTATAATTATCTATTGAACCACTTTAAGATTTCTGAAGTAAAGTCATTATTTTTGTTGCCATAAAAAACTGAACTTAATTATACAAATTTCAAAGTAAAAGAAAAAAATGTAATTCTAAACTCAAACCTGAAATATATATTTAATGTTATAGTAGCTTTTATGTAATTTCATTAGATTGCTACCAATATCATTTTTTCTAAAACACCCAATTGTTCAATCAAATTAAATTAAGAGTGGCTTTAAATTGAGACTAATAAAGAAAATGGTTCCCACACCAACATTGCTTAAGAAACCACAGGTTTGTCCCATAAATTTATTTCTTACCAATACAGCTCTTTGTTTGCAAGTAACATAGAAAACATTAAAATGTAGTTTATTTTTTTTTAAATAAATATGAGCATAATTGACATTTGGTAGAATGCTTTCTTAGACTTACAGATGAGAAGCAAGTGGTTAACTTGCAACACGCTTGCTAAGGATTTTAAAAGCAGTAAGTCCAGAAATAAAAGGCCTAAGGCAGGCTGCCCTCAGGCCAGTCAGACAGATGGTCATGTGATTTCACATACTGTAAAATGAAACAGACTATGCTTTTTTAAAGAAGAACACTCAATAAATTATGAACAAGAGCTTGACGCTAATATTTGATAGGTAGCATTTGATCCACCATTATTTAGACATTTTAATTGATTTACTTAGCATGAGCATAACCGAATTATACAAAAACAGCAAACTTCAGCTACCATCAACATGCAACGTAAATGATTTTTTTCTACTCATTGAATTTTTAACTATAAAATTAATTTTAATAAGAGTTGTCACAAAGCTTAATAACTTTTAGACTTTGTATTTTCCAACTTAATATCTTTTAAAATATAGATACTATATCATATCAAACATCAATAAAAATATGTTTTAAATTATGCGTATACACTGTATATGCAGTTTAATATCTAAAATAACTGAAATATGTTTGGAAAGCATTTGGTATTTTTGTTTTCAACTAGAATATCTGAAATACCAACTATTAAAAGATTTTAAAATATTTAACAGATGGAAGTATTAAACATTATTTCTCATATATATTTCTAATTAAAATTTTTTGAAGTCCTAGCTGAAAATTGAAATCTAGTATGGAAATTTTGAAGTGAACATATGATTCCCTGAGCGTAAAGCTAGTTTTTGCATCTCCGCATATGAGCAAAATTTTCACTATTGCCAAATGAGCTTTATTTATAAATTTTTTAAAATAATACCAGTTTCCAAAACATATCTTCAGTCTAGTGAATTGCTAAACTTATACTGAAACACACCTCCCCACAGACCACCCCTGTCAATAGCAACGATAGTAAGGGAAACAGGGAAACACTTACCTAATTTTATTACGTTAAAATAATATTCAGGTGCATATTCTGAACCAACTTAGATGACAGTTGTAGCCCTATTCTGTTTATAATGTTTATCATGCCAGTAACATTCAAACCTACAATTTCACCTTTGCTTCAAATATTAAGTTCACCAATTTAATAAGAAAATTTGTTGTAAATTTATTCATCTGAGGTGTAGTCAGAGATAGTGGCACATGAAAGTGGGAAATGTTGTAAAATATTATTTAGGGTTACACATCTATCTTAAAAAATAACAGGAAATGGTGTTATATCCAGGCTGAGAAAAAAAAAAACACCTGTTATATGCGTTATAAGGTATTTGAACTAAAAGTATGTTTCAATCAGATGTACATTACATAAAATAGAAATAATCACTATATTTAAAAATGCAAATATTTATAATTAATTAATAAATATTTTCCTATAAATTATGTAAGCTTAATTTCTGGGCTTCAAAAAAAAAATTTTTTTAACTAGGTATAAATTCAGCATATTTCTAACAGAGATAACTTCACACTTTTACTGTGTTCCTCGTTAGGAGAGGGTTAACAAAAAATATTTAGAAAAACAGGTATTGGAAATCAATAGAATATGTTTTATGTTCTTTCTTTACCTAATTCTGTTTATATTCAAAACAGATCCTATCAAACACTTTCTGTCCAAATTTCATATATATACAATATATTGTAATTATTATTACTATTTGGAAAAGCCATATTTTTCCTTAAAAAAAAAAACCAACAGGATTGATATGAAAAAAGTTTAGCTTGAATGATGTAATTATGCAATGAAATGTAAAAAATCATAGCAATTAAGGTGTTGTGACATGCACTAATGAATGAAATTACACTGGTTGATGACACTGTATCTCCTACTCATTAATTATTTGGATTAAGTGCATTATTTTACATTGTATGAAGGAATAGAGTCATAAATTAACTACCCCAAAAAATCATACCCATATATTTTCATTTGATGTTGACATCTCTCCTACATCCATGAATTATGCCAAAAACATCAAAACCATACCAAGAGGAAATTTATTCTCCCGAAACACTCACTACGTGCTTCTATTCTTTTACTATTTGCTCTTAGTAATTTTCAGAGGAAGAAAGTTAGCATTTCCACAGAACAGGTTTATAAGCATGTGTATGGTTTGCTAATAATATTCCCTGTCTAAGTGTTCAACTGCTATTTTTTAAGCTTTGCTGTTTGCAGATCTAAAGAGAAAGATACACTTCTTAAGTTAGCTAATTAAAGTGATACAAGCTCCTTTTCTAAGTCTGTTTTCTTCTAAATCTTTTTCCTCAGAACAACCTTTCTCCCTAGAATAACTTAGAATAAAAAATTTAATAGTATTAGCATTAAAAAAATGGAATACCTCTCTAATCTCATTTGCTTGGGAGGGGGGAATAGGTACATCTATTCATTCCATAAATTAAACTGTAAAAACATATAGTTACTAAGAATGAAGGTAACAAATTAATCTGTTTATGGTTCACAAATATAGCCTGGCTATAGTTGACATGCAATATATATTAGATTTCATTCTTCTTCCCCTCAACAACTCTCCACATATGTTGACTAACCCAATCCAAAAAGACTAATTAGGAAAACATCCTTCTGAAAACACTCTCTTAAAGAATCTGCAGTAAAAGGACAGCTTCATCCAAGTTACAATGTCATTAATTTAAACATTTAAATGCCATGCTTATCATTAAAGGAAAAAAAAAAACTGATCCATTTCTCCGTATTTCTGAAGACAACTAAATGCCTTTTTATGAAGTGTGTACTCATCATGGTACGAAGACATATAGGAAAAAAAACCTCAGGTGAACACTTCTTTATTTTTTCCTTATCTTTGTTTTACCGGATTCCTGCACAGATCCCACCGTTTCAAGGTGGATGTGCATACAAACGTTTTGGCCTCTCTTCACTAGATACTGTGGATTAAAACATTTCACAAAGAACATTGTTCAAGAATGTAGAAAACCACTAATTTTCCTGAGAGAGTTTCAGGTTGAGAAGATTTTTCTGAGGTGACTGAGAAACCTCCTAAGAAGTCCAAAAAGACAGTCTTCCCCATGACTGGAAAAACAGAAGTGCGGGTTTGTTCTGTGAATTAACACAGACAAAAGAAGTTGGGAAATGGTTCTTACAAGCAATTGGCAGTACACTGCAGCTATGGAAAAAGCAGCTACCTAGAAACCTAACAATGGCAAAAACAGAATAAGAGCATCACTTTAGTTTAAAAAAGAAAAAAAAAAAAAAAAACACTTGGATCTTGTTGGTTCTTAAGAATCCCTGAAAGAATTTTTTCCTATGACCCAAGAAAATAAATAAAAGTAAAAAGGAAAGAGCATAAAAATGGAGAGAAACAAGACATTCACAGTATTGTTCTTATCCCATTATCTTCTGAATCCAAATTAGGTGTTCACAAATATATAAGAGACAGGGTGCACCTTACAAAATAAGTCACTATACCTTTCCTTACCAAATCTTTCAATGAAAGCAGAAAATAATTTATTTATGTCTACAGCTTTTCACTGGGAGATACACACATATAACACACATACATCCATACAGGTGTATAGAAATGTATAGATGTGTGTATAGATGTATGTGTGTGTACGTATATATACCTATGTGTGTGTGTTTACAACATATATTCCATAAAGAATTCATTAAGGACAGAGTTATCATTTTTTCAAAGAAAATCTAATAATTTAGCAAGTACTGACCTTCAAGTTTTCAACATTTTCAAGTTTTTTTATGTGACCCTATACACAGGCAACAATTATAATTAATTTCTGTGATTTACTCAGCTAGAAATGGTGGGAGCGTTTAAATTGAAACAAGTTAGCGTAAGTTGATGGTAGTTCTCAGGAGCTCATCGACTGATATAAGTATTTAGTGAACACATTTGCAATGACTAGACAGTGAAGCAGTTTTCTTGCCTCCAGTTTTTGAATTGTATTCTGTTGACAGAGGCAAGGAAAAACAGATTCAAATTAAGTTTTCAATAGGTTCACAATAATAGGTATTAAACTTCTCCTTTTCTGTTTATCTGAATTATTTTGGCCTAACAATCAAGACCAAAAAAAAAAAAGTTTAATTAGCAAAATTAATTTGAATAGATAGGTAAAAACTTCCAAAAGATACTCAAACACAATTATCCTTAAAAGAAAATACCAACAAGCATTTGATGATATTTGAATTACAGAAGATTATAGAAAAAGTACTTTAATTTCAAATTGTATTTGTCTTACTCTATTTTTCTCAAATCTTTTATTCCTGTAAATGTCTAGCATAATTATAACCCTGAAAAGATGGAAAATATATTTATTCTCTCCTGAAAATTGCAATTCTTTATTTTAGACAGATAATATCAGTCATGATCCCTACTGCCTCGATTATTTACCTTAGTTTCAATTGGTTTGGTTTCATTAATGACAAAAACTAATCATTTTTTTTCTGGGTTAGTGACTCCATGTCTACTTTGCAACCATGAACATTACTGAAACCATCACATATAAAAAAGTAAATTATTTTACAACAGATTTACCAAAAAACAATTGAGGAAAAAAAATTAAAAAGGCTCTTTGCTTAATGTGGAAGTAGCCTCATCTCCTGTGGATAAAATATAATCCATAGTTTAAAAGTACATTAAATTTTAATCAACAGTGACTTTTAGGTCTGTAATTAAAAAGATATATTTGTTAATATATAATCATTCTTCATAACCACTTTCATATGTGTGAAAGGCATTTTAGCAGAACAGCACCCATTTAAAAGCAAATTTTCAGTAAATTTCTGGAAAATTACTAGAGGAGAAGAAGAATAAAAGATAGGTTTTCCTGCAATTTCCCCTCATAAAGAGTATTAAAATATCAAAGTAAAACGCATCTGAAATTACATTATGGAGAGGTAAGATTGAAATGGTTTTCTGAGTAAGAGATGGAGCAAGTTGGTTGCAAGGCACACAACAAAATTGGCATTTCATTTCATTGTGACAGTGGTCTTCTTGACAACAGATTAGTTTAACATTGAACATCCCACCAAAACAGTTATCCATTTTATCCATTTAATTTTAATAATTCATTGTTGCCCTTCACTGTACATTAAATGTCACCCGTCACTGTGACAGGAATATAAAAGCCACCGCACATTAGTCAGGAGTCAAGATCAAAGCTGTTAATGCAAGCACTTTGGACACGGTTTTCTAAACTCAGTTAAACCCTTAAAAACACTATGCTTAGAATGTCTTTATCGCTGAGCTTCAAGAGAAATACAGAATATTTTTTTTAATGTATAAGATCTCTCAGGAAGACAATAGCCTTGTCATTTTGTGACCACAGACCATGTTAGAGCCAAAAAGTGTATCAAGGCGGTGTTGGTGGTCACTGTAATAATAAACTCTTATGCAGTTTCTAGGGAGATAATCCTCTGCTACCTAATCCTGTAATACAGTATATAATATTCTAATATTCCAAAAACCATGCAAGGTAATTCAACACAAAAACACCCAAGAAATTCCTATATTCTTTTTAATGTAGAAAAATGAATTTCTGTGTATTTAGCATACCGACTATTCTTTGATTTGCTATTCTTGCTAAGAAGGTCAGGTTAGTCAGTATTACTTGGCTTTTTCTTTCTTTATTTTACCCTTTTACCTATATTTGCCCATATTCATTTGTTCATTTAAGTAGCCTAAGACATTTTTGCTTAATAAATATTCTTACTATAAAATTTGATATACTGTTACTTTTTCTGCTCCACAGTTTCTATTTAAATTTAAAATGCCAATCTTAGAATAAAATATGCAATGTTATTTTGCTTAGTGAATAATTACTAAGGTTACATCAATCCTGTTGGAGGAAAAATACATGTTCCGTTGTTCCTTTCTTTTCAGTTTCGGTTATTAATCTCTGTATAGCAAATCATTAAGGACCCTCGACCAAGATTCACCAGCTGGATCTTAGAACAGCTCTGACTCGACTAGAGACAGACATCTATAATTAAAATTTAAAAATCCTCTAATATCGATGGAAATTTAACTCAGTTCATTTTATAAATGCTATCTACCAGTTCTGTTGTTTAATAAAGGAAATATTTGAAGCAAGGTGAAAATATCATCAGTATAAAGGGTGGGGGCCCTCCAAAACCCACTGCTGCCGAGTGGATTGCAACTACAGCAACCCTATAGGATAGAGTAGAACTGCCCCATAGGGTTTTTCCAAGGCTGTAAAATCTTTAGGGAAGCAGACTGCCATATCTTTCTCCTGCAGAGCGGCTGATGGGTTTGTACTGCCGACCTTTTGGTTAGCAGCCAATCGCTTAACCACTGCGCCACCAGGGCTCCGCCGGACTTTTTATATGGCTGCCTGCCATCCCTACCCAAATATACCTAGGTCAAGGAAAACAGAATAGAAAGAAGACGGGGAAGGTTTGGGGGGCAATTATGACTAAGTATAATCCATTTGCTAAGACTTTGCACCTTGCTATTTTTTTTTTTCCACCATAAATGCCATGAAACCATACCATGAGTAAAATCCTGTTACTTGTTTTCATTTTCTAATGGACAAGACTTCTTCCTAACCCTTTGTCAGCTAAGAGCTATTGTTAGGATGCCTGGGATAAGGTCATTCTACGTCTAGAATGCCATACACAAGGTTCATCCTTTTTCTTCAAATATGGGTTCTCAGAGAATTCAGCGAAGCATGCTGATTATGTCATTATGCTATAAAAAAGCAACTACTTGTAAGAGACCATATACTATAAAACTGTACTATGGAAAAAAAATTATGAGCATATATCTCTTTCTTAATATTGGCTAAACAAATATAGGGCATTTTTTAAAGATTTCTTAGTTGATCCTTTTCTTTTAAAATAGGCTTGAGGGAAAATTTTTAAAAGGAATCACAAAACAATCTAATTTTAACCCAACATAAAAGAACATAAATTCTAGACATTAGTAGTTATTTATTTGTCATAAAATTAACATTGTTAGTACTATCACAGAGCAGGTATTTAATAAGCCCCAAATCCAGTATTCTAATGAAAGCTAACTGTTTAATGGTTTATTTCCTTCAGAGTTGTATATTTCTCCATAATGAAAATATTATATATACTCCAAGTCAATTTTTAGGAAAGAATATTTAAAATACATAGCATTCCTAAAAAATTTAGGGTAACTATCAAATATTTTGATAAATTACATTCATGGGCAGTAGGTATTTAGAGTCAGAAATAAATACATTGACTGTGAGCTTATTAATGAAAAGAACATACCCAGTCATATTTGTTCCTAAATTTAAACATCGGGTATGATTCTTGGCACATTATGGGTAAAAAAAAAAAAAAAATAGCCAGTAGATATTCACTGCATGAATTAACTGAACAGATGAGAGACATAAATTAATCTTTACTATTTAATGGTACCCTAATTATCTACTGCTTGCTAGAAGTTCAATAAATATTGACTAATTGTGTGACTGATGGAATGATATAACTGAAGTGGAAACAAAGCAAATTGAAGGCGTGACTCGGTAATTAGAAAAAAACGGAAGATTAAATGTAACAGTAATGATAGGAACAAATCAGATGGCGGCCAAAAAAAAGTAAAAATAGCAGTGAGAAAAAAAATTTAACAATTTTTAAGTGATTTCTTGCTTTTTTAATTTTAAGAAATTATTTTTATTCCTAAGAAGGTATTGCCCAATTTCCTAAAATTAATTTTAATTTGCTATAGCTTTCAATAATTCTGCTTTTGGCTTGGTAGTTGTTTTAGGCCCTTGTTTCTATGATTTCTGGTGAGAATGAAACATATTTACAAATTTTTAAAAAATAGAGTTTGTCTTTCATTATTTCTCTGTAATCTCTTTGGAGACAAATAAGTACATAATATAGAGAACCTATGTTTATTTTCACATCAATAATTATTGTAATAGGTTCATTAGTGATTTCTATATGACATAAGCTATAATCCTTATTGATAGGTAAAATAAAATTCTACGTTTTATTTTGAATTCTAACAAATATTTTGGTTGCATTTAAGCTAGAAAGGCAATTAAGCTTTCCAATTGTAACTTGGAAATTTGGTCTGTATTTGCACATGATGAACTTTGTCACAGTGGGAAAAGTTCAAGACCATGTCAGAACAGATCTGACTTATCCAAACTCATCTAGTTTCACAGGTTCAGTTTAGAATTTAAATTGTTCCAATTCAATGATTTTTAACCTGAGGTTTAATTTCGTATTTTTTTAAAATCTGGCAATTGGTTTTAAAATGATAATTTTAATATAGAGAATCAAACAAAATAGCCTGAGAAACAAAAATATTTATTCTTATATTATGTATTACTTTGCCAAAAATATCTAATAGTACTTATTATTTAACACAAGCATACCCAGATATCTAACATTATTATTTCATAGGGTATCTATTAATCGGCTCACAAATGAAGATTCTACCCTCGATTTTTCAAAGTATGTGAGAAAATGTTTTTATTTTGTTCAATAGGAAGCTGAAACATCATTTTTAAACTCATTCTTTTAATAACTGATGACAAAAATGGAACAGCAACACTCCAAAATTTAAAGGGAAGAAAAGATGACACACTGCAGCCAACTTTATGCCCTCGAACAGAATGACGTGAATGTATTTCTTTTGTGTAAAATCCAGGATTCCATGTTTATACAGATATTATCTATACAGTTTTATCAAAGTGAGAGTGACCAGAATATTTTGAAAATTACCTAAGTACATAACTCTACCACATGCCTCTATTTACAAAAATACTTTTAAGCTAGAAAAAAATTCAAATATTTCCATATTTGCTTTTGAATCAAATTTCGGAAGGTATCGACTCAAGAAACTGTCGTCTGATTATCTAAAATTCCTAACATTAAAAAAAAAGTCTTTGTTTAAGATCTCCAGGGAAACAACCATTTGAGTTAATTTAACTTGGCGGACACCCACACAATTGCCTCAGGATTGTCTCAGGACCTGTTGCTTCTAGGAACTTTTGTAAACTTGATTAAGAAGGATTAAATGTACCCGCAGACATCAAGGAGGCTTTTTTCCTGTATGTGGTAGTTTTTATTTTCCTGTTTGTCCTGTAGGCAGGGTACAGTGCTCTCTAGGTTACTTAAACTAAAACCCTGGGACTCACTTCTCCGAACATATAAAATAGATGGCTTGTGTTGGTCACTATAAAAAAAATATGTAATTAATCCAACGATGCTAAAAAAACCAGAAAGCTTTTCACAAGAAGTAGAAGCTGGGGTTAAAAGGTTATGAACTTCACACTCCAAATGGTCTGGGAGAAGCTCATACTTTGAATAAAACTTTTAACAGGTCTACAATACGGCTTCAAATGCTATATGGATACATGATTTCATTGCAAGTTTTTATGCAGATACAACTGATGGTTATCCTAAGGACTTAATATTGTACCAATTACTAGAAAATTACAAATTTACATAATATTTAAGTTTAACTTTTCAAGAGTATTATGTTAATAGTACAATTGATTTTCTTATTCCTTCAAATGAACGAGCTAAACCTTTTTTTTTTTAACTGCTAAGAAAAAATTAATGTTTCATTAAAAAAAGAATAAGTTCAAAGAAGGACAAATATGCTTAATGATATATTTATCAAAAGAACCTATCCAATGTAACTGAAATAAAACCAACATATTTAAATTAGGATAAGGCACAAAATATATCCATAGTTATAAACTATAAGCATTTAATCAAGATGAAAAATTATATGTAGAATTCAAATTCATTTTGGATTCAGAGCTATCATTTAGATATCTGATATAACAGTTGAAAGAATATCATGAATATGAGGCCTACAAGGGAATTAAAATGCCCGTTCTGAATCCTGAGGCACAATTCTAATCTTTTCAATGAAGATAAAAGCAAAATAAATTATATTAAAAATGATCTATCAGTTGAAAATTTATTAGTGAGGTAAGGATATATGAAAAATAATTACAAATTTTCATCTTCAGAGTAAGAATAAAATAGAACATCAACTTAGGATGACCTGTACCTTAGATTTAAAAGACCAGTGTAAAAATATAAAACTGTATCTATTTTTCAATTAGGTATTTGGGTTTCTGATTCCATGACATGAACCATACCCTGTATGTAAGTGAAAATAAAGCAATTTTGTGTGGTGATATATTTACTCTGCAAAAACAATGAAAAATTTTTAAGTAGAAAGTTATGACAGTCTTTTTATACTTAAAATGCTTATTTTAAATTAGATTTGGTTCTTTAAAAAACATTTCTTTTTAAATTTTATTATTTTGGTTATTCTTATGACTGAATTATTTACTCAGGTAAGTAACAGGATATTTTGCTGTCAGATTCAACATAAATCTTCAGAAATGAGGAAATAATTCTTATAGTGATTTGGACTGTTTTTAGATTCTGATTAATAATAATAAGCCCTAGCACATTTATAGCTTACTGACACAATCAGCATGCTAACTGCCCAAAAAGGCACCATAGTACACTATAATAAGTGATGTGACTCTTAAAATTCATTTTTTTTCAGCACCCCATGGGAAATTAAAAAAAAAAAAAAAAGGAAAATTAAAATTCATTGTGACTTTTGACAATTATTAGTTAGAAAAAGGAGGTAACAATTGCCAAAAAAATCACAAAAGTGAGCATGTTACCTGGCTATGACAAAGAGCACACAACTGACACCCAAGTAAGCCAGCAGAATATACATCCAGATATCAGGGGAGAGAGGATTCAGGAAGGAGAAGACGCCTGGGTTTGTACCATTGGGCTTGCGGTACAAAATACTTATTCCAAGTGTCATAAAGGGCTTGGAAAAGTCGATGACCTTCTCCCGAACGTAGGTAATAGCCAATGGAGCAACCGCAAGGTCAGCTTTCTGTGGAGACAAACAAAAAAGAAAAATATATTCTAAGTCATATGAAAGAAATCAGCAACCAAATTAAATAAAACAAAGACTTTGCATTTGGGAATTTTGTTTCAGTAACAATTAAAATTTGACGCATTCTTCACTAAGAGATGAACCATCTGATATACTCTGCAACTCATTTCTTATGTGTTTAGAAATTGGCAAATCTACGTGTATCATAAGTAGATATAGGAAGAAAAAGCTGAAGAAACTATTGTACGTTCTGCACACAAATTATTGTACTAAACCTCACAATTACTTTTAATTTAAACTTTAAAACCTCATTTCGTATTAATCATTTTCTAGATACCATGGGTCAAATCCTAAATAGCAATAATAACAACCACCTCAAATTATTTAGCTAATAATCAAGAAGCATTTTTCTGTAGAGTTTAGTTAAATGATTTTAGTCTGTAAACAGTTAAAACGTTGTGAAAATCATCTCTAATGTGATGTTGTTTACTCCCCAAATTTTGTTTTTATCCCTCTAATTTTTTTTACATTATTTAATGAAAATCCTTGCAGTCTTGCCTAAATCGCATTAGGAAATGAGTTTTTCAATATTTGCAAAGTTGCTAATTTTCCACGGTAGCTTAAATATGTTAAATTACTAATGCTTTTCACTCGCCATGTTATAAGCATCTGCCAGGGATGAAGTTAAGCTCTAATATTTGGAAGAAATAATTATAATATTTTTAAGGAACAAAGCCATCTATGATGGGAAGCTACATTGCAACATTTCTTTTAGTTTTCATTACTATGCAGAGCTTTCAAAGAAAAAATAAGAAATCCTATTGTAAGGGGCTACAAAAAGACATAGAAAGGAATGAATTTGGGCCTCTACTCTTTCACAGCCTAAGGACTTGTTGGAGGCTTACTACAAAAATGTCTCCTCTCTGAAAGGCTAAATTTGCTGAGCATATTATTCTGGGTATGGATTTGTGTGCATCTGTGTGTCGGGGGTGTGTCTGGAAACAGACACTTGGATAGTATCTTTGAGAGAAGCTATGGAGAGAGAAAGTGTGGATTACACCTCAACATAAAGGAAACAAAAATCCTCAGCTGGACCAATGAGGTAACATCATGATAAATGGAGAAAAGATTGAAGTTGTCAAGGATTTCATTTTACTTGGATCCAAAATCAATGCTCATGGAAGTAGCAGTCAAGAAATTAAACATCTTGCATCGGGCAAATCTGCTGCAAAAGACCTGTTTAAAGCGTTAAAAAGCAAAAAAGTCACTTTGAGTACTAAGGTGTGCCTGACTCAAGCCATGATATTTTCAATCACCTCATATGCATGTGAACGCTGGATAATGAAAAAGGGGCAACAAAGAGGAATTTACGCTTTCGAATTATGATGTTGGAGAAGAATATTGAATATACCATAGACTGCCAGAAGAATGAACAAGTCTGTCTTGGAAGAAGCACAGCCAGAGTGGTCCTTGGAAGACTTGGTCTCAAGTACTTTGGACATGTTATCAGGAGATCAGTCCCTAGAGAAGGACGTTGTGCTTGATAAGGTAGAGGGTCAGCAAAAAAGGAGGAATGAGATGGATTGACACAGTGGCTGCAACAATGGGTTCAAACATAGCAATGATTGTAAGGATGGAGCAAGACCAGGCACTGTTTTGATCTGTTGTAGACAGGGTCGCTATGAGTCAGAACTGACTCAATGGTGCCTAACAACAACCACATGAAGAGAGAAAGACATTTCTTTCAGAATTGGGAAGGATAAAAAGTCTTTCAGGGGTCCTGGAGAAGGGTATCACTATATTTCATAATCACATTAAAAAACCTAGGTAACACAGACAAATCAAGGAAAATGTAAAATTAAAAATAACAGTTTCTAATGTCCCTTAAGTATTTGCTATTCAACAGGCAGAGACCCTGGGTGGTGCAAATGGTTAAGGCAATCAGCTACTAACCAAAAAAGGTTTGAGGTTGGAGTTTACTCAGAGGTGCCCTGGAAGAAAGACCTGGCAATGTGCTTCCAAAAAACCAACACCGAAAACACTATGGTGGACAGGTCTACTCTAACACACATGGAGTCACTATGAGTTGAAATTGACTCCACAGCAACTATTTATGCAATAGGCATTGTGGTAAAACATTTACATGAATTAAAATATTCAATCTTTCTACAATCCTACTCTTATTACCATTTTCAGACAAGGAAACTAAAATTCTGAGAAGTTAGAAAACTTGTTTAAAGTCATAATGCTAATTTAACATTGTAATCAGGATTTAAACCCAAGCTGTTGGAGTCTTTCACATCAGCTTAACCATGGCACGTATCTCAAAGACACCAAAGATGAAATGAGGGCTGGGGGAGGTTATTATTATTAATCCATTCATGCATGCATTCATGAAAGTTCATAGAAATGGAAAGGGAAATATATAGAAGAAAGGCCAATAACTGATGGGATAAAGTCTCAGAGAAGTTTAGAGGGTCAGGTACAGAGTTCAGACAGAGGAATTAGTTTCTACATGGCAGAGACAGAATTTCCTCTAAGTGAAGAAAGTAAAGATGGCTTGAAAAAGTACACAATTTTTTAAAGGCAAGGAAGTGAGAATTAAAGAGATATAGATTCCATGTGAAAAAATGGACATCATGAATTTGTGGTCGGGTCCTGTTATTGGGGGAGAATATACAGCACGGTTTATCTATATGCCCCCTTGCTTTGTAATCTCCCTCCTCTGAGGCACATAAAAAGAAAAACTCTACTACATAAAAAGTATATAAGTGGATATGTTTTAAGATGTTAAAATATGTTTTATAAAATTCATTATAAATATTACAAAATGTTAGGAAACAATTCAGATAACATATTGTTTTAACAAGACCACAGGATTACTCTTAAAAAAAAAAAAAAGTTGCTCTATGGGAATATATTAATAGAATTATTTAAACATTTATTAAATTTCACTTAGCATTGCCTAAAATAAAAATTCTATTCTAAATAGGAGAGGGGAAAAGAGTCAAATAGCATAATACTTCGGATTACAAAAGAAATTAGCCATTTAAAACAAAAGATGCAAGTAGACAGTTCTAAACATTTAATAAAGAAATAACTGTAGGTTATTTTTACCATATCATCAGTTAAGTATTTAATGTGCTGTGATGAATTATTTAGGGCTCAGTTATTACTGTTAAGAGTGAAATACACAAAAAGCATCAAACATCAATTGTTGAAAATAAGCAATATCTAATTGCAGACCAAACAAATTATTTAAATGTATTAAACAATGACATTTTCATTTTAGTGTTCAGTTGAATACGTGCATAGGCGTATGTTTGTGTACGGTAACAGCTTTATTGGCGTATAGTTGACATGCAATAAGCTACACATATTTAGAGTGTACAGTTTGATGTTTTTCACATATACACATCTATGAGAAGGAGCCCTGGTGGCACAGTGGTTAAGCACTTGGTTGATAAGCAAAAGATCAGCAGTTCAAACTCACCAGCTGCTCTTTTGGGAGAAAGATGTGGTCTGCTTCCATAAAGATTTGCAGCCTTGGAAACCCTATATGGCAGTTCTACTCTGTCCTGTAGGGTCGCTGTGAGTTGGAATTCAACTCAACAGCAGTGGGTTTTGGGTTTTATAACTATGAAACTATCATGTCCATCACTCCAAAATTCTCCTCATGTCCATTTGTACCCATGGTACATTCAATACCAATAATTGATCACCTACTGTTTTCATGTTTAGCTTTGGGAAGGAATCTGAGTGCAAAATCCTAGATTTTTATTAAATTTTCCGAATATTTTGCAGAATCCTCACACCTAATTTAACAGGTAATTTGAAAATGACACCCCTATAAGTTTACATAATATTTAGAAAATTTATATAATCACAACAAACAATTTCAACTGGCATATACAGGTTTGGGAGCCTGACCTTTGGTAATCAGACAATACCACTGACAGGAAGGAAGGTAGGTGGGCACTTCCTACAGAGCAGTGTTTCTCTTTTTAAGTGTGATCTCTGAAGCAGCAGCAGCAGCAGCATCTAAGAACTTACTGGGATTGCAAATTCTTGGGCCTCACCCCAAGTGTACTGAATTAGAAGATTTGGGGATAGGGCCCAGCAATCTGTGTTTAAGCAAACCTTCAGGTTTTGATATGCACTAATGTTTGGGAAATTTTGCCCAGATTATAGCTATCTCAGGGAAGATGGAAAATTTAGGTTAATTTGGTGAGTTGGTTTAGCAAACATTGTTTACAGAGTGTTTAGTCTATGTGGTTATTTATAAATGGGGTGATGACTGTTATGGATTGAATTGTGTCCCCTCAAAATGTGTGTCAACTTGGCTAGGCCATGATTCCAGTATTGTGTGGTTTCCTCCATTTTGTGATATGATGTAATTACCTCTGTGCTATAAATCCTAATCTCTATGCAGGACACAATCTCCAAGATTAGGTTGTATCTTGAGTCACTCTCTTTTGAGATATAAAAGAGAGAAGGGAACAGAGACAAGAGAGACCTCATACCACAAAGAAAGAAGAGCTGGGAGTGGAGCACATCCTTTTGGACCTTGGGTCCCTGCACTAACAAACTATTGGACCCAGGGGAAGATTGATGGCGAAGACCTTCCCCCAGAGCCAACAGAAAGAGAAAGACTTCCACTGGAGCTAGTGCCCTGAATTCAGATTTCCAGCCTCCTAGGCTGTGAGAGAATAAACTTCTGTTTGTTAAAGCCATCCATTTGTGGTATTTCTGTTATAGCAGCACTAGATACCTAAGGCAATGACCATTTCATTAAAAAAATATAGAGAATTTTTGAAATGGAAATGATAGTGTATGTAATCATGTTCAGCTTCTTTATTAATTAAGAAAGTCAGGCATAGGATAACTAAATGACTTCTCTATCAGAGTCATCAGGGAGTAACCATTTTCATTCCTATTCTAGTACTCTTTTCCTTTATTGATCTCTACTCTTTGCTACTGCCTCCACTTTGCTTTTAATAGTAGTAATTCATTCATTCTGTTCACATTTATTAGACACCTAATGTGGGCCATGGCAGCTCAGTGGTAGAATTTTTTGGCTTTATGTGGGAGATCCAGGTTTCTTTCTTTCCAATACACCTCATGCACAGCCACCACCCATCTGCCAGTGGAGTGTTACCTGCTGCTATGATGCTGAACAGGTGTCAGTGGAATTTCCAGACCAAAAAATACTAGGAAGAAAGTCTTAATGACCTACTCTAAAAAATCAGTCAATGGAAACCACATGGATCAAAACAGTCTGACCTACAACCCATCTTGGGGGCGGTGCAGGACAGAAGAGGACAAGGCAACATTTTATTCCAATATGTATATGGGTTCATCATGGTTAGGTGATCAACGTCGTGGCTGTTAACAACAATTGCACACCAACCATTTTTTAAAATCCATTAAAAAATGAGATTCTGCAATTGTGAAAATAAGTATTAATACATAGTATAAATAACTACTTACATACAGTAGCTTTTTCTATAAATAATATCCAACTTAGTTCCAAGTCCCTTAATAATGTAATCATTTTGGAACCTAATCAGAGTTGCTATATTAAAGGTGTTTAATAATGATAGTTGTGCTATCTTCTCATCAGATATCATGTGAATAAAGGCCGAGCAGTTGGAGAAAAGAGCCTGATGAAAAAAACTTAATAATCCACAAAAGTTTAATTTCTGTACATATACGTAAATATGGTTTAATAAAATATATTTAGTAATTGATTTTTGATTTTAGGAATAATAAAGGAATCTTACACTATAAAATCCCCCATGTGTCTGTCAGTTTGTCGTACTGTGGGGGTTTGTGTGTTGCTGTGATGCTGGAAGCTATGCCACTGGTATTCAGATACCACCAGGGTCACCCATGGAGGACAGGTTTCAGCTGAGCTTCCAGACTAACACAAACTAGGAAGAAGGACCCGGCAGTCTACTTCTGAAAAGCATTAGCCAGTGAAAACCTTATGAATAGCAGCAGAACATTGTCTGATATAGTGCTGGAAGATGAGCCCCCCCCAGGATGGAAGGCACTCAAAAGATGACTGGGGAAGAGCTGCCTCCTCAAAGTAAGGTCGACCTTAATGATGTGGATGGAGTAAAGCTTCTGGGACCTTCATTTGCTGTTGTGGCACAACCCAAAATGAGAAGAAACAGCTGCAAACATCCATTAATAATCAGAACCTGGAATGTACGAAGTATGAATCTAGGAAAATGGGAAATCATCAAAAATGAAATGGAACAAATAAACATCAATATCCTAGGCATTAGTGAGCTGAAATGGACTGGTATTGGCCATTTTGAATCAGACAATCACATAGTCTACCATGCTGGGAATAACAACTTGAAGAGGAATGGTGACGCATTCATCGTCAAAAAGAACGTTTCAAAATCTATCCTGAAGTACAACGCTGTCAGTGATAGGATAATATCCATACGCCTACACAGAAGACCAGTTAATACGACTATTATTCAAATTTGCACACCAACCACTAGAGCCAAAGATGAAGAAATAGAAGATTTTTATCAGCTGCTGCAGTCTGAAATTGATCGAACATGCAATCAAGATGCGTTGATAATTACTGGCAATTGGAATGCCAAAGTTGGAAACAAAGAAGAAGGATCAGTAGTTGGAAAACATGGCCTTGGTGATAGACACAATGCCGGAGATCGAATGATAGAATTTTGCAAGACCAACGACTTCTTCATTGCAAATACCTTCTTTCACCAACATAAATGGTGACTATGCACATGTACCTCACCAGATGGAACACACAGAAATCAAATTGACTACATCTGTGGAAAGTGATGATGGAAAGGTTAATATCATCAGTCAGAACAAGGCCAGGGTCCGACTGTGGAACAGACCATCAAGTGCTCATATGCAAGTTCAAGCTGAAACTGAAGAAAATCAAAGCAAGTCCATGAGAGCCAAAATATGTCCTTCAGTATATCCCACCTGAATTTAGAGACCATCTGAAGAATAGATTTGACTCACTGAACACTAGTGACCAAAGACTAGACGAGTTGTGGAATGACATCAAGGACATCATCCATGAAGAAAGCAAGAGGTCACTGAAAAGACAGGAAAGAAAGAAAAGACCAAGACGGATGTCAGAGGAGACTCTGAAACTTGCTCTTGAGCGTCGAACAGCTAAAGCAAAAGGAAGAATTCATGAAGTAAAAGAACTGAACAGAAGATTCCAAAGGGCCTCTCGAGAAGAGAAAGTAAAGTATTATAATGAATGTGCAAGGAGCTGGAGATGGAAAACCAAAAGGGAAGAACATGCTCGTCGTTTCTCAAGCTGAAAGAACTGAAGAAAAAATTTAAGCCTCGAGTTGCAATAGTGACGGATTCCATGGGGAAAATATTAAATAATGCAGGAAGCATCAAAAGAAGATGGAAGGAATACAGAGAGTCATTATACCAAAAAGAATTAGTCGATATTCAACCATTTCAAGAGGTGGCATACAATCAGGAACCGATGGTACCGAAGGAAGAAGTCCAAGCTGCTCTGAAGGCATTGGCGAAAAACAAGGCTCCAGGAATTGATGGAATATCAATTGAGATGCTTCAACAAACAGATGCAGCGCTGGAGGTGCTCACTCGTCTATGGCAAGAAATATGGAAGACGGCTTCCTGGCCAACTGACTGGAAGAGATCCATATTTATGCCTATTCCCAAGAAAGGTGATCCAACCAAATGTGGAAATTATGGAACAATATCGTTAATATCACAAGCACGCAAAATTTTGCTGAAGATCATTCAAAAACGGCTGCAGCAGTATATCGACAGGGAACGCCAGAAATTCAGGCTGGTTTCAGAAGAGGATGTGGTACCAGGGATATCATTGTTGATGTCAGATGGATCCTGGCTGAAAGCAGAGAATACCAGAAGGAGGTTTACCTGTGTTTTATTGACTATGCAAAGGTATTCGACTGTGTTGATCATAACAAACTATGGATAACACCGTGAAGAATGGAAATTCCAGAACACTTAATTGTCCTCATAAGGAACCTTTACATGGATCAAGAGGCAGTTGTTCAGACAGAACAAGGGGATATTGATTGGTTTAAAGTCAGGAAAGTTGTGCTTCAGGGTTGTATTCTTTCACCATACCTATTTAATCTGTATGCTGAACAAATAATACGAGAAGCTGGACTTTATGAAGAAGAAGGGGTATCAGGATTGGAGGAAGACTTATTAATAACCTGCATTATGCAGATGACACAACCTTGTTTGCTGAAAGTGAAGAGGACTTGAAGCACTTACTAATGAAGATCAAAGACCACAGCCTTCAGTATGGATTACACCTCAACATAAAGAAAACAAAAATCCTCACAACTGGGCCAATGAGCAACATCATGATAAAGGGAGAAAAGATTGAAGTTGTCAAGGATTTCATTTTACTTGGATCCACAATCAACAACCACGGAAGCAGCAGTCAAGAAATCAAAAGATGCATTGCATTGGGCAAATCTGCTCCAAAGGACCTCTTCAAAGTGTTGAAAAGCAAAGATGTCACTCTGAAGACTAAGATGCGCCTGACCCAAGCCATGGCATTTTCAATCGCATCGCATGCATGTGAAAGCTGGACAATGAATAAGGAAGACCGAAGAAGAATTAATGCCTTTGAATTGTGCTGTTGGCGAAGAATATTGAATATACCATGGACTGCCAAAGGAACGAACAAATCTGTCTCAGAAGAAGTACAACCAGAATGTTCTTTAGAAGCAAGGATGGCGAGACTGCATCTTACATATTTTGGACATGTTGTCAGGAGGGATCAGTCCCTGGAGAAGGACATCATGCTTGGCAGAGTACAGGATCAGCGGAAAAGAGGAAGACCCTCAAAGAGGTGGATTGACACAGTGGCTGTAACAATGAGCTCAAGCATAACAACTTTGTGAGGATGGCTCAGGACCGGACAGTGCTTCATTCTGTTGTGCATAGGGTCGCTATGAGTCGGAACCGACTGGACGGCACCTAACAACAACAACGACAACAACAACACACTATAAAATGGAAGTAGTCAAAATCAATAAAGGCATATACTTTCAAAAGAAAAATAAAATACTTCAGTGAGAATGTTCTTGCATTTTATACAACATCAGTGTTAAAAGTTCCTTTAGACACAGGATTTGAAATTTTATATTTTGTGGAAAATAGAGCAGCAGAAAAGGAAATACAAAAATGAATTATTCTGCAGAATGAAAATATAAGAAGAAATGTGAGTTCGCAATAATTAATTTTTCCACTGTTTTTAATGAGTATAAATTTGGTAATTAGAAAATTAACTATGCATGCTGCCACACTTTAGTAGTATTATTTTAGCATTTTCTGTAACAGAAATAGTGTTCACAGCTTAGATGGGACAGTGTCAAAGTATCCCTGAGAACTCATTATGAAATAGGCACATTCATTGGCTAAAATAGTATTCATACTTTGAGCTTAAGAGGATAGTTCATGGTTGTTGGCTGTATTTTTGAATACTTCAATTTCAAAAGTAAAATAACATGGAGCAAGATTTTCTATTTCATCACTACCACTCTGGTAAACTGAATTAGTGTTGACAATTATTTGCTCCTCTTGCTATAAGAGGATTATCCTTTTCTAACTACAGGATTGATATGAGTTGGAATCAACTTGAGGGCATACAACAATCACCATGGCTCAGTGGCAGAATTCTCACCTTCCACGTAGGAGAATCGGGGTTGTTTCCCAGCCAATACACCTCATATGCAACCACCACTTGTCTGTCAGTGGTGGCTTGGGTGTTGCTGTAATGCTGAGGAAGTTTCAGTGAAGCTTCCAGACTAAGATAGACCAGGAGAAAAAGCCTAGCAATCTACTTCTGAAAATTAGCCAATGAAAACTTGATGGATTACAACAGTCAGATGTAGAACTGATCACAGGCACCGTTTGGTTCCATTGTGCAGAGAGCAGCCACGAGTTGGGGCCGACTCCACGGCAGCTGACAAGAACTCACTGCCATCAGGCTTAGCCATGTGATTTGTTTAAACCCAGAACTTGTAAGCAAGGTGCTGTATATCATTTCTAGAATAAATTTAAGAGCATTAAGTGGTTCCGACATTGCTCTTTTCTTTTTACCATATGAAGGAATTATCCTGATAGATGCAAAAAGTTTAGTCTGGATCTAAGAATGAAAAAGACATGTAAAATAAAGCCTTATTTGATCCAGTGCCTTGGCTAACTATAGCTAACATGGAATGTGAGCAAGAAATCCATCTTTATTGTTTTAAGATATTTAAAATGAGATTTTATGGTTATCTGCTACCACAGCAAAACTTTGTGAAAGCTGACAATACATTTTTTTTTTCTTACCCTTATAAAATAATTTCCCCTAAATCTGTTCAAGTAAAATGAAAGACAAACGCATAGTCTCTGTGGTTAACATCATAATCTATTAGAATGTAAAGGAAGAGATATAGTATAACAGCAAGCAGTTAAACTACCAGCTCAGCCAACTACACACAAAATTACTGATGAACTCAATCATTCCTTAATTATAATCCCCAGCCTGTTAACACAGGGTATTTAAATATTTTTATTGTTTTTTAATCAACTTTAAGTCGCACACATTTTTGCTATCTTATGAAATTGTGTACTATTGTGATTAGCAGAATTCTAGACTAATCTTTTTTATTTCATTTCTTAGGTTATTATTGTTTAACTTGTTCTTTTCACCTTCTTAATTTTTCTGAATAAATTACTGAAAATATGAGTTAATGCCACCATGACCGAAATACAAAATCATCTAATTGAAGTTTCCTTTTTTACAAAAGTAGCAAACTATGTATTGTGTCTTATTTTTCTGTATCTCCAGGATCAACATAGTGCACAGTACAAAAATGAATCAACAAAATTTAGGTAAGAACACTGATATCAATTGAAGTGCTAGGAAATAGGAATTTTTAGGGATTGCAGGATTGGTTTACTGGGTAAAAGGGCTTGGGACAATAATGTTGGGAGACAACTTAGCCAATTGGCATAACAGTTCACAAAGATAATGTTCTACATTCCACATTCGTGAGTAGCATCTGGAGTCTTAAAACCTTGCAAGCAGCCATCTAAGATACAACCATTGGTCCCTATTCGTAGGGAACACAAAAGAATGAACAAAATCAAAGGCTCAAAGAAGGAACCAATAGCACACATGAAACACAACTTCTTCAAACCTGAGACCAGAAGAACTAGATGGTGCCCAGATACCACTACCAACTTTTCTGACCAGTGGCACAATAGAAGGTCCTGGATAGAATGGGAGAAAAATGTAGAACAAAACTCAAATTCCTAAAATAGGCCAGACAGATCTATTGGACCGATAGAGAATAGAGAACCCCTGAGACTATCACCCTAAAATACCCTTTGAACTTGGAATTGAAGCTATTTCTGTAGGTCACCTTTCAACCAAATAATAGATTAGCATATAAAATAAATAATATCACCCGTGAGTAATGTACTCCCTTAAACAATTAACTGTAGGAGATGAATTTGGGTCAATAGTTACTCAAAAGCAAAGATAAGACAGCGAGGAGGGGAAGGGAAGCTAGATCAATGGAAACAGAACAAACGGAATGGAAGTGAGAATGCTGACACATTGTAAAATTTGTCATCAATGGCACAGAACAATTTGTATAAAACTTACTAAAGGGAAACCTAATTTACTATATTAACTTTCACCTAAAATACAATAAAATATTTAAAAAAAGAAAAAGAAAAGAAAACCATATGGGGCAATTCTACTCTGTCACATGGGGTGGCTGAGTCGAAATCAGCTCAGTGACACTCCCCCACCAAAAAAAGATAGAAAATAGGTATCTTAAGCATTCTCAATAAATCTAATTTTTTCTTATTGATTTTCAAAATGCTACATAACCTGTTCCCATTGCCAGCAATGAGTTTTTGGTATATTCTCTTGGGAACAGAGACAAGACAATTACAATGTTATGTCATTCAAATCACTCATGCTGGCTTATAAACCAAACAAAACCCTTTGCCGTGGAGTCCATTCCCACTCATAGCGACCCTACAGGACACAGTAGAACTGCCCCATAGGGTTTCCAAGGAGTGGCTGGTGGATTTGAACTGCCGACATTTTGGTTAGCAGCTGATAAGCACTTTAAAACCAGCAGGCATTCCCGTCAAACAAAGTACATATCACTGAACTGAAGGAACAGAAAATATCCTTCCCTGGAAATTTCACAAAGATGCCTAGGCAGCAGCTATCTTATTTAATCAATAAGTATCTATTTAATATTCTATCATTCTATCTGAAACTCTTGCAAATTATTCATCTTTATAATCATAATCAACCTAACATCCCTAGGGCATTGAACAAAATCTGGCCCCATGGGAGTGCTTAGCATGTTTACTGAATGTTTGCAGAATACAGTTTCAATTTAACTTATTAAACTTATGAAGAAAATGAAAAGAAAACCACTCAAGAATCTTAAAATTAAACTTTTTTTGTTTTTTCCTGGTCTTGTTCTAGAAATAAAATTTATTTGTACATTAATATAATTCCTAGTGAAGTAACTGTCTAGGGAGAACAGAATAATTCTTTTCACAGAGTTATAAAGCTGATAGAAATCCTTCAATCCTATTAAAGGCTCATAGAACAATGGTGAAATTTATAGTCCAATTTATAATTACCTAAAGTTAGATAACGAAATATCTTCATGAATTGCATGATGACTCCAAAATTTGATTATATTTAGAAAAGCATTTTCATGAACTCTTGAAAATCAAAGACTGTAATGATATTATTTTATAACGCATATAGGTCAGTAAAACATCTTAAGCATACTTTTGAAAGTTCTTGCAATTTAACAATGGAAAACCAGTTCTAAACATTGTTTTTTTGTTTGTTTAGCAAAGAAGTTGTGACATACTTACTAAAATGGGTAAGATAATTAGTGCATATGAATAAATTGGAAACATTTCAGTCTAACTTAGCTAGAACATTTGGCTAGTTAGTTTTGCATATTAACTTTAATGCCACATATAAATGATACCACATCTAAATTCTCCACAATATATAATGTAAACAAATACTTTGCCTCTGTATGCTTTTTCAGGGAAACATGGTTCACCTCCTTTTCACATGATGTACCCCCTTTACTACCATCAACTAGTAGACCTAACCGGGAATCTTGCAAGTAGGACATGTTGGGTACCTTCAGGTCGATGCCGACTCAGCAGCCTTATGTGACAGGGAACTGCCACATATGGTTTTCTTGGCTCTAATCTTTACAGAAGCATATTGCCAAGGTCTTTCTCTTGTGGACTGGCTGGGTGAGTTTGAACTGCCAACCTTTCAGTTAGTAGCCAAGCACTTAACCATTGTGTCACCAGGGCTTCTTAAGTAGTGCATAGTAGAAAGTAAAGTAGATAACTTAGTTACAAAATATGGAGATTTCTGTCATTTATAAACCCTGACTAGGAGCAATTAAGAAAGAATTAAACACAAGCAGTGGTAGATTCAGCTGCTGTTTCAGCAGCTGTTACTTTATTAATGCTTAAGCAAGCCTGCTGATAATTTCAAACAATATTGACTAAATCAAGCACTTGCTGTCAATGACAGAATGAAAAATGGACTTCTCAACTGGTAATTCTCCAGAAGAGTCACGGTTCCAAAAAATGTCTTAAAGTTTGGTGTTTTAGTTTGTGGTGAGAGGGAGGTAGTAATTCTTTTTTCTAATTCTTCACCCAAATCTGATTTTGTTGTGCAGACTCAATAACATGGTTCATAAATACTAATATCCCTGTGCTAGAATGGTCACAATATCTTTTCCTCTCACTCCAATATATTCATGGAATTTATTTATTTATTTTAATACAGTAGTTGAGTTAGTTAATATCCTTCAGGGGGTAAAGGATACATATTCATAGAAGACTAAGGGTTTTTTTTTTTTCACATTGTTTATTTCAAAAAAATGAAGCACTTATTTTAAAATAATCTAAAATAATGCAAATTATCCAAAGTAGAGTTTTGTGTATCTTTTATTCACGAGCATAGCACTGAATAATGATAGCTTTGACATTTTCTGTTCTTGATTTTGGGTATTACAGATTTCCTGGTTTTAAAATAAATTAACATCTTTTAAAATTATAGCTTAAGTAAAAAAAAAAAAAAACTTATTCTGTCAAAGACAATCACCTGAATCTGAAAGATACTCTGCCTGTAGTTCTTCTTATTATATTTAAACACATAAAAACAAAGTAAGAAAAAAAATCTACAATATTAATCAAAGTTAATGTCCTTATATCTATATCAGAGTCCCTGACCCAAGTGGTTGAGCACTGGACTACTAGCCGAAAGGTTGACAGTTCGAACCTATCCAGAGGTGCCTCAGAAGACAGTCCTGGCTATCTACTTCCAAAAGGTCACAGCCTTGAAAACGTTATGGAGCAACTCTGCACACACGGGGTTGCCATGAGTTCGAATCAACTCAACGGCAACTAACAGCAACATTATATACGTATCAAGCAAAGATTGATGAGAAATATGATAAATGGCTCTCTGAAATAAATTGAAGTGCAAACTTTCAAATGATAGAAAATTAGAAATAACTAAAAATTTTCTTTAAAAATCTCAGGTTATTTCTTAAAACTATAAAATGTTCATATAGCTTCTAGTTATTGATTTTAAGCTATTATTTCACCTAGGTATTTTCTATTTTTTTTTTTTTTTTTTACATTTCCCTGTTTGAAAGCTATGGGACCACAACCAGTGTACCAAGAAACAACTACTAGCACTAAGATGGATGACTATGAACCACAAGGAACTTTTTAGTGGAATCTTGAGTTTATAATTCGGCTCTAAGTAAAACTTTCTTCAGTAGAAAATGGATTATGCACCTTGGATTCCCAGATTCTATTTTAAATCAACTGGTAAATGGTAACAGTTATAAATAAATCACCAATGCTATAAAATTCTTATTATGCTCAGTTTATTTTAAAACTCGATATTAATTAATTTGTATTTCTTTATTTAGAATATTTGTCACAATAAAAAACATTCATTTACAAAGGATTATCAAACTTCAGCTATGCACCAGACCTGTGGCAGAATACAGGAAACAAAGATGTTTATGACAGTCTCATGTCTCAGCTGCCCACAGCGGGATAGGGGAGATTAACACAGAAACAAGTAATTGGAAGAGTCTAATGTGTTCTTCCATTGAAATATGTATAAGGTATAGTTGTGTCACAATTTTATCAGCTGGTCTAACTGCTGTTCTAATGCAAATTCTAATAATAAAAACAAATTCATTATTAGAATTTGCATGAAAATTATGTAACACCTAGAGTTGAAATGAAGCTAGTATACAAACTCTCCATAGTTACATTAAAGAAAGTGTTATGGACCCAAGAAGTAAAAGTGGTAGGTATTATAACCCATCTTACTGCCCCTGATTATCTACTTTTCATTTTAGGGTTTTTTTTTTTTTTTTTTTTAAACTCTATTGAAGAGTTTAAAAATTAGCCAAAAGGATGGCTGTTCAAACCCACCCAGCAGCACCTTGGAAGACAAGCCTGTTAATCTGCTTGCAAAAGGCCACAGCCTTGAAAACCCTATGAAGCAGTTCTTCTCTGCACACATGGATTTGCAATGAGTCGGAATCAACACAACAGCAACCAACGACAACATTCTGAGGAGTTTAAAAATTAATCTTTAAAATAATTCATTCTTCAGTATAAGAAGAATAAGAAGAGTTGAAAGGTGGTTAACATTAGTAAACCATATAACTGAAAGGTACTCCCTGCTCACTACTTCTATTTTCCAGCTAAAATACAAATAAACATCAGATAATTTTCTTATATAGCTTCTTTATTATTAGGTAAAAACATCTGTTAGGCTGATTTATGCAACATAAAGAACAAACTGTAATTAGTTCTTCAGCCAGTCTTTCTCCAGAACAAGGATAATGTTATGCTATATAGAATCTATCTTTGTCCTTTGCTTCGACATTTGTTAGAATTCCTGAGGTATGAAGGATCTTAAAGTTCTGCCATCTATCTGAATTTTCACTCACTAATTTAATTACTACTCAACAAAGATTTATTATTGAGAGTGCTCTGTGATAAGAGCTGTTCTAGATGCTTGCAACACAGACAGAACTAGACAAAGTGAAGGTGACAGACACTAAGAATACAACAAATATAGAATGTAATTCAGGTAATGAAACATGCTATGAAAAATATTAAGCAAGGTAAGAAGATCAGATTGTGACTAGGAGTGAACGAAGGTACTAGTTAGATAAGGTGAATAGAGAAAACCTGTTCAAGGTCCTGACATTTGAATTCAGGTTTGAATAAAATCAAGGATAGATCCCTGCAAGTAATCTAAGAAAATTGTGAGTTATAACGTGTCTGAGGTGGAAACAAGCTGGGTATGCTAGAAGAGCAGCAAAAATAACTGTAACTTCACTACCTCTTTCCATTTCAATTATCCTGTCATTTCTCTCCAGAAAACCCCATAAAACTATAAAAACATCACATGGAAAGACACCAGAAGAGTAAACAAAAGGGCTTAGATTTTAGAAGAAAAAAAAATGTCCATTTCACCTCTCATTTCACTATCTCAATGTTTTTTCCAGTAAATGGAATGATAATATTGTTTGGTTTATCCTTTTATCTTTATATCATTAAGTAATCTCTATAAATTATATCATATTATATTTATAATTATAGTACTATAATGAAATGTGGAAAGACCTGGAGAAAGAAAGCCAAAAGGGAAGAACACACTCTGCATTTCTCAAGCTAAAAGAACTGAAGACAAAATTCAAGCCTCAAGGTACAATATGGGGAAAATGTTAAACAATGCAGGACGCATCAAAAGAAGATGGAAGGAATAAACAGAGTCACTGTACCAAAAAGAACTAGTTGACATTCAAACATTTCAGGAGGTGGCATATGATCAAAAACTGATGGTACTGAAGGAAGAATTCCAAACTGCATTGAAGGCATTGACAAAAAACAGGGCTCCAGTATTTGACAGAATATCAATTGAGATGTTTCAACGAATGGATGCAGCGCTGCAGTGCTCACTCATCTCTGCCAAGAAATTTGGAAGACAGCTACCAGGCCAACTGACTGGAAGAGATCCATATTTTTACCTATTCCAAAGAAAGACAATACAACAAAATGTGGAAATTATCAAACAGTGTCATTAATATCACACACAAGTAAAATTGTGCTGAAGACTATTCAAAAGCTGTTGCAGCAGTACATTGACAGGGAACTGACAGAAATTTAAGTCCGATCCAGAAGGGGACGTGGAATAAGGGATAACATTGCTGATGTCAGATGGATCCTGGCTGAAAGCAGAAAATACCAGAAAGATGTTTAACTGTGTTTTATTGACTATGCAAAGGCATTTGATTGTGTGGATCATAACAAATTATGGATAACATTGAGAAGAATGGGAATTCCAGAACACTTAATTGTGCTTATGAAGAACATGTACACAGACCAAGAGGCAGTCGTTCTAACAGAACAAGGGGATACTGTATGGTTGAAAGTCAGGAAAGGTGTGCGTCAGGGTTGTATTCTTTCACCATACTTATTCGATTTGTATGCTGAGCAAGTAATCCAAGAAGATGGATTATATGAAGAAGAACATGGCATCAGAATTGGAGGAAGAATCATTAACAACCTGTGTTTTGCAGATGACACAACCTTGCTTGCTGAAAGTGAAGAGAACTTGAAGCACTTACTGATGAAGACAAAGACCACAGTCTTCAGTATGGATTACACTTCAATATAAAGAAGACAAAAATTCTTACAACTGGATCAATAAGCAACATCATGATAAATGGAGAAAAGATTGAAGTTGTCAAGGGTTTCATTATACTTGGATTCACAATCAACAGCCATGGAAGCAGCAGTCAAGAAATCAAATGACGTATTGCATTGGGCAAATTTGCTGCAAAAGACTTCCTTAAAGCGTTGAAAAACGAAGACGTCACTTTAAGGACTAACATGCACCTGACCCAAGTCGTGGTGTTTTCAATTGGCTTATATGCATGTGAAAGCTGGACAATGAATAAGGAGGACCAAAGAAGAATTGATGCCTTTGAATTATGATGTTGGCAAAAAATATAGAATATACCATGGACTTATAGAAAAGCGAACAAATCTGTCTTGGAAAAGGTATGCCAGAATGCTCATTAGAATCAGGGATGGTAAGACTTCATCTCACATAATTTAAACATGTTTCAGGAAGGACCAGTCCCTGGAGAAGGACATCATGCTTGGTAGAGAGTCAGGGAAAAAGAGCAAGGCCCGTGGGGAGATGGACTGACACAGTGGATGTAACAACAGAATCAAGCATAATAGCAATTGTGAGAATGGTGCAGGAAAAAAAAAAAATTTTTTTTTTTTTTGGTGCAGGACTGGGGAATATTTTGTTCTGTTTTATGCAGAGTTGCTGAGTTGGAACTGACATAAAGACACCTAACAACAACAACATAAATTATATTGTTGAAATTCAACTATAACAAAATCACTTAGTTATTCTTAGGATTTAAAAAAAGATACTACACTACCTATTAATATTTTTAAAAATCCCATGATTCCATAGTTCATTGCAATGCAAATAAGAATAGAAAGAAGGATTAAGCCCACTATGCACTTGTCCCATCTCACATAGGTCTTGTCTTCACAACTTTTTCTACAAAAAAAATTCTTTTGATTAATAAGAATTACTTCATAGTTTTATGCAAATATTAGTCAGGAACATAAAAATATAACTAAGGAACATTAATTTCCTCCCAGCATATCTAATTTTTCTAGTAAGTCAAGTGTAATAACTAAACAAAACTGCTTCCCTGTGTTTGTCAAAATTTTAAGCCATTTTCTATATTAGTTTCTAAGATTTTATTACTATATTGCCATATATTTAAAGATGTCCGAATATCCACTGATAAATCTGAATAAAAAGGTTAAACAACAGAACTTCTGTAATTTCTGGAACTTCATGCCCAGAATCTTTAAAAAATAATTCTAAATTCAGAAATAGGTTGATACACAAAAATCTTCCTCCAAGATCATCTATAACCTAAAACTGGAAACAGCTTATATGCTTCAAAAGGAAATAATTTAATAGATTAGAGTGCAATAAGGAAGAATTAGTGTGCTCTGTTAAAGAGCAGTTTTGTGATGTTTCCAGTGAAATGGAGCAGACCGAGAATAAAAATGTTGAGTGAATATAGAAGAATGCAATATGAAATATGAATTCAACTAAATGAAAGCAAACTAAGAGGGAAAACCTATAGACTGAAAAAATCTTGAGAAATGTCAACGAGTCACAAATTAAGGACCATTTTTAGATCTCAATTTGAACAAGTAACCTGCAACAAATAAGTAAATAAGTACTATAAGACAGTAAGGAAAATGTACATAAAAACTGGTGGCTGGAGGCATGTGATAAATATTGAAATGTATATAAATGACATGAGATGAAGTCTGCATTTTGCTTCAAAATAGTACAAGTGGGAAGGAAGTTGGTTGGGGTAGAGAGAAAATGAGATGAGTACATGGAACTTCACTTTATCCTTCTATTTGCACGTTTGAAATGTTCTATAATACAATGTTTAAAAATTATTGAGTCAATAGCGGATAAGAAAGCAAGAAAAATGTTAATAGTGTTTGTCTCCAGACAGTGGGATTATGGTTCTTTCTTTCTATTAGTTCTATATTTTATAATTTTTGTACAATAAAAATATATTATTTTTATATTCCAAATAAAGAAAAACAACACATGTCATTTAAGTACATATATCCTACCTTGAACACCTTCATTAATCAAATCAAACACAATTATAACCAATTAAGTGAATCTATAGGTTTGTTATCATTATATTTAAGAATATAAAGATTAAGACACAAATATAAAAAGTATATTAGGCCTAAGCTCATAGATTAAATTCAGTACAAATACAATTCTTATTTGAAAAAATAAACTATTAAAACATAAAATGAGTAAATGATTAAAGGGCTGTTTTTCTGTGTTTTTAGTTTCTGAAAAGCAGCTAATATACTTCATATTTTGAGGATAAGAAAAAATAAATTCCACTTGCACAAGTATATTTTTAACCTAAACAATTCAGATGGAACCTGTGATACCAAATATTAAATAATATGTTGGAGGAAATGTATGCCACTATATTTCAAGGTTATCAATTCTTGTCTTTATCATATGTTCATGTAGTTTTCCCAGCATTTAGAGGGAGCAATAATCACACATATATATTATCTACTGGTAGATGTCAAAATAGACTTAGAACAAAGACTAAATTATAAAAATATTAAATATTGATGACTTTGGAAGGTAATTACCGTCCTTCCACTGATGTAAAAAGCTCAGCTGACATAAAGTTATCCCATAGTAAAGTAAAATAAGCTTCTATTCTCTCAACTGTGAAATAGTATGAAAAGACCTATCAATCAGTATTTATTGGTAGACTAGGCAGAGTGGGGATACAGAAACATTTAAACATGATCCATCCCAGAACTTATAATAGATTCCTTGAAGCAGGAAATACTCAGAGAAACCATTAGAACACAATGAATTGTATGAGGAAGAGATCAGTGGAGTGGTTAGGGGAGGATTCATGGGATACTTGGGACCTAAGGTGTGGGAGAAAAAGACAGCAAATAAGCATAAATTTTGAGCTCATTAGTGAACCAGACTATCCAATCAGCAGCACAGTTTGTTTCCCCAGTTTAGAAACCCAGAGAGGGGTCTGGTTAATCTGCCAGTCTGCAATTTTCCAAGTGCAGATCAAATAGCCAGCCCACAGACACAACTATGACAATGGTGTTGAGTTCTGTCCACTAATCAGAACGATCACACCCAGGTTTGGTTCTATACTGAGGCTGAACAGCTACAGCAGGCTAGTGGACACCATCAGGTTTCAACTCAGCTGGATCATCAATGAGCCATGCCTAGACATTTAGAAGAAGCTCTGTGAATCTTTGTTTGGTGTTTGTGCTATGAATCTAGGGCCCAATTGAGTGAGCAGTTATTTTAGGCTGTGGGGTAGAAAACAAAACCCATTGCCGTCGAGTTGATTCTGACTCATAGCAACCCTATAGGAAAGAGTAGAACTACCCAATAGAGTTTCCAAGGAGTGCCTGGTGGATTCAAGCTGCTGACCCTTTGGTTAGCAGCCGTAGCTCTTAACCACTATGCCTTCAAAAGGGATAGCTTCCACTTGTTCATGTGGAGTCAAAATGTCACTGCTGCCTGCCTGCTCTTGAATATACTATTTCCATTTCACAAGTGAAACTTTTGGAATCTTTCCCACCTTGTTAGCTATTGAGTCCAAGTCCATTGAGTCCAGTAGGACTACCAGACCTGATCTCTGTGGATCAGGCAGTCAGTTTCAACAAGAGTCCAGTAGTAAGCTTATATCTGTTTTTCAAAAAAGTTGTAGCTGGTGTCAGGGCAGTGATCAGTCTAAAACCCCAAGGGAAACCTCCAGGTAGAGCAGTACAATCATCAAAATAATTAGTTACAGAGACATACAGTGTAAAGCGTTGTGGGGTCCCAAAGGTACTAGCACATGTCAGTATGTAATTCTTCCTGATTAGGAGACTCTCCTCTGGGTCTCATGGAACAGCATGTTGCAGATGAACTCTTTTTATACATTCATATGTGAAAGCAATAAGAATACACTGAATTTGTCCAAAGGGCCTGTCTTAGTCACCTAGTGCTGTTATAACAGAAATACCACAAGTGGATGGTTTTAACAAAGAGAAGTTTATTCTCTCACAGTCTAGTAGGCTAGAAATCTGAATTCAGGGTGCCAGCTTCAGGGGAAGGCATTCTTTCTCCGTTAGCTGTGGAGGAAGGTCCTTGTCATCAGTTTTCTCTTGGACTGGGAGCATATCAGCATAGGAACTTCAAGTCCAAAGGACACACTCTGCTTCTGGTGCTGCTTTCTTGGTGGTATGAGGTTCCCAACTCTCTGCTTTCTTCCCTTTCCCTCTAATCTATTGAGAGATAAAAGTGGTACAGGCCACACCCCAGGGAAATTCGTGACCTGGGTAAGGGTGTTACATTCCCACCCTAATCCTTTTTAACATAAAATTACAATCACAAAATGGAGGACAACCACACAATGCTGGAAATCATGGCCCAGCCAAATTGATACACACATTTTTGGGGGGACATAATTCAATCCATAACAGGACCCTTCCCACAAGGTCATACTAGGTTCATTTTCCCACTGGGAATTCAGCTTAAAAGTGATTAGCATAATCTAGATGCCAATCCCTCAATGGGACTGGGTAGGGTGGTGACTTTGGTGCTTGTAACCAACACAGCCATACTTTAGAGTTCCTTGCCTCCCCTACCTCAATTTTGCTATGGGTTATAAACAAAGAAAAATCTGTCCAAGTTTGATGGTGCTACACCATCTTGATGAGAAATAAAGCAAAAATTTTTACAAGGTCATTATAATATACATTCCCACTTGCAGCACTTAATTAAACATTAGTTAGAAGTAAAGCTACCAAATCGAACTGAGAAGTAGTGACCTAGAAAGATAACTGGAAAACAAAGAGAATGAGTATTTTTTAATACAAATGGAAATGAATCAGGAAAAAAAGGTCTAGATGTATATAAAGAAGAGAAAGAAAGAGGCAATAAAGTATGAACATTTCTGAGCAGGTAAACAGATACAGAATAGAAAGAAGAAAAGAATATACTTATCTAGAAGAAAGGCCAATTCATTCCTCAAACTTAGAAAAAAAGGAAAAAAAGAATGGGCGTTAATGAAGCAAGCCAAAATCTTTGCTGCTGAATGGATTCCTATTCATAGCGACCCTATAGGACTGAGTAAAACAGTCCCACAGAGTTTCCAAGGCTATAAATCTTTACAGGAGCAGACTGCCACATCTTTTTCTCTCACAGTGACTGGTGAGTTCAAACCTCTAACATTTCAGTTAGCAGCTGAGTGCTTAACCTCTGTGCCACTAGGGCTCCTTGCTAATGAAGCATTGCTTGTAAATTTGATGGTGGAAGGTGGAATTTCTACTTCTTTAAGAAGCAAGATACCTACCAGGTTTTCTTCTGCAAATTAAAAAGAGACTGGTAGACTTCAGGAATAGGTTGAAAGTTTGAATGCATCGTTGCGGGAGTGCGCAGTGACTAGAGAGACTTTAGAAGCATACTGTGGCAGTGTTGACAGCCCATTTGGGATTGGTGACTATCAATTTATACTAGTCCCCATCCAGTTCATTAATTTTTCTCCATCTGAGTTTATTATTCTAGGTCAGGCACAACGAAAAAGATAATGGCATTAATATAAGGCCAGGTTTTGAGGGGGTAAATACTATTAAACAAAATAGGAAATTAAATAATAAATTAACTATAAGTAAATACATAAAAATAAATAATAAGTATACATTAAACAGAAACTAAGCTGGAGTAGGAGAAATGCTAGGAGAGGAGAGAGCTGATATATCAAAAAAAAAAAAAAAAAAAAAAAAACACCCTTCAACTGATGGGTTTGATGGGATCTGAAATAAACATAGTACAGTCAATTGAATTTAGACACAAGAAGGAAAGAGATATTGACCTAAGAGTTAGTGCGTTTTGAGTCATGATACTGATTATGATGTAACTATAGGAAAAAAAAAATTTTTTTTTTTTAATAGGACTATGTGGCTATGTGGCTTAGAGGTCCCTGGAGGTGAAGAACTCAAGAAGTTGAGGGTCCAGGGTGGTGGATGGGTATTCTGTAAAAACAATGAGTTCATCTCTAATCAAGAAATGCTGTTGTTGGTACTGTCAAGTCAGTTCCAACTCAAAGTGCAACAGAATAAAAACACTGCCTGTTCCTGAACCATCCTCACAATCGTTGCTATTTTTGAGCCCATTGTTGCAGCCACTATGTCAATACATCTTGTTGAGAGTCTTCCTTTTTGCTGGCCCTCTACTTTACCAAATATGATGTTTTACTCCAGGGACTAGTCACTCCTGATAAAATGTCCAAGCTATGTGAGATAAAGTCTCGCCATCTTCACTTTCTTCTAAGAAGCATTCTGGCTATACTTCTTTCAAGGCAGATCTGTTTGTTCTTCTGGTAGTCCATGGCGTATATTCAATATTCTTCACCAACATCATAATTCAAATGCATCAATTCTTCAGTCTTTCTTATTTACTGCCCAACTTTTCACATGCATATGAGGCAATTGGAAATATCATGGCTTGGGTCAGGTGCACCTCAGTTCTCAAAGTGACATCTTTGCTTTTCAACACTCTAAAGAGGTCTTTTGCAGCATATTTGCCCAATTCAATACATCATTAGATTTCTTGACTGCTGCTTCTATGGGTGTTGATTGTGGATCGAAGTAAAATGAAATTCTTAACAACTTCATTGTTTTCTCTATTTATTGCTTATTGGTTCAGTTGTGGAAATTTTTGCTTTCTATTTCTGTTGACGTATAATCCATACTGAAGGCTAGAGTCTTTAGTCTTCATCAGTAAGTGCTTCAAGTTCTCTTCGCTTTCAACAAGCAAGTTGTGTCATCTACATATCACAGGTTGTTAAAGAGTCTCCCTCCAATCTTGATGCCACATTCTTCTTCATGTAGTCCTGTGGATTCCTGAAGTTATGGCTGGCATTCCGAACAGGTAGTAGGAAAAAACAGAATTTGCAGCTAGCAGACTGACTGGCGCTAAGATCTTGGGCAGACTTGGCACTCTGGAGAACTGTGTCCTTCAGCTTGTGAGCTGTGACCTAGCTCCTGGTGGTTAGGGTCAGAGGAAGAAGTGCTACGTGTGCAGCTGGTTTCAGAACAGAAATATAACAGAAGGGGACAGAAGTAATAATAGATTGATTTGATTTTATATGATATCTTTACATAGGCCAAGAGAAAAAAAAATCTCACAAATATTGTCATTTGTATAGCCTCATCCCTAGAGTCCAGTGGGAATGCAGGCTTTTTTCTATTTGTCAAGTCTATTGATAGTTTCAACAGGAAATGGGTTGAATGGGAGAGAGTGATATGCTGGAGCTTATATTTTCAACTATTTTAGAGATTATTTTGCTGTTATTTTTATCAGAGAAAAAAGTGCTAATATCAGATAACATTTATTGAGGCCTTATAATATGCCTAGCACTATTCTAAGCACTTCAAAAGTTTTATGTTCATTTAATAAAGTGTGCACTTTTATCAGTGCCCTTTTACAGATGAGCAAAGTGAGGCTTAGGGAACTTAGGCAAGTTCCCCAAGTTCACACTTCTAGTAAGGAGTGGAGAAGGATCTGGAAATATCCCTGACTCTAAAGTCATTCTGATTGCAATTTCAAATGCTCCTTACAACCAAAATACATTTGGTGGACTGATTATTTTTCAGTACAAAATCAAAATGTATTAAGAAATAATAAATTGAACAATATATTTCAGTGAGGATATCAAATAAAGCAACAATGAAGTCTTCACTAAAGTATCCAAGTTTATACTGACATTTAAACAAGAAGTATTGTCCTTGGCAGCATACTGAATCTATGTCCATTCAAACAACACCTGGTTTTATTCATCTATTTTTATTTTTTAAAACCTGTTTTTTAGTACATACACATGCACACATGATCATACTATGTTTGCATATATACATATACCATGTGTGTATATATATATATATAAAAAATAAGTACATATAAATACATCTATATATATGTGTGGGGCCCTAGTTGTGCAGTGGTTAAGAACTATGGCTGCTAACCAAAAGGTTGGCTGTTCAAATCTACCAGTCACTCCTGGGGAATCCTATGGGGCTGTCTACTCTGTCCTATAGGGTTACTATGAGTTGGAATCAACTTGATGGCAAGTGGTTTGGTTTTTGGTTTTACACATGTAGGCACAGTTGTAATACTGCATCAATTAACTTTAACATTTTGCAGGTCAGGGTTTTTTGCCTTTTTAATTGCACCATGGCTTGTATAGTGGTAATAAAGAAGCACATGGAAATGTTAGTATTATTATTTATATTCATATTATATACACTGTTAGAAAATTAGAAAAAAATAGAAAATTCAACCCCACCATAATGACAAACCACAATATAATTTATGCAAAGTGATGCATGGGAATGAGAATCTATTATAACACATACATAGAAGTAACACATTGAGTTAGGCTCTTGAAATAACCTAAAAGCACTGGCCAGCAACAAAATTCATCGTAATTTAAAAAAAATTCTTTACACAATGACAGATTGATTTGAAAAGAGAAGGACACTGGGTGTTGTTACTATGACTATTCCTGGCCGTTGTCCTGGGATTACAAATGCACAACCTTACAAACAGCATGAAAATTGACTGTTTTAACAAAGGGTCTCAGCAGGGCAATGAGCAGTGCACATTAATTCTCACTGTGCATTGATGAGATCTTTTTGAACTTTGCCAAAGTTTAAACAATGGCGACAGGCCTCTGGCACTGACAGAAGATGTGAGCCCTGAACCGTGCTGCAGGGGTGGGTTTTTCGTTTGTTTGTTTGTTTTTGTTTGTGAAAGAAATCACATTTTAATAATTTATTCTGTTTCTCATTTCTCATTGGATCTGGGGTCTTAATGGAGCTTTGTAAAATGTCAGAAATGAATTTTACCACAATTACCAACTAAAGAGAAGTACCTAGAGTTGCTCTTGGATTATCTTTACAGTTATATATACATGTAGGAAAAGGCTCTGAAAACTTTTTAATGGTATCAAGAGTAGGAAACATTTACAGGCTAGATTATGTGAAATTTTTGATATTATATGTAGACCTACAAAGATGGCAATTTCATATGTTTCAACCTAATATTACTATTTATATGATTAACTGACTCACCAAAATATTTTTTCTTCTTAAATTTGACTTTTCAAATTTCTGCTTGAGATTTTATGTGTAGCTCAAATTACATATTTATTTATAATTTTTTCCCAACATGAGGGATCCTTGCATTCTATTTAAAAAATATATTAATCAGCCTCTCTTAAGCAAGGCAAATTAAACACAACAAAATCCGTATGTGTATTCCTGTAATTTGATCATCACAACTATAGACTGATAGATGTTGTTGATCAATGAATAATATCCTAGGGTAAAGTGACTGTAAATCACAATTTAAATGATTTTTCTTGTTTTATGAAGTTGACTGGCATTTATACAGAAACAGACTGCCTGAATATATTTTTGTAATTCCCATCTTGATCATGTTATATCCTTCGTGGCCCATCAAGATGCTACCCTTCCACAAAGCCTTTCACACTTCTTTGGTCTCTATATGTTCTCCCCTTCCTCTTGATTTACCGTATAGCCTTCTTATGATGCTTGATCCTTCAATCAGTCTCTTGATTGCACAAACTATAAAAAAAATATACACATCTAATTTCTGTCCTGAATATATCCTAGAGGGAAAAATCTATATCTAAGTCTTTTTGTTCCACCCACAATGCATAGCACAAAGTAATGCACAAAGTAACTCAGTGATTAAATGAAATAAATATGTGTCAACCTTGTTTAATATAACTATTTATATAATGATATTAGGCAAATTGCTCTATTTTTTATAATTCCCATGTTTTTTATTAATAGATTAAATGTTAAAGTTTTAATTTTTAAGACACACTTTTATTTGGGAATTGAGGCCAGGAAAATGCCACTTCCCTGAAAGTGAAAATTGACAATAGCAAAGTCCAATATATAATGAGAGGGGCTAGGTATCTGCAGAAACTTCCTACCGGACACATTTCCAGAAGGATAGAATGACTAGAAAAATACTTCTAATTCAAAACAACTAAAATGAAGAAAACATGAACCTAGAGATCTTGTGCTAGCATTTGCCTGAGGACATCTGCAACTTTTGTAGCCTAGAGCTTTGGGTTTGATCAGCCAGAAGCCAAGAACAAAAGACAAAGTCTGAGTCCCATGCAAACTGAAAGTTCAGATTGGAAATTTTTACATAAAGCCAAGACACTCTAACTACAACATACTCAGTGAGTCAATCAGAATAAAGCCTATCCTACAGAAGCAGATGGTGGAGATCTTTGCCTGACTTAGTCTTAACGCTAATTAGATGTGAGCGAAAAGAAAAATATCTGCTCTGAGAATTTCTAACCACAGGCCCACCCTCATGTACCCAAAACCAAATCCATTGTCTTCAAGTTGATTCCGACTCATAGTTACCTCCAAATATATCCAAGTATAAAATCTCTTTTAATGGGTCTGGATTGGTTATGTCCCCAAACACTTGGCAGAAGTTAATAAAAGTCTTTCATGAAGGAATTCATATTAAACAAGTCTCAACACATTTCCACAGAAAATGCTTCAAAGTATATGCATTCTCTGACAATACCTTATCAGAAAGCACTCAATTACCCATGAAGAGAAATCAGCAGAGATAATGAACTCAGAATAAGACACTCAGGAATACAAACAGTAGAAATATCAGCATAAATACAATATAAATATAAAATAAGTACGTAAATTATATTTAAAGAAATACAAGAAATGCAAATATACTATAAAAAGTAAGAGACGAAGAGATTAGAAATTACAAAGCAGATCTGTAAACTCAATATTATCTTTTGAAAATAAAAATTCTAATAAAATTAGCAATCCAGTGAATTAAATATACTACAGATTAGGAAACCTAAAGTGTACATTAGTGAAATGGCAGAAATGTCAGAAGTAATTATACAGAATGCAGCACAGGGAAAAAGAAATAGGAAAACAATTTAAAAGACACAGATATTCCAAAATAAGTTCAAGTGGATTTCCAAAGGTGAAGAAATTTGAAAATAATGACAGAATTTTCTAGAACTGAGGGATCTCATGGATTCTCCTTTAGACTGCCAATGTAAATTAAGCAAGATAAGCAAATGGGCACTGAGATTCATCAGAATTAAACTTAAAAATACCAAGGACAGGGAGATTTTAAAAGCAGTCTGAGGAAACAGACAAGAAAATATGATGGAATGAAAATTAGACAGCTTTACAAGAACAAAAGTGGAGTCAGAAAGATTTGGCTAATGTACTCAAAGCACTGAGAAAAAATAACTCTTAAATTAGAGTTGTGTACTCAGCAAAACTATCTGTCAAGAATGAGGATGAAATGAAGGCATTTTCAGACAAAAAAGAAAGGTGGCAAGACAAAGAATTTAATACCAAAGGAAAGACACTAGTAAAGTATACTATTAAAAAAATACAGGAAGGTCTCCGATATAAGAAAAAATTGTGAGTAAAGCAGATGGATATGTTAAATCTTAAAAATATTGAATATATAAATAAATAATAGTAATGATACATTTGTGATATTAAAAAACAGGTGTCAAGACGGGATTGATCAGTTTAAACCTTCTAAGGTCTTTGTATTGTTTTGAGAAAAGATAAAAATACTGATTAATTGATACTTGTTAAAATTTCGATAGCAGCCTTACTAAAATGATAAATAAAAAATAGAGTTTATAACTTCAAACTAATACAAGAAGAAATGAAATGAGTCAAATGAAAACTCATCCAATCCAAAAGAAGTCAAGAAATGAGCAAAAAGAAGGAAAAAGGGAAAACAAATTCAGGCAATAGAAATGAAACTTTCATAAGAGATAGACTATCGATGTGTTACTAATCTCTTATGAATCTAATCCAGAAAATCAGTTGTCCTGTAATATCTTTGAGATAATTTCTGTATTGTCCTACCAGATGTGTGACAGTCTGTACAATCTAGCAGAATGAGAGAAAAAAGGTAGAATGTGCTGGGTTTTATCCTCAAGAAAGTATGTTCTGATTCTCAATTCCCTGTATTACTGCTTAGAAAAAAATATCACCAGAATATAGGACGAGAGATCTGGTTCTCCAGGCTTTATATTATTTCTCCTAGTTTGTCTCTTTCTCCACGGATTTGTAAATTGGCTTCTAATTGCTCCTACCAATTAGGAGTAAGAGTACTGGGAAGCACTGGTCCCTATGACACTTTGAAAATAAACATTCCATTTTAAAAATCAGGCCCTTGTATTTAGCCTAGTTCAATAACTTCTGAATAAATACATAATAAACATCGAGTGCTAACTGAATAACTAAGAATAGAGATAACTCCACTACGTATCACTAGCATAGAAGCTCTGAGCAATCAATGCCTGTTTTAAGTATTCTTAACTCAACCTTATTCTCAGTTCATACACCACACCTCATAAATTATCTTACAATCAGCATATCTTAATAATACTCACTTTTAAATTAAGTAAAAAAAAAAAAGCATGTACTTTATCTAGTTTGTGGAATGACTTGTATAAAAAAGTAAATAAAATATATATAAAGAAGTTTGGAAGTAAATAAAACCAAAAAGAAAAAAAAACCAAACCCGCTGTCGTCAATTCTGACTGACAGCGACCCTACAGGGCAGAGTAGAACTGCCCCATAGAGTTTCCAAGGAGCGCCTGGCAGATTCAAACTTGTGAACCTTTTGATTAGCAGCCATAGCACTTAAACACTACGCCACCAGGGTTTCCAAGTAGACAAAAGATAGTGGAAAATAAGCTGAAGAAGACGCGGTGAGAAACAATGTGAAGTAAGCATATGGCTCCATGGAGGAGATGGAAAGTGGGAAGGGGGTGAATAGCTCTCAATTGAGAGTGCCCATACAAACTTATGGAAGAGTTAAGGGAGAGTAAATGTGTGTAGTTACTGATGAAATATTTGCAGCATTTCATATGCAAAGCATGAATAAGAAATTTGGCGGGCATGGATTTTATATTCATGCACAGTTGTAATCATGAACAAATCTAGACAGACATGAAGTTTTCTACAGGAGTTTAGACTATGTTCTCTGTGTTGCAGTTTCAAAGAGTTAAATACATGTAATACATTCTAGAAATATTTCCATTCAAAATGATTGCATTAAGGTTTGTAAACACTCATCTGACCAGGATGACTAATTCTCTTAATGCGTTGGTGCTAAATTTGTTGCTTTCATACTGATGACCTTTTGATCACAGAGCATATTGCATTTCAACTCTCATCCTGAGGACAAGCTATCCTTTGATAGGGCATATGTGCAGTAGAGTTTCATTTGACTTATACAAACGTAACTGTGACAATTCTGACCTTAGTGTGCTTTTATTTTGAGAAGTTGGAGGACAGCCACTTTGTTTAAGTGCTTTACCCTACGTGTTTTCCATATCTCATACCCTTACATTATCTCATGTCTTGTATGGTTTAATATATCTGACATTATCTGCTTAAAAGCATGTTTGATAATGATGTTTCTATGTATCTCTGCCTAGGATGGTAAGTATTTCAGAATCCTTTAACCTATTATTCCATAGTTATGACTCATTTCTCCACCCTAAAACTCTAACTTTTATTTTAATAAGTTGAATAATCTTATCCAATTTTAATTTTTTTCAGAAGGAAACTAGGATGAAGTCATAGCTATGTGGGAGAATAATTACAAGTGCCATGTAAATTTTACTGTGGCCCCCTAGCGTGGAGAGGCACAGTGGCTAGATGGATAATTTATATTCATTTGTTCATGCTGTAGGCATTTATTGGCCATCTCCACTATGTGTGATGCCCTGTGGTAGGTGCTGTGGGAGATACCAAGAAGAGCACAAAATTAGCCCAGCTTCAAGAGACTGACACCTGCATAGAGGAGACAAGCATGTACATAAGCAGCTAGAACACCATGGGTGGGAAAATTCACTTCAGATATATTCTTGCTACAAGTAGTTTTGAAAATGAAGTAAGCCAAACTGGCATGAAGCCAATCCTTCTGATGGTAACAATGAGATGTTTTCATTTAGCAAACACTCATTCGGCATCTACTGTGTATTACATTGTGCTAAGTCCTAGAGATGTGATTCCTGTCTACCCAGAGCTGATATTCTGAGAGAGGAGTCTGAAGATAGATGTGCTGAAAAGCAGAAAGTGACATTAGAGAAAATATTATTAAATTTAAATTTTGGAAAAAAGAAATCTACAGTGAAGGAAAAGAACTTAGGGTATTTTTACAAGGTATCAAAATTAATCATTTTTATAAAGAGAACATACAAAGATGTAAAAGATAACATAATATTGTCTAATATAAAACAATAAATATGTAAATGAATTTGTACTTAAATAAGTACCATAGATAATACCTCTGTTCTTTCAATGATTTAAGTTGAATAATGATTAAAGAAAAAGAAACTTGATCAGATGAATATCACCTTGATTAAATATTAAAAATAATAAACTCCACTTCAGTGGTATAGTTTTAGATAACTGAATGTCCTAGAGGAGCCAGAGAACCTTAAAATATAATTAGAAATGATCAGAAAGTTACAGGGATGAAGACAGACACATGATTTTGGCATAAAACAACAGTAGCTAATGTTAGTGTAATTACATACTATGAAACAAATGCATTTACAATGGATTGTTCTCACTTGATAAAAATAGATCTATCAACAAAACAAGGTACAGGATATCTTATTTACCTTATGTTAATCCTCTCTTTAAAAGCTCTCTGAATCAGATCACATCAGAGTTAAACTGAATTCCCCTTTAAAATATTTAAATAAACCTGACCAAGATTTATTTATAAATAAATTTATAAATCTATATATTTATAAAACTATATAAATAAATTTATAAATCTATATATTTATAGATTTAGTCACTTATAGTATTCCATAAGCTCAACTATGTGCAGAACTCAAATTATCTGCAAAACTAAACCTAAAAGTATTGGAAAAAGCATCTGTCATTTTCTTACAATTCAAGCTCAAAGACTTCTCAGACATTTTCCCACCCAAGCAGGATTAGATACAGGCCTCAAGTTTCCAAAAATATTTTTGGAAATATATCTATTATTGTACTGCCTAGAGTATATAAAAATTATTTAAGAGTTTATTTTACCTAAGATTCGTAATTATCTTATATTCTCAGAACCTAAAACTATGACTGGCACAAAAATGTCAAATTAATAATTAAAATATACTTCCTTTCAAGAATAATATGAAAAATCTCTTATCTTAGCAACTGTATTATTATTCAAATTCACTTTGGAAACCAACCTGGCATACTTTTATATGAAAGGAAATATTGGTCTATTGAGAAAATTTATGTTTTTGCTCTCCCCTTCTTTTTTTTTTTAAGTTTTGTGTTTAGGGCTTTTCTTTATTTTGTTTTTGTTACATTTGTTTTGTGTTGTAAAGAAAATGTCACATTAAGACAACCACATTTGTTTATATCTCTTATCATCTGCAGCACTTATTCTGCTTCTCTGATAATACTAAATGCCAATCAGTATTTATCATATAATAACACACAGACGTTCCTTCTGGCACCTATAAACAAGTTTTCCAGGCCACTGCTTCGATGGTGTCAGTGTAAATTCACTCTCTGAATCAAATACAAACTGCTTATTATGGACTTCAAATACTTCTAGATTCTGGACATGCTCATGTGGGCAGCGTCCTCCAGGAATATCCTTGCCTTTAATTAATATTTACACCTCTATTTTTATATAATCCTTTATTTGTTTTAGTCATCAAATTCCCACCTTCAAGTCTTCTCCATTCCAATCATTTTTCTTTTGTTCATCTGAGAAACTTTTGAAAAGCTTTTTTTTAAGAAGCCTGTTCTGACTATGTAGAGGAAAAGATTCAGTGCCCTGTGGTATGAGACTGATTAGTTGTCTACTATTTTGTAAGGGGAAGGGGAATCCCTATAATATAAATTTTATTTCTTCTTAACCTTCGAATTATGTCTTTGAGCTATTTTTTTTTTCTGGTACTTTTTATGGCTAAAATATTTTTAACTGGTGTTCTAATTACTGTAAGTGGTTTGTGATACATTTGCATGGTAAAGAAATCCGTAGCTGTTGCTTTTGCTCTAATATTGCAATTCAATAGCAAATTGCCAAAAGATGGTTGTTACAGGGAGAATTTCTCAAAAAATCCTGGAGAATACAACATATTAATAAAAGAAGAAAAGTGTACATTTTAAATTTTTAACTTAAAAATACTAAATTATTTCTAAGCATAACCTCAATATTATTGTAAAGCTACACAGAGGGAGGAGAAATTCTTCAATACACTAGTGTTTAAAGAAAATTTTAACACCTAACATGTTTTATTTCATTTTTAAAATAAAGTGTGGTCATTAACTTTGAGATGCTATTAATGCTATACACAGTGTCTTTCCCAGAATACCACAAAAAAATAAACCCATTGCCATCAAGTCAATTCTGACTCATAGCGACCCTATAGGACAGAGTTGAACTGCCCCGTAGAATTTCCAAGGAGCGCCTGGTGAATTTGAACTCCCAACCGTTTGGTTAGCAGCTGTAGCATTTAACCACTACACCACCAGGGTTTCCTTTCCCAGAATAGGCACTCAATAAATGGTTGTTAAGGATCATTTGAGAAACAATTTCTGATGATCCATAATGTTTTATAGCAAAAACCAGATTAGACTGGTTTGTGATATTCTATTTCTGGATTCACTCTCTCAAAACTCTGAACTATTTTACAGTTTATTTTTGAAAAGGACTACATTAGCCCTTTTCAAAAATGTCATCATGTACTTTCCATAATTCCCAGACTGTAATGTTTGAGACAATAGTTGCAGGACTTTTCACTTGTAGCAAAAATCACTTGCTTTCCAAGCTGTTTTCTTAAAAAGAGAGAAAAATTATTAATAAATATTTGGTAGCTTTGAATATTTGGGGTATATCTTCATGAAGGAAGTAGAAAAAAACCTCAAACTTCTACTTAAGTTGAAATCAAACCAGTGTGTACTTACTTAATAAATCAATTATGAGTGAATTAAAGATCTAAATTTCAAAGACAAAAACCTAAAAATATTAAATAAAATAAAATCTTTATGAACTCCAGATATGGAAGGGTTTCTCCAAAAATGATAAAATAACACAAACAATAAATGAAAAATGAGTAAAGTTGACAAACTGAAACTTTAAAATCCCATACCAAAATACACACACACACACACACACACACAAACACAAACACAAACACATCCCTACATGTACTCACATATACATTAAACAAAATTAAAAGACAAGGTCCTGATGGAAAAAAAATACTTGTAATGCATTCATTGGAAAGGGCAAAAGGAAGAAAATGGGTAATTCAAATGAGAAAACAGAACTTGTATGAATGAGGGCAAAAAAAAAAAGTAGGGGGGCTAGTGATCAGGGAACTGAAAATGAAAGCATGAAACTTTCATTTGTCATCAGACTGGCCAAATTCAAATAGCGAGAATTTCAGATATTAGTGATATTTGTTGGGAAACAGAAACTCGTATAAACTGTTGGTGGAAATGTAAATTGGTAAAACAATTTGGAGAACAGTATATTCAATACCTAATGAAACTGCAAATATACATTAATTCTGACCAACGATCCACTTCTCAGGATATCCCAAGAGAAGCTCTTGCATACAACAGCATTGTTTTCATAGCATAACACTGAAAATAGTTTAAACGTCTAGTAGTAGGGGACTGGTTACATAAAACTGACATATTCCTACTTTGGAAAACTACTGAGCAATTTACACAGCATAAAACCCAGACTCAGTGCCTAACTGACAATAGTGGTTACGTTTTGAGAGGGATAAGGGAAATGTAATTTTATTTGGAAAATTGCTACATTGAGAAATTTTGTGGTGAGCGGTTATGAGCTATGGCTGTTAACCAAAAGGTTGGCAGTTCAAATCCACCAGCCGCACCTTGGAAACTGTATGAGATAGTTCTATGCTGTTCTATAAGGTCTCTATGGCAATGGGTTTGGTTTGGGTTTTGGTTAAGGGGCTTCAACATTATTGGTAATGTTTTAACTTTTATTTTAAAACAGACTTGAAGCAAAGGTAATAAAATGTTATCAGTTGTCACTGTTGAGTCACAGGAGATTAAAAATAAATTTTTGCTTCTATAGCTATTGTCCCTAAAATTAAAAAAAAAAAGATAGTGATAACAATATTACTACTATCCAAAAGCCTTTACACCAGAATTCTAGAGTGCTTCCACTAGAGTGCAAAATCAAAACAATATGCTATCAAAATTCAAAGCCACGGTGCAAGTCAATTCCCGTTTATAGAAACTGTTTTATGATTTAGTTTCTCCATTTCTGTAATAATACCTGGAGCCTTTTTAAGTTCCCTGAAAAACAAGTATTTGATTTCCTTCCTTGTATATAATAAAAGAGCAATAAGGAGGCAAGAGCGAAATATAGGAAGGTCCTCTAAGGGTGACTTATGAATAATAAAAGGTTTGATAGTGTTAAATACCAATTGCAATGCTAAGGCAGCATGCTGAGAAGCGTTCATGCGGTTGGAAAGCCACAGCATTACAGGTCTTCTTGAGAGTATTGTAAAATAAAGATCTCAACAGACTTTCCACTTTAACAGAACTGTTTTATAAAGTGAAACAATTTATTTTTCATTCTGCTTTTTTAAAAAAACCTGTCAAATAATCAAGTTTTGTTTGTTTACTTTTAGGATTTCAACAGCACTTGAAGTTATAAAAAAGAGCATCATTAAAGAAAAACAAATAGCATTTTTTGCATAATGCACGCTTTTATCAACCTCCAATAGTTAATTTTTTTTTAATAGTTAATAATACTAAAACACAGATCTCTTAAAGAACAGAGAAGTTATCTAGTTCTTTGGCATCTATAAAAGAGATAAGCTTTATATTTAAATGTTACTTTTTAATAAGTCAGCTCTTAGTCTAATCTATACAATTCTAATGAGGTAAAGGAGTGGAGAATAAGACTTATAAAATATCTCATTTTTCAATTTTATTTATAAGACTATTTTCCATTTTCTTTGATAGCATTATAACACACATATAGTAAAGTTTGTTTTAAATATATTGTAATTACGGTTCCACAATAATCCTGTAAATTAGTTCAGTATTTAATAGTCAATATAAATAATATCCTATGAGTCAGAATGGACTCAAGGGCAATGGGTATAAAGCACTAAAAAAAAAAAAAAAAAAAGCACTAAGCATATGAAAATGGCTGGTACCTCTTTGTGTAAACTGATAGCAGTAGTAGTAATAATAATAATGGTGACCACAAGAGCTCCTTGTCGGGAGTGTTTCCTACATTCCAGGCAACACACTTTGACCTGTGCAGTGCACTCATCACTTAAATTAGTGTCAGGTTTTGAAATATCACTTGAAAATCCTTTAAATCATCCAGTCTTTGAACTAAATTCTGTACCTTTAATTGCATCCGGGATTAAGTAGTATTTTGATTAGAGGTTATATTTTTAAAAAATAATCTGTATCTTTAAACATGAGAGTATACGTCAGTGCCAAAAGCTTTTCACACAGGGAGGCATAAGGGGTAGAGGAATTGGCATCTGTGTCCTACAACATTTAAATTGTTTGAGTCCACCAGCTGCTCCTGGGAAGCCCTATGGGGCAGTTCTGCTCTGTTCTGTGCGTCGCTATCAGTCGAAATCGACTCAACAGCAACAGATTTGGGTTTTTTGGTTTTCTTTCTATTATTTTCTCTCTCCAGCTTTCTCTCATCTCTCCTGTCCCATTTATGCATTTGAGTAAATTAAACGAGGCTATAATTCCACTTTCAGATATTAAAATTTAATCCATGTCTTCATTCTATGAGGTATCATTATTCCCGTTGTACATACGATGAAACTGACTCTACGACAGAATAAATAGCTTTCCCAAGGCTACACAGCTAAAGGAGAAGTGCTGACAATTGCCTAGGCAGAGACTCTTAAAATCACTGTACTGTAATTTACATAAAAAAAAGTCAGCCCTAAAAGACAAAGTTATTAAATTAGTATGAGCTCATTTCTCAAATATTTTCATTTATACCAAATAAAATTTTATGTAGTCATTTCCTCTCCCTTTCTTTTTTCTCTCTCTCTCTCTCTGCAACCAGTCAGTGGCCATCAAGCTGATTCTGACTCATGGTGAGACCATGCGTGTCATAGGAGAAGTGTGAACCATATGGTTTTGAATGGCTAATATTTTGGAAATAGATCACCAATCTTTCTCCTCAGGCACCTCTAGGCAGACTTGAACCTCCAACCTTTCAGTTAGCAGCTGAGCACATTAACCATTTGCACAACCCAGGAATTTTATAAATATTTTATAATTATATACATATACATGTATATTATAAACATACACACATATATATATATACGGTATATACTCTGTACAGAGAAAGAGTAAATATATATACATATATACATTTCTGTATTAATTTTTCCCTATGCTTATATAAAAAAAGCATTGGGTAAAAAAAAAAAAAGACGAGAGCAGTGCTGAGGAGTTTCATGACCACTAGGTGTTCAGGGGACAGTGAGAAAAAAAATACAAGATCAATATGAGGACTTTAAATTTTATACTGTAATTTTTCAGTACCTCTGTGAAGCTTTGAAATGGGAAAGCTTTCAGAAGACACAGATGATTAAATATAAATCTGACTGCAATATATAGGTGTATTCCTAGAGATCTAGAAAGCAGGAAGTGCAAACTAAATATATAATGAGGTGGCAAGGGTTTAAACCAGAGGGCTATGAGATGGGAGAGGTAGGAACAGACCTGAGATCTACTTTTAACACGCACATACAGAGACATTGTATATTGCTTTATTAAGTTATGCATGGATGTTAACAAGCATAAATCTTCCTGAGTTTTTCCAATTGCAGGCAAACATCACCAGAGACTTGAAAGTAATTTAACTTCCCTTGCCTCCTTTAAGTAATCTCATAATAATACGTGCTAGCTTATTACACCTTAGGTGTTTTCCTTCATGCTAATGAATAACTCTAGTTGGTTTTATGAACAACACGCTCACAACAGTTGTCTCATGAGCCCATATATGAGTTAGTGGCTATAAGGAATACACAGCTCAAATGCTACAAGTAAAATTTATGCCCATCTTAATACAATGGTTGCATTAGCAAGCTGTGTACTCATCTCTAGTATGTCAGCTCAATCCCTAAGCTTACTTTTAAAAATGAAAAGTTTGACAGCATATTTCATAAAATATTATACAAAGATTATGCTTTAATTTCAAGAGGAAAATATGGCACCGTTTATTTCTTTACTTGGTCCTTGAATAGACACTTTCACTGGGACCACTGGAAGGCAACATAAGAATGAAACCATTAGGAAACTATGTAATATATTCTCTGAGGATCATGGTGCTTGAGTTTAACATTTGTTGTGTAACATCTCTGTCACCCGTTTCAATAAATCTTCTTGAAAGCGGAACATTTTTGGCATGGCTATTATTTATGTTTCCCAGTTATTTTCAGTATGTTTGAAGCAGATGCATGTTACCACGTATATACCTCAATGCAGAGGACCATGTAGTGAAGTGATATGAAAAATTGTGTCCCTATTTAGATTCTAATCAGTCTGATGACTCACAAAAACTATCACCTTTTTAGAGGTACCTAACAAACTTCAAATAGAATTCTCCAAGCCACCAATAATCATAAAAATTCAAATGATGGTCAGTCTGAGGGAAAGACCTGTTAGAGTTTATATATAAAACCAACCACTGCCGTCAAGTCGATTCTGACTAATAGCGGCCCTGTAGGAAGGAGTAGAACTGCCCCATAGAGTTTCCAAGGAGCACCTGGCGTATTTGAACTGCCGACCTCTTGGTTAGCAGCCATAGCACTTAACCACTACGCCACCAGGGTTTCCAGAGTTTATATATATATATATATATATATATATATATATATATATATACACACACACACACATATACATATATACACATATACATATATATACACATACATATAAAAAGAGCAGGTCATTTATTTAAAGGAAAAAGTCCATAGATTGTTTGCTCCTTTGCTTTCTCTTGTAGTAGACATTTAGTATTATCATTTCTTGAAATGTTTCCAGACAATTTTTCTTTTTAAAAAAATGAATCTGATCAGTGCTGGATTAAGATTTTCAACAATTTAAGCAAGAAAAATATACCTCCTTGCTCCTGAATTTATATGCAATTCAAACCCAACACAACAAGATAAATCATAAAATAAGTACAAGGAGGTCCAAAAATGTTTTGACTTTTTCCTATAATTACTACTCTGATTTTGTTTTAAATATTATTTTTTTTTCAAAAATTCAGTGTCCCTGTTTTGCTGATGCCTTAAATATTGTTTTACCTTTTTCTTTCCTACTGCTAACCCAACAGTGAATTTGTTTCTGTATTAAATTTTTCCTATGTTTAATTCATTTTAAAATATAATTGCCCTTCACAAGATGTAGGTCATTTAAGTGTGAAAGCACTGAGATATTTGTAACATCAAAGGGTTCAATTAATAAATTTTACTATTAAGACTGATATTAGTGATTGCAATTCAGTTCAAAAGTAATATCAATACAATTATGAGTAATTGTAATCCCTACATCTTTCTCATTGTAATATTGTCTAAATGTCTAACTTTTTAGTCCTTAACAAAAATATTCATAAACACTATAGTAGAAAGATAGAAAAGTAAGAAGAAGCAACATTTGAACTTAGTAGTAATGTCTCTATAGAATGCCTACTATATGTCAGGCACTGTACTTGAAACTTGCAATACATTGTTCCTAATATCTTTATTAGTATCTCTAAGTTTCAGAAAAGTAAAACGTAAAGAGTTTAAACCAATGTGCCCAAGGCACACAACTAAATAATAGAAGAAATAGGATTTGAATCTACATCTGCCTTACTGGTTACTTATTATTATACCATGCTGTGAAAACTGCTCCGTGTCTCTGTCTATGTGCGTGTGTGTTTGCAGGGGAAAAGTATGTCATTTTGCAAGGACTAAAAATTCCTCAGCGAACCACTTTCTCCTAATATCCTTCTGAGGCTGTATCTTCATATTATAACACCAAGAACCATCCCTGGTTAGATCATAATGAATTTAAAAGATCATACCTACACATTGGAGGGTCCTTTGAAATGGTAGATGAAGAAGGTGGTATACCAGTTATCAAAATTAAAAAATCTTGCAATGCTTGCATAAATATAGCCAGCCTGATATTAGTGACTGCAATTCAGTTCAAAAGTAATATCAATGCAATTATGAGTAATTGTAATCCCTACATCTTTCTCATTGTAGGGTTAACTTCCTTTACCTAGCTATTTTTACAATATGTCCCATATTTGTCCTTTTCTGGCTTGATTTTCCCATTTTATCTCTAACTAGGCTTTTGGTAATGTTCAGTTACTAAATTTCACCTGTCAAATACATGTAAAGAACCTAGAGCCAGGGACTTGAAAGTAATTTAACTGCCCTTGTCTTGTTTAAGTAGTCCTATAATAGTATGTCCTAGCTAGTTCATTGCAGCTTAGGATGTTTCCCTTCACGTCAATGAGCATTACAGTTTGGCAGATAAAAAACAAAAACCAAACGCATTGCTGTCAAGTTGATTCCAACTCATAGCAACCCTATAGGACAGAGTGGAGCTACCCCATAGTGTTTACAAGGAGCACCTGGTGGATTCGAACTGCTGACCTTTTTTTAGCAGCTGTAGCTCTTAACCACTACTCCACCAGGGTTTGGCACATAGCTGGTATGAAATAAATACCAGTTGCCTCTACATTCACGCCCATGTAAAAATTATAAGAAGCATGATTCAGATGGGGTTGACCCTATCCCACAGTTCCAGGAGTGGACACATGACTCAGGCCTAACCAATCCAACTACCCCTCTCTCCCCACAAGCCATGCAGATAAATTCATTGATAGGCACATGTTCCAAACTGGCCAAACAAACCTCCACCCACGGATTTTGCTAAAACTTTGGGAAAAGGGAACCATGGTATAATGATTAAGAGCTCAGCTGCTAACCAAAAGTCAGCAGTTTGAATCCACCAACTACTTCTTGGAAACTCTATGACGCAGTTCTACTCAGCCCAACAGAGTTGCTATCAGTTGAAATTGACTCAATGGCAATGGGTTTGATTTTTGGGGGTTTTTCTCTTTCAGAATGAGGACTCTAAGAACCAGGTAAGCTTAGAATAGGGTTGTTCAATTCAGCACTACTGACATTTGACCTGTATAACATTTTGTTGTGAAAGGCTATTCTGTGCATTGTAGGATGTTTAGTGGGATTCTGAGTTTCTACTCCTAATGCCAGTAGCAACTCCTTAAGCCCCCAAAGGTGTGGTAATCAAAAATGTCTTCTCACATTCCCAGATGTCCCTTGGAGGGTGAAATCACCCCACCTGTGAACCACTGGCCTACAGCCACCATGAACCATTTTTGTCACCATGTAGAAAGAAAATGCTTTAGAATGGTACTTATAAGAAAAAAGCAAAACCCAAAGATAATAAATCAGTAAAACAGAGGCCAGGCACTAATGGCATACTTTAAGACCTGGATCCAAGTATGCTTAAGTGAGAACCACTAGAATTTTAGGATTTTATTTAGTAAATTCCAAATCAATAAAAGAAATATATTAAGGATAGTTTGTGTTGTTATTCTGTTTCTAACCAAATCATAAGAGAGAATATATAGATCTCCTCAAACATACATATTTAGTGAGAGAGGAATCTCCTATTCTTTATAATTAATAATAATAAATTTAAAAAAGTATTTTCAAAATGCTGTTGGAATTTTTATTTAGATTACGGTTGAAAATTCACAGTAATTTTCCATATAAAATAATCTTATTATTTTGTAGAATTTTTCTCTTGGCAGAATAATACGCTTTAATATTATGAAAATGTCAAAATACAAAGTCAAATGTGATGTAATGACGTTGAAAAAGATCAGAGTTTTATTTCAAAAAGATAAATTAATTAATACCACCACTGAGAAATTATGCTTTTGGGGGCAAGAAGAAATCTGCAGCTTATTCAATTAAAATAAATAAAAAAAAACTATGCTTAATATTTTTGTTTTACTTTTGTATGCAATATCTGATTCTATGCTTTGTGGATATAGACATCGGTGTCTAATTTCTACTATAAAGACAATAAGCATCCTATACTAGAATAGAATATTTTTATCATGAAATTAATATTTTGCACCACCTATTCCCTCTGTGGAAACCCTGGTGGCGTAGTGGTTAAGTGCTACAGCTGCTAACCCAAAGGTCAGCAGTTCAAATCCGCCAGGCGCTCCTTGGAAACCCTGTGGGGCAGTTCTACTCTGTCCTGTAGGGTCGCTATGAGTCAGAATTGACTTGACGGCCATGGGTTTTGTTTTTGTATTCTCTCTATTGATTAGGAAGTTATTATAAAGTTGAAGAAAAAATTAATTGTTGGAACATTACACACCAATTAAGACCAAATAGTTAATATTCAAGATATTAAATCAGTAGATTCTAGTCAACTTAAGACAAGCATAGGCTTTTAATAGAAATACATATCCCTCTAAGATTCTGTATACTTAATGGCAAAAATAATATCTACCTTGAATAAAATCTCTGAGAAGAATAATAATGCTAAATAATATTTCTGCTGCCTGTTATTACTAATCTCCAACCATCAATCAATCAATCACTAAATCTTTTAGCAATCTTCCCACGGTAATGAAAAATGAGAAAGGGACTTACATGATCAATTAGTTCACGAACCATTCCATTCCATTGTCCATTGGCATCATCCTGGGCTCCATATTTCCCATCCTCCACAAGTCTAATTTCATATGTAAAGCCAAGGATTGTAGATAGCTCTCTGAGGAGGTCAATGCAATAGCCCTCAAATCGGTCATTCCCATAGAGAGGTTTGTCAGACTTCTTAAACAGGACATAGGGTTCTTCCTGCAAACAATAAACACAAAGGTAGGCGTGTCAGTTAATCATGCAACTTACTGTCTGAATTGTGGCTTCTCAGAAGATAGAAAATTTCACATTATCAAAATTAGGACGACAGTCGATTTACGCAATTTCCTTCAAATTGTAACTGATATAGTTTGAAATACTAAAAAGGGAGATATTCACAATGCTAATGGAATATTTGTGCTTCACAAGAGATATTTAAAAATAATAATTTTACGATGACTGTGTAATAAAAATGTGATACATAATACAGAATATATAATGTATCATATAACATCATACAATAAATAATATATATGATATGTGATATATGCTATATAATATATAGTAAGCAAAATACAGGAGTAATATATAATTTCACCATGTTTTAACACCCAAATTTTAATTATTCCATTTCATCAATACCTGGTGTGCTTTTTCAGTGGAATCTATTGATGACTGAAAAAAGTCATTGACTATTTGTTTGCTAAGAGCTGAGAATTGGAGTAGGGGCTTTTATTTTACTGGAGTAGGGGCAAGAAGATTGCAATTACTCTTATATTTAATTACAAGAAAAATGTACTAGTTTACTTTAGAATATAGAGAAAGAAATTAGTATTTAGCAAGTGTTTGCATAGTCATCCAACAAAATTTTATGGAGCACCTAAAATATGCCAGGCCTCCTCTGTATGAAAGGGAAATCCTTGTGCCAGGAAGTCCATGATATAGAGGAGGAAACATATAGTAAATGCTTAAACAAATAGAACACATAACTCCAGATGGTTTTAATTCATTACTGATGAGTTGATTCCAACTCATAGCAACTCTATAGGACAGAGTAAAACTACCCAACAGGGTCTCCAAGGCTGTAATTTTTACAGAAGCAGACTGTCACATTTTTCTCCCATGGTGCACCTAACCAGTGGGCTTGAACCTCTGACCTTTTGGTTAGCAGCCAAGCAATTAACCACTGTGCCGTCAGGGCTTCTTTCAGATGCTATCAGGTGCTATAAAACACAGTAATGGGATAGAGAGCAAATTCTACAGAGTAGTTAGTAAGATAAAATGAGACAAAATTGTGTAATGTGTCTGAAAGTCTTTTCTGAAAAGGTAAGAGATGAGATTGAAACTAAAAGTTAGAAAGGTGTCAAGCCATTGGAAAATCTGAAAGAACAGCATTCCAGGCTAAGGATACGACAAGTAAAAAACCCTGAGACCAATATGACATTGAAATGTTCCAGAAGTGGATAATGGCAATCAGTGTGATGGAAGTACAGTGAGTAAGGGAGTTCTTAAACAAAATGAGAATGAAACATGTGTGGGGTGTCAAATCCTGTAGGGCTCAGCAAACAGATCCTGGTAAGCAATTTGAATATTAACTAAGTGCAAGGAAAATCCATGCATTAGCATATTTTGTTGGGGGCAGGTGGACCATAGTATGGCTGACTGCTGTGAATAAACAAGAGTGCAATTGGCTCTACTGCTTGCTATTTGGGAGCCCTTACTATCTGATCATGGGCAAAGCCCCTGCAAGATGGTCTCTGAGAAACCACTGCAGAGTGAAAAAGCTTAGCAAGCTGTCATGCCAGTCCATCTAGGAAAGCCACCTCCTCTCAGCCTGCAAGAGAATCACAGTCATCTCATGTGAGCCATCATAGCTACAGGAGTTTTGGATACAATAGCAATGTGTCCGTTTGCCCACACTCATCTCAGAAACAATCGGGACTAATTCCATCTTTCTTCCTATTCCTGTTGACCTGGGTTTTTCTCACACTGTTTTGTGCACTCACTAGTCTGACCAATTTCCTGTTCTTCCGATCCTCCTAAACACTGGCACTGTGTTCTCTGGATATTCTACTCAGAGATCAGCACAATACTCAGCAATCTCACCTGATTTTTGGAATGCTCCTGTCACCTTCTTGCTTTACTGGACTGTACCCTGAAGCTATTACTTGACCTTTAGCCCTTTCTCTTGGAGACTGTTTTTTGATATCACCTCTACCACCTAGAAGAATAGAAGGCACATTTAGTGCCCTTCTGCCTTTCAATACTGTTCCCAGATCATTTCTTTCCCTACCTCAAGCAATATCTCCTGCTCCTCTAAGGTTCATGCCCCCTGCCATACCAGGCTATGTCTTCACAGTTACTGTCATTTAAAGAAATCTGTGTCAAAAGATTTATTAAGAGCGAAACAATAAAAAAAAAAAAAAAAAAAAAAAAACCCGTTGCTGTCAAGTTGAAGAGGGAAGGGAAGCCTTTATTCCTTAAATATTTAGCAATTGGACAGCAATTTTGTTCTCTTTCCCAACTCGTATAATCATTTTCTGTGTATTCATAATCCACCTTGATGAAGTATCCAACATGCTAAACTCTTAATCCCATTTCCCACTAGTTTTCAAATCTCTTCCTCCATACTTCCATCTCTCTCTTCCATGATCACAACTGAACAGAGCATTTTGACAGAAAATACAAAACAAACAAACAACAAACCAATTGCCTTTTAGCAGAACCTGACTCATGGCGACCCCATGTGTGTTAGAGCAGAACTGTGCTCCACAGGGTTTACAATGGCTAATTTTTCAGAAGTAAATCACCAGGCCTTTCTTCTGAGGCATCTTTGGATGGACTAAAACTTGCAACATTTTGTTTAGCAGCCGAGAGTGTTAACCGTTTATAACACTCAGAGACTCCTGTCTATTCATACAGCTCGTTGTTCAATCACACCCACAGCCTACAATTCTACAACCTCATGAAGACTTCCAGTCCAATGACTCCACCCTTAACTTTCCCACTATTCATCAACCCTCTCCTGTTGTCACTTCGTTGTCTGGCCTAGATTCCATAGCCAATTATAATTTCTATCCCAGGAGTACTCTCAAAGTATTCCCGTATTCCCTCCTCTTTTTCTGGGTTACTTGGCCTTTAAAACAAAAAACATTCCCTAAATAACTTTTGCCTTCCTCATGCCTGTACTTGAATTGCTGAACATTGCTAATTATTTTCACTTAAAATTAATACATTAAATTATTTTATGGTAGGCTCTATTTCCAACCCTATGCAATGGCACTTCATACACTTTTCTCTATACTCATCTTCTTCATTTCTCCCACTCTAACTCTTGGTAAATCACCTAAGAAAATAAAAGTAATCACATGTGACCACCCTTACCTTCCTACAATCAAACCTACCAAACCCATTTATCTGTATCCATTTTTCTTCCCTTCTTCTACTGGGAACTGGTCATTTTCTTATCAGAACAATCAACTTATGTTCTAATTCTTGTATTAGTCAGAGTCCCAATCCAGGAGGTCTCCATCAACAGAGCCGTAACCTTCAGTTGAGCAACACAGCCAGCCTAAGATAACCTTACAGAGAGGAAGTCAGGGGCGTAAAAACCATGACACCACTGTCCTCTCTTCCTCATTTCTCCTGAACAGCTTTTCCACTGGCCAAACCCAATCAGCAATCAGAAGACATAGGTGACTGTTGATGTAATCCACACTGGTCAGCCTGCTGAGACAGAGAGCAGGGTGAAGAAGGGTGAAGAATAAATCTGGAGGGGCAAAGAGGAAGATCTATAGCACAGTCCTATCACTTTTTGCTTTCTCTAAGACCTAATTAGTTGAGCCTAATTACTCATTTATTCTAATTGCTAATTACTCCCTCCTTCATCACCAACCTGTCCCTTTATACAGAATCAGTTTCAAAGTATGCAAATTCATTCCACTAACTTAACTTTATTAGCCTCATTTTTTTTCTTGCTTCTCCATATAGACAACATTCTAAAAGGAGTTGCTTACCTTAATTTCTTCATGTTCTAGTTACTCCTCCATCATTAGAATGGTTTCTACTCTCATTTTACTTTACTACTCTTGCACACAAAGCACAAAACATTTCCATTTCATTGACTCTGATAAACAAAATTCTGTCTTCATTTTACTCAGGTTCTCGGATGCAAACAACAGTGAACTATTTCCTTTTTCTTGAAACACTCCCTTCTCTTAGCCTTTGCCACATCATTCTTCTTTGGATTTCCCCCGATAGCAATGGGAACACCTTCTCAGGTTCTTTTGCTATTTTTTTCTTTTCTATTTATCCTAAATATTGATGTTCCTAAGTTCTGAGCCCCCTCTCTTTCTTTTTTAAATTTTATCCCTAAGTGATCTCATCCACACACACAAAATTTAATAACATCTTTACACTGATGGGACCCAGACCTCTCCTTGTGAACTTTATATACACATATCCAGTTTTCTACTTGTCAGCACCACTTAGTGTCTCATAGACAGCTTACATTTAACCTGTTCCAAACGAATTTCTTGTTTTCCCCCAAATTTGTACATCTTTTTCAATTTTTTTTTCTGTTTCAGAAAATGGCACTCATTTATCCAGTTACTTAAGCCAGTCGCTGAAATATTATTCTTCTTTCTTCCCCTTTTTTTATCTACAGAGCAAGAAAAGTGATCTTATGAAAGCATATACTGGATCATAGGCTAACTACTACTTCGAACCATTCAGTAGTTTCCCAATACATTAAGAATAGCCTCCAAGTTTCTTGCCATAATCCCTGAAGCCTGTTGCTCTTCTACCACTTGTTTTCATCTTAGTAAACAATTTCACCACTCTGACAGCTGATGAAGTCAAAAGCCAGGGATTTTTTTTTTTTTTTTTGGTCACTTTCTCTCCTATCCTTGGGAAGTCCTGCAAGTTCTTCCACCAAATCTTACTCAAATCCATCCATTTCTTTCCAATCTTCTACCATCATGTTTGATGCAACCATTATTTTTCATCTAGGCTCCTGGAGAAGCCTTCTACCTCCTGTCTTTATTTCATCTCTATGCCCCTGTGGCCCATTCTTCATAGAAAGTCATAGTGATCTTAAAAAAATTAAATCTGATTTTATCGTTCATCTGCTTAACATCTTCTTTAAAAAAAGTGGCTTTTCACAAAAACTAGAATAAAATGCAAACTGCTTACTTCAGCCTTCAAGGCCCTACCCACTTTCCTTTCTGACCTTAGCTACCCACTCCTCTCACCCTCTCATATTCCAGATACAGTGTTCATCTTCCTGGTCCTCAAATTTGCCAGGTTCATTCCTGACTCAAGGTATTTGCATTGCCCTTTTTTTTTTTCTGTCTGGAAAGATTTTTCTTGAGGAAAATATAGTTGTTTCCTTCTCATCATTCAGCTCTTTTCAAATATCACATCATCAGAGAAACCACCTTTGACCTCACTATATCTGAATTAAGTCTCCCTCCAAAGCAACTCTCTATCATTTTACCTTGCTTTGTTTTCCTCATAGCACTGACCCCATTTGAAGTTTTGTTTTTTGACGTGTGTGTGCGTGCATGTGCACTCACACAAGGCCATGTGTTTCTTTCTTTTCCTATTAGAATATAAACCCTTGACTCTAGGAACTTTAGAGATTATTGTCATTAATATGTCTGCATCTTGGTTCCTAGAACAATGACTTGCAATTAGTAGGTGCTAATAGACATGTGCTAAACAGACAAAATATTCATCAAGGTTTAGACTCTACCATTTCCTCTCCAACCTCATCTTCTTCTCTTTAAGTTCACTTAGATAGATACCCTATTTACCTTCAGTTCCTCAGATACCTACCTATTGTCTTCCTTAGAGTCTTTTCATATATTGTTCTGTCTGTAATGCTCTTAACCTACTCTGCAAGTGGCTGGCTCCCTAGCTTTCCTGAAGGCTCAAGTCAAATGTGAAACTTTTCCTGGGCTCTGAAGAGAATGTTCTCTCTTATTGCCTATCTCAATACCTTATTTTTTTCTCTTAGTATTTAATTAATCTTCAAGTATTTTATTTATTAGTTGGCTTACTTCTTTTTGTCTGTTTCACTTCCCTGAAATATAACCTCCACATGAATTCATTACAGCATCTCCTATGCCTAGCGCAATGCCTAACACATTGTGGGTAATTGTTGTTGCTGTTGTGAGGTGCCATCGAGTCGGTACCTATTCATAGCGGCCCCATGTACAACAGAGCAAAACACTGCCCAGTCTTGTGCCATCCTCACAATCATTGTTATGCTTAAGTCCATTGTTGTAGCCACTGTATCAGTCTGTCTCATTGAAGGTCTTCCTCTTTTTTGCTGACCCTTTACTTTACCAAGCATGATGTCCTTCTCCAGGGACTCATCCCTCCTGATAACATGTCCGAAGTATGTGAGACATAGTCTCACCACCCTTGCTTCTAAGGAGCATTCTGGTTGTACTTCCTCCAAGACAGATTTGTTCATCCTCTTGGCAGTCTATGGTATATTCAGTATTCTTCTCCAACACCACAATTCAAAGGCGTCAATTGTTCTTCGGTCTTCCTTATTCACCCTCCAGCTTTCACATGCATATAAGGCGATTGAAAACACCATGGCTTGGGTCAGGCCCACCTTAGTCTTAAAAAAGGTGACATCTTTGCTTTTCAACACTTTAAAGAGGTCTTTTGCAGCAGATTTGCCCAATGCAATGTGTCTTTTGATTTCTTGACTGCTGCTTCCATGGGCATTGATTGTGGATCCAAGTAAATTTAAATCCTTGATGACTTCAGTCTTTTCCCCATTTATCGTGACGTTGCTTATTGGTCCAGTCATGAGGATTTTTGTTTTCTTTACGCTGAGGTATAATCCATACTGAAAAGTGTGGTCTGTGATCATCAGTAAGTGCTTCAAGTCCTCTTCACTTTCAACAAGCAAGGTTATCTGCATAACACAGGTTGTCTATTAATCTTCCTACAATCCTTATGTCACGTTCTTCTTCGTATAGTCCAGCTTCTCAGATTTTTTCTCAGCATGCAGATTGAATAAGTATGGTGAAAGGATACAACCCTGACACACATTTTTCCTGACTTTAAACCACACAGTATCCCCTTGTTCTGTTCAAACGACTGCCTCTTGATGTATGTACAAGTTCCTCATGAGCAAAATCAAGTGTTCTGGAATTCCCACTCTTTGCAATGTTATCCATAATTTGTTATGATCCACACAGTCGAATGCCTTAGCATAGTCAATAAACACAGGTAAACATCTTTCTGGTATTCTTTGCTTTCAGCTAGGATCCATGTGAAATCAGCAATGATATCCCTGGTTCTGCGTCCTCTTCTGAATCTGGCTTTAATTTCCGGCAGTTCCTTGTCTATGTACTGCTGCAGCCACTTTTGAATGATCTTCAGCAAAATTTTACTTGTGTGTGATGTTAACGATATTGTTTGATAAATTCCGCATTCGGTTGGATCACCTTTCTTGGGAATAGACATGAATATAGATCTCTTCCAGACTGTTGGCCAGGTAGCTGTCTTCCAAGTTTCTTAGCATAGACGAATGAGTACTTCTAGTGCTGCATCCATTTGTTGAAACATCTCAGCTGGTATTCTGTCAATTCCTGGAGCCTTGTTTTTCTCCAGTGCCTTCAGTGCAGCTTGAACTTCGTCCTTCAGTACCATTGGTTCCTGCTCATATGGTACCTCCTGAAATGGTTGAACATTAACCAATTCTTTTTGGTATAATGACTCTGTGTATTCCACCTTCTTTTGATGCTTCCTGAGCTATTTAATATTTTCCTCCTAGCATTCTTCAGTATTGCAACTTGAGTCTTGAATTTTTTCTGCAGCTCTTTCAGCTTGAGTAATGCAGAGTGTGTTCTTACCTTTCGGTTTTCCATTTCCAGGTCTTTGCACATGTCATTATAATACATTACTTTGTCTTCTCGAGCCACCCTTTGATCTTCAGTTCTTTTAATTCATCATTTCTTCCTTTTGCTTTAGCTACTCAATGTTCAAAAGCAAGTTTCAGAGTCTCTTCTGACATCCATTCAGGTCTTTTCTTTCTCTCCTATCTTTTTAATGACCTCTTGCTTTCTTCATGTATGATGTCCTTGATGTCATTCCACAATTCATCTGGACTTCAGTCATTAATGTTCAACACATCAAAACTATTCTTGAGATGGTCTCTAAATTCATGTCAGATATACTCAAGGTAGTACTTTGGTTCTCGTCAACTTCTTCTAATCTTCTTCAGTTTCAACTTCAACTTGCATATGAGCAATTGATGGTATGCTTCACAGTCAGCCCCTAGCCTTGTTCTCAATGGTGATATTGCATTTTTCCATTGTCTCTTTCCATGGATGTAGTCGATTTGATTCTTGTGTATTCCATCTGGTGAGGCCCATTTGTACAGTCACCATTTATGTTGACAAAAAAAGGTATTTGCAATGAAGAAGCAGCTAGTCTTGAAAAATTCTATCACGTGATATCCAGCATCATTTCTATCATCAAGACTATATTTTCCAACTACTGATCCTTCTTCTTTGTTTCCATTTTTCGCATTCTGATCTCCAGTAATTATCAATGTATCCTGGTTGCATGTTCGATCACTTTCAGACTGCAGAAGTAGATAAAAATCTTCAATTTCCTCATCTTTGGCCTTAGTGGTTGGTGTATAAATTTGAATAGTCGTATTAAGTAGTCTGTGTTGTAGGCGTGTGGATATCATCCTTTCATTGATAGCACTGTACTTCATGATAGATCTTGAAATGTTCTTTTTGATGATTAATGCAACGCCATTCCTCTTCAAGTTGTCATTCCTGGCATAGTAGATCATATGATTGTCTGTGTTAAAATGGCCAATACCAGTCCATTTCAGCTCACTAGTGCCTCAGATATCAATGTTTATGTGTTCCATTTCATTTTTGATAACTTCCAATTTTCCTAAACTCATACTTTGTTCTTTCCTGGTTCCAATTGTTAAAGGATGCTTACAGTTGTTTCTTCTCATTTTGAGTCTTGCCACATCAGCAAATGAAGGTCCCAAAAGCTTGACTCCATCCATGCCATTAAGGTCGACTCTACTTTGAGGGGGCAGCTCTTCCCCAGTTGTATTTTGAGTGCTTTCCAGTCTGAGGGGCTCATCTTCCAGCATTATATCAAACAATATTCTGATGCTATTCATAAAGTTTTCACTGACTAATTGTTTTCAGAAGTAGACTACAGGGTCCTTCTTCCAAGTCTCTCATAGTCTGGAAGCTCAGCTGAAATCTGTCCACCATGGGTGACTCTGCTGGTCTTTGAATACCGGTGGCATAGCTTCCAGCACCACAGTAATACGTAAACCCCCACAATACAACAAACTGACAGACACAAGAGAGAAGTACCTAGTAAATATTAATGGGATAATCGATTGGATAAATAAATACATTCTTTACTTAATTTCATCCTCTGTAAATGCATCTAATAATCCTTTGGAAGTTGTTTCAAGTTTTACAAATTAAATAAACAGAACCTGGCAAAAACCAGCCCTTCGATATACTTTCATTGTTTTAGCTTTCCAATAATTTTCAGTAGAGTTTTACTAGGATTATTGTACAGTTTCTATTAAAGGTTCAAAGAGGTTAATTATTTTTCCCAGGTCACACAGCTAATAATTGGCAAAGAAGAGGTTTGAACCCAGGTTTTCTAAATTTCAAGATACATGCTTTCCCCACTACTCTACACTGTTTTCAACACTAAGATCATTTGAGGAAAAGCTATACATGTTGGATTTTTAAGTGTAGTTAGATCAAATGCATAGGAACCAGAAATTAGTCTGCAACAAAATTCAAAGCTAGATATTTGAGCTTGCCACAAGGTAAAGGGACAGTGAGGATTCTATTTTTATGTACCATGTGATTATATATACAATTATTTCCCCAGGGATAAGTAAATGTGACAAATGTAGTGCCCTTTTGCCCTAAGGGTTATTATACCCATTTCTCTCTCTAGTCTTCCTGATCAGCTAGTCTTTTAAGTTAGATAACACATTTCCATAGATCACGGTTTAAATGCCCTTTTTACCCTGAAGGAGGAGGAAGCCCTAAGGCTAAACAGCTTTCTTGTACAGATTGGGTATTCACATTCCAGACATATTCATGTGTCTCTTTTTCTGGTGCTCTTATAACACCTTTTGAATATTTTTATCATAATATTTATCATACTGAGTAGTGAGTGCTGATTTACATATATGTCTCCTGAACTAGATTTGAGCACTTTAAAGGCAAAATGGCTATTTAAATTTGCATCAAAAGCACAGAACATCACCCAGCAAATTGCAGACTTACAAATAAATGATTATTGAAATGAATTGAATGGAAATGGATTACTCTGGTCAAATGAGGAAGCCAGGGGATATTGAACTTAAAGAAAAAATATTTGTGGCAGTAAGTTTCCCTCTGGGTTTCCGATATGTTTGTAAGAATTCCTACCAACTGGCAGAGACCAGGGCTATCAGAAGAACACAGTGTTCTCCTGCAGGATATAAGACAGTATGAAGTATTCCAGGCTGGTAGAATGGAAATCAAAAGAAGCATGCAGGAATAGTAGATTAACCTTACTTACTTCCTACTTTGACTCCAGTCAAATACTGATTTTTAATAAATGACTAGATGTTTTTATTTAATAGGCACACAGATTGACAATTGGTAGAGCTCAATGCATTAAGGAATAGTGCTACATAAGATTTTCCAAGTACCTCCTATGTGCCCAGCCCTGTTCTAAGTGATTTACTTGGAAAATTAAATAATATATTCCCCACAACAACCATATGAGATTCAGTGGTATTTTCATTCCTGTTTTACAGATGAAGAAGCTGAGGGAAAAGGTGCTAAGTATTTTGCCCAAGGTCAACAGCTTGCATACAACCCAGGCAGTCTGCTGTGGGATCATTTACCACTATACTATTCTCCTCCATTAAATAGTTCTTCATTATTTCCAAGCTCTTTGTGAATGCATAATTGTACTCAGCTTATTAGACAATTTAATATGTGGATATGAATTTATTACTATTAATTACTTAATTGGGATTAGCCAATGGGATATACTGCATATTTAATTTATGTAACTTAACATACAAAATGGTAATACATTTACTCACCAAACAATACAACCAAAACAAAGTCCTACATGAAAATAAGAAGTAAATACTTAATCCAAAAATTCATTTTCTATATGACAATTTATCTCTTTGCCAAACAAGAACACTTATTTTTAACATAAAAATACTTTAAAAATTAGCTAAAATAGGAGGCAGGGCCAAGATGGTGGAATAGACAACAGACGCTACCGGCAAGCCGTCTTATAACAAAGACCTGAAAAAAACAAGTGAAATGAGTATGTTTATGACAAGCTAGGAGCCCTGAACATCAAAGGGAATGTTAGAAAACGAACAGAGGGGCAGGGGGAGGAAGAGATGGTTCAGAAGTGGAGAGGAGTTACCGGACCTGAATCGCCAGGAGCCCTCAGGCACCATTCCCAGGAGCAGCAGTGGTCGGCTGGTACTAGCATTTGGCTGCACTTTCCTCAGGGAGAAGCAGCCAGACACATAGGCTACTCACACCTCCAGAACCAGAAAACGGGGCTCTTGGCAAAAGCTAAGTACTTGAGTATATTTTACTGCGCCTCTACCCTCCAGCCGGCTTCAGAGGCTGTTGATTTCCCTGGGCCTGAGATAGGCCTAGGGACATCCTCTAGGCCCTGAAGAAGGAATAAATTCACAATTGCGGGAAAAGATAATTTGCCAGCTCCATAACTGGGGGAGCTCAGGACAGAACCGGCTCCTGTCCAGGCATAAATGGTGCATGGACTTTGAGTACCTTTCCCCCTCGCATGGATCTGTGTGGGTCTATTTCATGAGAATAGGCCTTTGTTGGTAGACTGCAACTGTTTCAGCTGTGCAGTGCAGAGGTGGGTGTTTGATGTTTGACATCACTTTGCCTAATAAACAGGGCCCTCACCTATCCACATAAGGGGCCTAAGGACTGGTGGCTTCACTCAGGTCACCCAGCCACCTGTGACAAGGGTCCAAGGATAACTGGTACCTCCCAGTCCTTACAAGCAAAAACACTAGGTACCCACAGTCTGTCTGCACAACCCACCCACCTGTATGCTCTAGGGAACAGGGACACACTTTCCTCAGAGACACTTGAGGGACAATTCTCAGCCCCCTGCCTTATTCAGAGGGTAACCCTGTGCTGCAATCAGATACCGGTATCTACGCTAATCACCCCTGCCCCTCTAAGACTGTAGGACAGAGCCTGTACCACACACCTGATGATTAGCTACCTAAACACCTGAGCTGAATTCATACAAGAAAAGTGAATGCACTCCTAGACTGATACACCTGATAACAGCTCTAGCCATCTAGGGACAGGGCATCTGAACTCCAAAGGTGAAAATAATTCAGCTAGCTCACTCAAGCAACCCATTTTGGGCATATCAAAACAAAACAAAACAAGAAGCTATGACACAGTAAGCAAACATAAAATAAAACTAATACAATAACTTATAGATGGCTCGGAGACAACATTCAATATCAAGTCACATAAAGAAACAGAACATGATCGCCTAAACAAGCTTTCGGAAAAAAGAATCAAGAGATTTTCTAGATGAAAGTACCTTCCTGGAATTACGGAGGCAGAATACAAAAGATTAATATACGGAACCCTTCAAGACATCAGGAAGGAAATCAGGCAATACGCAGAACAAGCCAAGGAATACAAAGATAAAGCAGCTGAAGAAATTAAAAAAGGTTATTTAGGAACATAATGAAAAAATTAATAAGCTGGAAAAATACTTAGGCAGACAGCAATCAGAAATTCAGAAGATTAACAATAAAATTACAGAATTAGACAACTTAGTAGAAAGTCAGAGGGGTAGAATTGAGCAAATGGAAGCCAGAATTTCTGATCTTGAAGATAAAGCATTTGGTACTAATATATTTGAAGAAAGGTCAGATAAAAGAATTTGAAAAAACAAAGAAACCTTAAGAAACATGTGGGACTCTATCAAGAGAAATAACATACCAGTGATTGGAGTTCCAGAACATGGAGGGATAACAGAAAACACAGAGAGAATTGTTGAAGATTTATTGGCAGAAACCTTCCCTGATATTGTGAAAGATGAGAAGATATCTATCCAAGATACTCATCGAACTCCACATAAGGTAGATTTTAAAAGAAAGTCACCAAGACATATTATAATCAAACTTGCCAAAACCAAAGATAAAGAAAAAATTTTAAGAGCAGCTAGGGATAAACAAAAAGTCATCTACAAAGGAGAGTCAACAAGGATAGACTCAGACTGCTCGGCAGAAACCATGCAGGCAAGAAGGCAATGGGATGACTTATATAAAAATTGAAGGAAATAAATTGTCAGCCAAGAACCATATATCCAGCACAACTATCTCTCAAATACGAAGGTGAATTAGGACATTTCCAGATAAAGAGAAGTTTAGGGAATTTGTAAAAACCAAACCAAAACTACAAGAAATATTAAAGGGAGTTCTTTGGTTAGAACATCAGTAATATCAGGTATCAACCCAAAATTAGAACACTGGACGGAGCAATCAGAAGTCAACCCAGACAAGGAAATCAAAAAAATAAATCAAGATAAAAAAACACTAAAAACAGGGAAACAGAGATGTTATTAGGTAAAAGAACACATTAGAACAGTAAAGATGGACTGAGAAATGTAGTCATAGATCTTTCATATGGAGAGGAAGAAAAGGAGATAAAAATCAGGTTTAAATTTAGAGAAATAGTGGCACGTAATAAGTTAGCCACAAAGGGGACAAATTTTCCTATTCATCAAAATAAAATACAAAAAAAAAAAAATAGAGATTCAGCAGAAACAAAATCAACAAGAACAAATACGAGGAAAGGACGATATATAAAGATAATCTACTCAGCATATAAAATTAAGTGGGAAAAGGAAACTGTCAAAAACACACAAAAAAAGACATCAAAATGATAGCACTAAATTCATACCTATCCATAATTACACTGAATGTAAATGGACTAAATGCACCAATAAAGAGACAGAGAGTAGCAGAATGGATTAAAAAACATGATCCGTCTATATGCTGCCTACAAGAGACACACCTTAGACTTAGAGACACAAACTAAAACTCAAAGGATAGAAAAAATATATATCAAGCAAACAACAATCAAAAAAGAGCAGGAGTGGCAATATTAATTTCTGAAAAAATAGACTTTAAAGTTAAATCCATCATAAAGGATAAGGATGGACACTATATAATGATTAAAGGGACAACATACCAGGAGCATATAACCGTATTAAATATTTATGTACCCAATGACAGGGCTGCAAGATACATGAAACAAACTCTATCACCATTGAAAAGTGAGAACAGACAGCTCCACAATAATAGTAGGAGACTTCAACACACCACTTTCAGTGAAGGACACGACATCCAGAAAGAAGCTCAATAAAGACATGGAAGATCTAAATACCATAATCAACCAACCTGACCTCATAAATATATACCGAACACTCTACCCAACAGCAGCCAAGTATACTTTCTTTTCTAGTGCACATGGAACATTCCCTAGAATAGACCACATATTAGGTCATACAAGCAAGCCTTAGCAGAATCCAAAACATTGAAATATTACAAAGCATCTTCTCTGACCATAAGGCCATAAAGGCAGAAATCAATAACAGAAAAAGCAGGGAAAAGAAATCAAACACTTGGAAACCAAACAATACCTTGCTCAAAAAAGACTGGATTATAGAAGACATTAAGGATAGAATAAAGAAATTCATAGCATCTAATGAGAATGAAAACATTTCTCATCAGAACCTTTGGGACACAGCAAAAGCAGTGTTCAGAGGTCAATTTATATCAATAAATAAAAACCAAAAAAACCATATCAATAAACAGACACATACAAAAAGAAGGAAGGGCCAATATCAAAGAATTATCCCTATAACTTGAACAAATAGATAAAGAGCAACAAAAGAAACCCTTAGGCACCAGAAGAAAAGAAATAATAAAAATTAGAGCAGAACTAAATAAAATAGAAAAACAATCAAGAGAATTAACAAGACCAAAAGCTGGTTTTTTGAAAAAATCAATAAAATTGATAAATCACTGGCCAAACTGACAAAAGAAAAAGAGGAGAGGAAGCAAATAACCAGAATAAGAAATGAGATTGGCGATATTACAACAGACTCAACTGAAATTAAAAGAATCATATCAGATTATGATGAAAAATGGTACTCTAACAAAATAAAAAACCTAGAAGAAATGGATGGATTCCTAGAAACACACGACCTACCTAAACTAACACAAACAGAGGTATAACAACTAAATAGACCCATAACAAAGCAAGATATGAAAAGGTAATGAAAAAACTCCCAATAACAACAAAAAAAGCCCTGGCTCAGACAGCTTCATTGCAGAGTTCTACCAAACTTTCAGAGAAGAGTTACCACCACTACTACTAAAGGTATTTCAGAGCGTAGAAAAGGGCAGAATACTCCCAAACCCATCCTATGAAGCTAGCATATCCCTGATACCAAAACCAGGTAAAGACACCACAAAAAAAGAAAATTACAGATCTATATCCTCATGAATGTAGATGCAAAAATCCTCAGCAAAATTCTAGCCAATAGAATTCAACAACATATCAAAAAAATAATTCACCACGGCCAAGTGGGATTCATACCAGGTACACAGGGATGGTTCAACATTAGAAAAACAATTAATGTAATCCATCATATAAATGAAACAAAAGACAAGAATCACATGATTTTATCAACTGATGCAGAAAAGGCATTTGACAAAGTTTAACACCCATTAATGATAAAAACTCTCAGCAAAATAGGAATAGAAGGAAAATTCCTCAACATAATAAAAGGCATTTATACAATAGCCAACATCATCCTAAATGGAGAGAGCCTGAAAGCATTCCCACTGAGATCGGGAACCAGACAAGGATGCCCTTTATCACCACACTTATTCAACATTGTGCTGGAGGTCCTAGCCAGAGCAATTAGGCTAGATAAAGAAATAAAGGGCATCCGGACTGGCAAGGAAGAAGTAAAAGTATCTCTGCTTGCAGACGGCATGATCTTATACACAGAAAATCCTAGGGAATCCTCAAGAAAACTACTGAAACTAATAGAAGAGTTCAGCAGAGTATCAGGATATAAGATAAATCAGTTGGATTCCTCTACACCAACAAAACGAACATTGAAGAGGAAATCATCAAATCGATGCCATTTACAGTACCCCCGAGAAGATAAAATACTTAGGAATAAATCTTACCAGAGATGTAAAAGAGTTATACAAAGAAAACTGCAATACACTTCTGCAAGAAACCAAAAGAGACCTACATAAGTGGAAAAACATACCTTGCTCATGATTAGGAAGACTTAACATCGTAAAAATGTCTATTCCACCAAAAGCAATCTATAGATCTAATGCAATTCCGATCCAAATTCTAATGACATTTTTTAATGAGATGGGGAAACAAATCATGAACTTCATATGGAAGGGAAAGAGGCCTTGGATAAGTAAAGCATTACTGAAAATGAAGAACAATGTGGGAGGTCTCACTCACCTAATTTTAGAACTTATTATACTGTCACAGTAGTCAAAACAGCCTGGTACTGATGCAACAACAGATACATAGACCAATGGAACAGAATTGAGAATCTAAACACAAAGTCATCCACATATGAACAGTTAATATTTGACAAAGCCTTCAAATCAGTTAAATGGGGAAAAGACAGTCTTTTTAACAAATGGTGCTCGTATAACTGGATATCCATGTGCAAAAAAATGAAACAAGACCCATACCTCACTCCATGCACAAAAACAAACTCAAAATGGATCAAAGATCTAAATACAAAACCTAAAACGATAAAGGTCATGGAAGAAAAAATAGGGACAATGTTACGAGCCCTAATACGTGGCATAAATAGTACGCAAAACATTACTAACAGTGCAGAAGAGAAAGCAGGTAACTGGGACCTCCTAAAAATCAAACACCTATGCTCTTCCAAAGGCTTCACCAAAAGAATAAAAAGACTACCTACAGACTGGGAAGAAGTTTTTAGCTATGACATTTTCAATCGGCACCTGATCTCTAAAATCTACATGATACTGCAAAAACTCAACTACAAAAAGACAAATAACGCAATTAAAAAATGGGCAAAAGATACGAACAGACACTTCACTAAGAAGACATTCAGGTAGCTAACAGATACATGAGGAAATGCTCACAATCATTAGCCTTTACCAAAAAAAAAAAAAAAAAAATTAACCATTCGAGAAATGCAAATCAAAACTACAATGAGATTCCATTTTACTCCAACAAGGCTGGAATTAATCCAAAAAACACAAAACGATAAATGTTGGAGAGGTTGTGGAGAGATTGGAACACTTACACACTGCTGGTGGGAATGTAAAATGGTACAACCACTTTGGAAATCAATTTGGTGCTTCCTTAAAGAGCTACAAATAGAACTACCATATGATCCAGCAATCCCACTCCTTGGAATATATCCTAGAGAAATAAGAGCCTTTACACGAACAGATAATATGCACACCCATGTTTATTGCAGCACTCTTTACAATGGCAAAAAGAGGGAAGCAACCAAGGTGCCCATCAATGGACGAATGGATAAATAAATTATGGTATAGTCACACAATGGAATACTACCCACTGATAAAGAACAGTGATGAATCTGTGAAACATTTCATAACATGGAGGAATCTGGAAGGCATTATGCTGAGTGAAATTAGTCAGTTGCAAAAGGACAAATATTGTATTAGACCACCACAGAACTTGAGAAATAGTTTAAACACAGAAGAAAATATTCTTTGATGGTTACGAGAGCGGGGAGAGAAGAAGGGAGGGAGGGGGGTGTTTACTAATTAGAAAGTAGATAAAAACTACTTTAGATGAAGGGAAAGACAGCGTACAATACAGGCGAGGTCAGCACACCTAGACTAAACCAAAAGCAATAATGCCTGAATAAACTGAATGCTTCAAAGGCCAGCATAGCAGGGGTGGGGATTTGGGGACCATGGTTTCAGAGGACATTTAAGTCAATTGGAATAATAAAATCTATAAAGAAAACATTCTGCATCCCACTTTGGAGAGCTGCATCTGGGGTCTTAAATGCTAGCAAGTGGCCATCTAAGATGCATCAATTGGTCTTAACCCACCTGGATCAAAGATGAATGAAGAACATCAAGGACACAGGGTAATTATGAGCCCAAGAGACAGGAAGGGCCACATAAACCAGAGACTACATCAGCCTGAGACGAGAAGAACTAGATGGTGCCTGGCTACAACCGATGACAGCCCTGACAGGGAACACAACTGAGAACCCCTGAGGGAGCAGGAGAGCAGTGGGATGCAGACCCCAAATTCTTGTAAAAAGACCAGACTTAATGGTCTGACTGAGACTAGAAGGACCCCAGTGGTTATGGCCCCCAGATCTTCTGTTAGCCTAGGACAGGAATCATTGCCAAAGCCAACTCTTCAGACAGGGATTGGACTAGACAATGGGATAGAAAGAGATGCTGGTGAAGAATGAATATCTTGGATCCAGTAAACACTTGAGACTATGTTGGCATCTCCTATCTGGAGGGGAGATGAAAGGGAAGATGGTGTTAGAAGCTGGCAGAATGGATACGAAAAGAGAGAGTGGAGGGAAGCAGTGGGCTGTTTCATTAGAAGGAGAGCAATTAGGAGTACATAGCAAGGTGTATATAAATTTTTGTATGAGAGACTGACTTGAGCACAATAAAAATTAAAATATATATATTAAGACTTTATTTTGAGAAATTAAATGCTTCCTACATAAATGGAGAGAAATGCCACATCCAGAGCCATTTTTTCTAAGTGTCAATTCTTTAAAAAAAAAAAAAAAGAAGAAGTACCACATTCTATAGAAGAATCCTGATCAAAAGGGGAAAACGCAGAAGAGAATTTTAACTTCTTGAGGAATCCAGCCTTTCCGGAGCCACGCAGGCTGGATAAATCCCTGAAACTATTGCTCTGAGATAATCTTTAAACCCTAAATCAAAAGTCTTCTTAAAACCAAACAGTAGTTTAGCTTAACTAATAAAGGATGCCTGTCTTGAGCATTATACTCTTTTAAGATCTATATATGTACGGGATCAAATTGAAAACAGCAACTTGAAAAATTAGATGGGAAACTTAAGGGGCGGTGAGTTTATGTTAATGGAGCAGGAACAACGCAGAAACAGTGAGTGAGAATGGTTGCACAACTTGAAGAATGTAATCAATGTCATTGAACTGTACTTGTAGAAACTTGAATTGGTCTATATTTTTGCTATGTCTATTCTTAGCAACAAAACAGAATATTTTTAAAAAATCAAAAACAAATAGCTAAAATAGCATATTTTAAGCTTATCAGATTTACACAGCAATATATGAGTGTAAGAAATCCCCCCCTTTGTAGTATTAAACCATCATTGTCTCTATTTCCAATTTTTCTTCCAGAGTATTTAACAGTACATTTTTCATACAAATTGATTTGAACATAGGGACAAATAGCTAAAAGTTAGTAATTACTTAAGAGTATATGAGGCATATGAGGATAACCCAGCGTAGGAGGATATGTATACATACACAGATACAGAGTGAGAGAGCTCTGGTGGTACAGAGCTTAAGAGCTCAGGGTGCTAACCAAAAGGTTGGCTGTTCAGATCCACCAGCCACTCCCAAAAAACTCTAGGGGGCAGTTCTACTCGGTCCTATAGGGTGGCTATGAGTTGGAATCAACTCAATGGCAACAGTTTTATATATATACATGTCCAACTTAGGAAAGCAGAGCAAAATCATTCCAAAAATTATTAAGCTATTTAAATCTCATTGATCCAACTTGCTCAACTAACCATCCTACTGATTAATCTTATTTCCTTTATCTAAAAGCTAATAAGAAACATCTTTCATAAACAAATTTGTTCATTGCTGTGAGATTTAAAGGCCTACTTAGGTATATATTTTAAACCGATTTGTGTATCACTAGAAAAAATACATGTGGTCTGAGCTCATTTTTGCATCTTTCCAGTATTTATGGGCTTCCACAATGCCAAATATAATTCTTACTATATTTAATCCTGATAAGTAAGACACAGTTTCCAGCTGTGATTCCTATCTCCAGCTGCACCGTGGCACACATAGTTTAACATCAAGTTATGACTCTCCTTTAGACTCTCATTCTCTGTTCCACACTGCACAACGATAAGTAATAACCTCACATAAGAAAAGAAAAATGGTACCAGAAGCAATTACTGTACCATATACTGAGTTCAATGAATAATATGATAAAACTCTCCTGGGCAACTTTACTGATTTCTCATATAGTCTTAAATCTCCACATCAGCATTTGCTAGAGGTAAAGGCACTTCATTCCAGTGGCATCTGTAATAAGGATTTGTCAGCATTTCCACTATCAACCCTAGTTTTAAAGAGCCCAATAATTCATATATTTTTATCTGCATTAGACAGAAAGTTGCCACAGAATGAGTCCAAAATAAAGTTCTAAAAAACTGAATTATGTTGACAGGTTGAGGGGACAAAAATGTTTTATTTAAATACAATAAAACTTTTTACAGTGTTTTAATGTGTCTAACTCATATATCCCTGTCTTTTTCTAGAGTTTAATTATCCTTTTTATGTGTTAACGCTTCAGCTTTCATTGTCTTATCTATTCTACTCAAAGATAGGACCATAAAAATGCAAATTAATTTTATTGTGATATATGTAAAATAAGCTTCACTCTTACAATGATAAAACTAAATAACTACATTAATTTTACTTATTCAAGAATGTATTGATCACTTACTATGTGCCAGCATTCTTCTAAGTGCTAGGTATATAACAGTGAAAACAAACAAAAAAGAGAAAAATTCCTGTCCTTACAGAGTTCTCAATGTAGTGGTGATTTATATATATATTTTTTTATTCATGAATCAGAATATCCACTTGTCAGCAATTAACAACAACAACAACGAAAGCAATTGTTTACATGGCTACTTTATTTCATTAATTATCAGACGTGGAATATTGTTATAGAGCACATTTTTGAGGAACACTACTGTGTGCCTTCTTCTAGAGTATTCTGGTGAATTATAGGACGTATGACCCTGTGGCCCTCAAATCGTTTAATTAGGAAAACAGAAAGGGATATTCAGTTAGCCCCAATCTGGTGCAGAATTCACTCACATGACAGAAAACTAAAAACCAGTTTGTTGCTACTGAAACTTCCGTTGCTCATATGTAATGATGTCCTCAACTAAAAACAAAGATTTGAGAAGGTATGGCTAATGGTTCACAATTTTTTCTTAATAAAGACACGGTTGAGCAAAACAAAATAAAACAAAAACACCTTTTACAGCATTCCTATAGACCGAATGAAGAAGACCTCACGATTACAAGAATAGTAAGACTTTTAAAAATTGAGGAGATTAAAACTTAAAATTAAGCAGTTTATAAATAATCATTTATTTTATTCTACTTTCTGAGCCTTAGATCCATATTCTATCCCAAACACTTAAAGCATTAAAATGTAAATACTAAAACAGAGCAACTTAGTTTTCAAAGTGTGTGGAGATCAAGGCAGGCATAAGAAGTTGATTGAAAGTAGAAGGCTGATGAACGGAGAGCAGGAAGTGAAATGGCAGCTGATGTTGGTTCTTGAGGAAAGTGGTCTGTTCATTAAAACTACATAACTTGCACCCTAACTAGAAAACAGAACAGTTCTCAACATCTTGCTGTGGGTTGCCTAAGAGAATGCGAAGTACAGAATTACAATTATAAAGGGAGATTAAGGGTGAAAGGGTATTGCCATGGATGGGCAAATCTAAGGACATGTACAAAAGGGTAGCTGTCTGGACTTTCTCCCTGAAGCATGTTTTCACTTTACTTTTCTCATATTCTCTTGCTGTCCTTCCATAAATGCAGCACTGAAGCTAAAAATGTGAAAAGCCTCTTTTATTCAACATTATGTCAGCCTTATAAGTTAGCTAAGATTCTTTACAGCTCTGGTTAGTATTATTTTGATTTCACTTCAGGCAACTAAAGAATCTTATTAAAGAAAAATTTTTATAAGTAGGCTTAATTTTATCATAGGTAAAAGGGGTTCTTTTACAATACTGAAAAAAATAAAATGTCACTAATGCCGGTGAACAAATGAAAGGAGAACAAAAGGACTTTAGATACTGACTGTAGACATGGTCTGCTCTTCTGCTGGCCATTGGTGGGTGGAAGTTCATGGATTTGCACATGTAACTGTATTGTATTATAAAAATCAATAAGGGGTTCAGGTTGTTATAGTGTGGCCTAGTGTTTTCCACAATAAACTCTCCTGAAAAATTATTCCACAGGTTTTATTTTCAAGAAAAACATTTTTAGTTAAAAATGTGTGGAAATTCTATGTGTATTTTCAACCCTTTGAGATATTTACAATATGTATTAACTTATAAAAGACTGGTGATAGCCTAATGAATTTTGCTTACTCCAGTATTTTCTAAAATTTGCTTAGCCACCGAACGTGTTTATATAACATACCTCTCAGGCCTGCTGTGCACACTCAGATCCTGATATAACCAAACAGTGAACATGGAATACAGAGAAAATACAGAAGGTGTCAAGTATTTCATTTTACTTGGATCCAAAATCAGTGCCCAAAGAAGTAGCAATCAAGAAATCAAATGACGTATTGCATTAGGCAAATCTGCTGCAAAAGGCCTCTTTAAAGTGGTGGCACAGTGGTTAAGAGGTAGGCTGCTAACCAAAAGGTCAGCAGTTTGAATCTACCAACTGCTCCTTAGATACCCTATGGGGCAGTTCTACTCTGCCCAATAAGGTCACTATGGGTCGGAACCGGCTCGACAGCAAAGGGAACATAATTACTGACACTATGCATAAAACATCTTATGAGGCAGGTACCTAATTAAATACATTGACAGATAAGAACATGGGGACTCATTCCGGATTTCTAGCCAAAAAACACTCTACGTTTTTTTTTTTTTTTTTTGCTACTGATGCCAGGACAGCAATATATGTATGTGTTTTCTGTCAGAGGAAGAGGTCTGTACTTTTCTTTTTGAGTCACTGTGGTGGGGTTAATTGGAGTCAGGATATAGTCTGTCATTAAGAATATCAGATAAATCTCAAAGAAAAAGAAGCAATTAGGAGCTAATGTCAAGTAATCAAATTGTGATTAAAAACACAGAGATCAGGACCTGAGAATCAGATATTGATCAGGAAGTAAAGGTAGGTTGGAGGCATGTGACAAAATTTAGGACTTATTGGTCTTGAACATCTCATGACTGGTATCTTAAATCTTACTACCACGAAATTCCAACCTGTGTAAGGGACTTTTGCATTTGCTCACCTGTTAGTATATTTTTCTCTCCCAGACTCTTTTTATCTTCCTGGGAAGCCCTGAGTTTATAATTGCTTATTAAGCCAAGGGGCCCTGGTAGCATACTGGTTAAGTGTTTGGCTGCTGTTCAGCCCAAGAGAAAAGATGTAGAGACATAAGTACTTGCTGGATCCCTCCCCGTCCCCCATCCACCCCCTTGTATCCCCACCCCCCTATAGAAGGGGCAGATTTTCTTCTAATCACTCCATAGTGTGGTTCATGTGCACACAGACCTTTCATGCGTTATTTTTAAATGTCCTACTCTTAAATATGAATGGATAATTGAGAAAATTTAAGGGGAGCCTCTAACATCAAGACAAAAGTAAAACAGAGATAAGAACACACAAATAAGAAATAATATAAGGAATAGAAGAAATTTTCAAAAAAACAAGGCATAATGAATCAATGCTTTAAAAAAAGCAGAGCTATTAAATGCTCTTGGAAGTTAAAAATAAAACAGAATTAAAAAAAATAAATAAAGCAATTGAGGGGCTGGAAGATAGAGCTCAGTTGAGGAGCTCTTCCAGAAAGCAGAATAAAAAAAAAAAAAAAGATACTTAAAAATATATGATAAAATTAAAGGATCATTAGAATCACCTGCAGGAGATTTCCAATAATACCAGTGATGTCAGGGTCTCATCAATTAATTTAGAATATCTGGGTGTGGGATTTGGGCATAAGTGCTTAAAATAAAAACTGGATCATGTTTGCATGATGTTGGGAAATCTCCAAGTCAGTTAATAAGGATAGAGAGAGAGACAGAATGAGAAAATGGTGAAGAAAAACTATTAGGAAAATATATTAAGAATAATTCTCAGAACTAAACCACTTGAATTTCCAACTGATTGAGCTCAGGAAGATTCTAGAGCAGTGTTGTCCAACAGATATATATTGCAAGCCACAAACAGGAGCTACATAAGTAATTTCAAAATTTCTAGTAGTCACATTAAAAAAAAAAGTATAGGTGAAATTAATTTTAATAGTATGTATTATTTAACGTAATATATCTAAGATATCACTTCAACATGTAATCAATATAAAAATTATTGGGATATTTTACTTTTCTTTATACTAAGCCTTTGAAACCTAGTGTTTATTTCACATGTACAGCACATCTCCATTCAATCTAGCCAAATATCAAGTTCTTGACAGTCACACGTGGCTAGTAGCTGCCATATTGGACAATATAGGTCTAGACTCCAGAGAATGGTCAATAAAAAAAAAAAAAAACACCTATTGCCGTCAAGTTGATTCTGACTCATGAAGACCCCATGTGTTACAGAGTAGAGCTGTTCCATAGGGTTTTCTTGACTGTAATCTTTATGGAAGCAGTTTGCCAGGCCTTTCTTCTATGAAGCTACTGGGTGAGTTTGAACTGCCACTTTTAGGTTAGCAGCTAATCACAAACTGGTTATACCACCCAGATTAAATCGGATGAATAAAAAATGATTCATGACATCACTGGTGAAACTCCCAAACATCAGGAATAAAGAAAAGATCTTAAAATTGTACATAGAAAAGAAAAACACAGGCCACTTACGAAGAGTAAGGAATCAGAAGGACCATGAACATCTGAACAACGGCAACAATAGAAGACAATGGAGTAAGGCCTTCCAAGAATTCCACCCACAATTCTATACACAGGAGGCAAAATTTTTGCACATACAAGGCCTTACAATTTTCTTTTTTTATCTCTCACGTAGCCTTTCTCAGGATGCTACACAGCTTGTACTTTAACAAAATGAGAGAATAATTCAGGAAAAATGCAAACATAGGATCCAGGAAATGGGACCCCGGTACAGCAGATAGGTAAAGGATGATGGTGAAGAAAACTCCCAAGATGACTGCTGAGTAACAGGTCTAGAGAAAAAATAAGCCACATTGTAGCAGAGACTACAGAGCCTCTGAAAGTGTACCTCAAAAGATAAAAGGGAACTCATAGGCAATCTGGTGTCTCTGCCTACATTGAGAGGAGTTTTAAAGCTCATTCAGGGTATCTGGAGATGAATTAATGATATTTTCAAAGAAAACTGGCAAATGGATAAAAAGACTGCCTTATTTTACCTGGCTAGGCTCATCTGGCTAAATAAATAAATCACAAAGATAAAGGGGAAAATAATCTTGTAAGCATTAAAAAAAAAAAAGCATTAGATAGGGAAAAATAAATCTGGCTACCCTAAAAAGGCCAAATGTTACTCTAATGAGAAAAAAAAAAAAAAAAGTTTTCAAGGAAAAATATTAAAAAAATGAGAATTTTTATTTTCTAGTCAGTTTGCCTTACAATTTATGAATAGAATATAAATTAGCAATTCTACCTCCTTCATGAAAGAAGAAAATACTAATACCAGTAAAGTATTGGGAAGTTAACATTTAAAGAAACCATGAATATTAAGAATACTAAATTCAGTAAAAAAAAAAAAAAAGTTAAGTCGAAATCACTACAAGTGAGATTAAAATAAAAAGTATAAATGCTAAAAATAATTTTCAGAATTTTTTTTTTAATATAATTTAAAAGCATTATCTTGATTATTCTGAATCCCAAACCTGGTTTAGTTAGAGAGAGGCAATGAAAGGGCTTCTGCTTGACTTCAAAGCACTCTGCTAAGCATTAAGCTACACTACTTTCATATTGGGAGCCCTGGGGGTGCAGTGGTTAAGAACTGGGGTGCTAACTACAAGGTTGGCAGTTCAAATCCTCCAGTTGCTCCTTGGAAACCCTGTGGGGCAATTCTATTCTGTCCTATGGGGTCACTATGAGTTGGAATCGACTCAACAGCAATGAGTTTATTTTCTTACTAACAAAATAAAACCCAAAGATGTTCAAAGCAGTTTTCAGGAAGAAATTTAACCTTATATGCATTTGTCATTAAAGAACAAATAGATAAATAGATAAAGCTTTTAAATCATAAGAAGCTAGAAAATGAACAATTAAACCTCCAAGAAAAAGAAAAGCAAGAGGAAAATAGTAAGGAATTACCAAAAAGAGGAGGGGGAAGTAAATTAGAACACATGAAAGAAGAAAATGGATAAATTGTAAACATATCTTTTTGTAAAAGCAACAATAACCTCTTAATTAACCTAAGAAAAAAGACAAACTAAAATAAAAATTGAATTTTATATGACAAAGGGACTCAGTAGTATGAAGACATTGTGTGAAAATCTATGCTAATAAATTTGAAAATTTTAATACAGTTCAGTGCATAACATCAAATTGACTTAAAAAAAGTAACGAAATGAATAGGTCGATAACCACAAAATAAATTTAAAAAGGTATTAAATAACTGTTTTAGGTCAAGACCTAAAAACTGTAGAGCTTTCCTTTCTAACCTAAAACAATTTTATGATACTTACACTACTTTGAAGCCTATCAAATGATGAGCAATTCATTCTCCTATTTTTTAACGAAGCTAGCATAACCTTGATATAAAAAACTAACAAAATAGTTAAAAACTATCACTATGGAGTAATCACTAATGAATAGACCTAAATACAATATAGCAAAGCAAACACAGTAGCCCATTCAAATAATTTTCTACCAGAGCAATAAATAGTTTATTCCTGGAATGCAATTTTTTTTTATTCCTAGGTAATTTATTAATACATTCATCACATCAATAAGAACAATCAGAAAAAATATTGATAATCTCTACAGATGTCCAAGGTATTCAATAGCATTTTGTGCTCATTCCTGAAAAATAACTTCACTGAAAAGTAGAAATAAAAGGTTGCTTTCAGCAAAAATCTATTATTATAATGAATAATAAAAGGAAATACTATTGAAACAAGAAAAACAGGCTCAAGTTCTCATGAAATGCAAATAAAAACAGAAAATGGCAATTAAAAATTAGTAAAGGAAGAGATGAAATTATCACTATTTGTAAGCTGTATGATTAAATGTCTAGACAACCCAAGAAAATTAATCACAGATCTCTTAAAAATAGAAATATTTTCATAAAGTGGCTCAAGATAAGAGAAGCATTTGAAAACAAAGTGTTTTCTTATACTTATGGCATAAAAATATAACATTCATTGCTTGAAATCTAAAGTAAAACCCATGACACGTTATTTTAGAAAATAATCAACAATCTGTTCCCATAAACTCTGTATTTAGTGATTATTCTACTGAAATTATGACAAATAGTCTCCTTTTCATTTTAGTTCATAATACCACAATTTTGTTGTTCTGTTTTTCCTGAATCTTCCGGAGAATTTTATTGGAAAGCTAAAAGAAACATATATTTTGCCTTGTTATCAAGGATAGCTCCCATTATGAAAATCTGGTGAGTATTTAGATTACTGATTTGCAGACAATTCTAATTATTTGCATCATCAAACCAATACTAGAATTTATAAAAAGGAGTGCTAGTATTGAAAGTGGATTAAAGATAAAATAAAGAGTTCATGTTTGAACAGAAAACTAGGCTTTTAATGAAAGAAAATGTTATGTTTTATTTTCTCAGTTTCTGTTTTTCTTTAGATCTAACTTGAGAACATCACAAGTGGTGTCCGGCCCTCATTTCCTGCTTGACAGCTGGCAGAGGGGAAGCCAGGCCACCTGCCAAGCCAAGAGCCAAGCCATGGTCATACATCTCCAAGCAGATTGAAGAGCTGATATTCTCATGTCCTATCTTTTAAAGAGTTTGCATTTGTTTCCCCTGAAAATGGTTGATTGTTCTTATGTTTTTCCTAAATTGCTTTAAAAATATATATTATTTTTATTACTTTTTCCAGAAAATTCCATGAACATATTCATTACGATGGATATCAAATGAGAGATAATAGAATTTTTAGAGATTCATTCTTAATTAGCCAATTTTTGTCTAATGAGTATGTCTGAAAATATCTCATATTTGGAAGATAATTTAAAAAAGAAAAGGATTTCATATTTATTAATGTTGTTGTTGTGTGCCATTGAGTGAATTCCTACTCATAGCAACCCTATGTGACAGAGTAGAACCGCCCCATAGGGTTTCCTAGCTGTAATCTTTAGGAAAGCAGATTGCCAGGTCTTTTTTCCTGCAGAGCTACTGGTGGGTTCCATTCACCAACCTTTCCTTTAGCAGCCTAGTGTTTAATTAGTGTGCCACCAGGGCTCCTTCTAGATCAATACCAATAGTATGATATAAAATATATTTAAGAAATAATTTAGTTTATCTTGTTTTTATAAATTCTTTCAAGTGGAAATTTATAAAAAAAACTCATTATAAATAATTGATTTATAAGGCACTCATTTGCATTAAATGAAAATGGTATTTTTAAATCCAATGAGATTAAACAAGAATCCAGGATCATTAAAACTATAGGGTCACCATGAGTCAGAATTGACTCAATGGCAATGGTTTTTTTTTTTTTTTTTAGATTTGTAACTTCTTATACTATCCAGGGCCCATAGATAATTCCAAACTTATAAGTTTACTTCTTTTAATAAATACTACTACTTGCCTAACTATACCAGAAAATAGTCTTCCTTAATTTTTTTCCTGAGATAAAATAATTTTCCTAAATGTATTTATTAAAACTTTGATCTCAAAATACTTAAGAATTAGTTTGACAATAAGCTTAGCTATCTCGTATTTCATTACATTTTAATGATCCATCCATAGTACCATAAAATGCTGCTAGAAAAATACGTAGAAACTTAAACGGACATGCCAGAAAAGGTTTCCAATTAAGTCACAAGAAATGACCCAAACGAAGAAAAAATAATACAGAAACATAAATAGTGACAGGACAATATTGTTTCATTATTTTTCAGCTTGTGCCACTGAACCACTGTTGTGCTTTTACTGTTAAAAGGCTAAAAAAAAGTCTTACTATTGTCTGAATCCTGGTCTTTCAATATCCTTCTATTCACCCTGGCTCTTAAAGTCTGAATTCTGCCATCCTTAATTAGCATTCATGTTAGAAGCCTATGGTGCACCACAGGTTATCACAATTGGAAGTGAGAATACCAGGGGGAAGAAGTGAAAAAGCCTAGCAGCTACCATCAGAACAACTTAATGTTTTCAAAAAAAGGCAATACTAAGAATGACTGCTTTGTGAGGATCAAAAACTACTGATGAGAGAGTCTCCGCATAGGCTTGTATATTGTTCTCTTGCCTAGAAAACAAATCCCCTTGCTATGTCTCAAGACACTGCTAAAAAGGCACTTTCACTTGAACTTTATGGATAGAAAATGAATAACCACCATGATCTGAGGTTTATGTCTTAAAGCAACAACAAAACAGTGCAGCAGCCCTGTAGAGCAGTGTTTTACCTTAAGTTTTTCATAAATTATGTGTATTATTCACCTTTTACATTAAAAAAAAAAAAGAACACATTCTGAGGCAATCCAGATTTTTTCTTTTTTTTTATATTTTTTGTAAGCCTATTAAGCAAAAACATTCTTTTTAAAGACTGATTCTCTAAAAGAAAAATTCCTTAGTAAACTACTTTACACATAATCATTATATTTTATAGGCATTATATTCTTAGTTGCTGCAAACTTGTTTACCTCCTTTAAGAAGAATCACTTCAGAGAACACACATGATGTACCAAAAAAAATCTAAGTCTTTGTTGACCATAATCATCATCCTAAGAAAAACATTCTGTTTTTATTCTATGTAAATCTGCTGGGATTTGGGAAGGTGGAATGAATTTCTTCGCCCCTGTAATGTAATATTTAACTGCCTGAAAGTGTAGTGAAACCTACAGAAATCATGACAGCGTAAGACAGCTGAATTCAACTTTTAAAGAAAAGGGTATGATTTTTGCTAGTTGTGTCGTTCACTGGCATTACACGAAGGGTACATTATTGATGTCTGGGCAATAAGGGTTTAAAGAAGGACTTGGTTGAGTGATTATTACTCACGGTAAGTGAAAGAAAAAAATGCTCATGCTTGAGTATTAACTGGTATACTATTAAACTTCTCCACTTGTCTCAAGTATCAGTTTAGAGTGGGATCTTAGTTCATACTGTCTTTCTGATGATATTTGTATTTTTGTCATTAAACATTTCATTAGCGTAATTTGCAAGTCAAAGACAGTAAAGAGGGAAAAAAATAAGAGCTGAATCTCAAATCAATCAATTGTGCCATTTCACTGCTGTTCCAGTAAAAGGTTTGATGGGAAAGGAGACTGCACCTATTAGCTAATCTCCAAACTGCATTTCATCTTTGAATCTAATTTATTATCCCCTTACATGAATAATTAAGATTTGACTACATGGAAGTTATTGCCAGCATCACCATTCATACATGACTAAATAGAGCTTATTATCTCCCTTCCCAACATCGCCATCACACTCTTAGGCTTTTAACCTTGAAGCCCGCATACACATTTCTCAATTGTTTTTGCCCCAGATCTAATCCATGCCTGAGAAATCTCATATCTATTTTTTTTAATTACCATCTCTTTCCTCTTGACAATACTTACCAAGCCAAACCCACTGCCGTCAAGTCAATTTCAATTCATGGCAACCCCATGTGTTAAAGAGTAGAACTGTTCCAGACGGTTTTCTTGGTGTAATCTTTACAGAAGCAGAGAGCCAGGACTTTCTTCCATAGTGCCACTGGGTGGGTTTGAACCATCAACTTCTATGTTAGTAATCAAAAAACCAAACCCATTGCCATCGAGTTGATCCCAACTCATAGCAACCCTATAGGACAGAGTAGAACTCCCCCTTAGGGTTTCCAAGGAGCACCTGGTGGATTCAAACTGCTAACCTTTTGGTTAACAGCCACAGCTCTTAACCACTATGCCACCAGTGTTTCCTCTAGGTTAGCAGTTGAGCACCAACTGTTTGTGCCAACCACAGGCTTTCCTATAGCTACAATGTCTCTGAAATCACATCCTATTAACCCTCCATTTTGTAGTACTCTTGGACAAACATATTTCCCTTACTGAAAATGCTCCCTGACTCTCTTCCTTGCTGAACTTCCTTAAAATAATCCATCCTTTCCTTCCTTTCCCCTCTTCTGCACTAAATGAGTGCCTGAATAGTGAATATGTAATTTAAAGAGACAGAGGTACCTAAGAAGACAAACCTATGGCCTGAATAGAAAGTAACACGAACCATAAACAGAGAATGGATATAGAGAAAAAATAAGTGTGGTGAAGCCTGAATTGAAGAATGAGTTTTGAGACATATTGAGTTTGATGGTGGATATCAGGATTTATAAATGTCCAATTAGCAGCTGCAAATTCACACCTGGATCTCAGGAATGAGGTTCAAGATAATAGCTGAAATTTAGATTGCTTACTTTTATATGGTACTATTGTAATAACATCTTTAAAAATGAGAAATCTGAAGCAAAATACTGTATGTCATGTAGTTTTCTAGTACTAGTTATTCTACACTAAGAACTCAGATTTGGTATTCTTTTATTTGTACCATACTTCATAATGGTCATAATAAAATAGTCTTAAAATTATAGTATTGACAATAATATTGGCAGCAAAAAAGAATGTAACAAAAAATGGAAATATTTTGCTAGCATTTTAAAGTAGATTTGCTTAAGTAGGATGAAGGAGACAGTGTGTGTATTAAAAAATGAGGTTCTGGTCACTTACGAAGGCTTTAAAGATTGAGGGCCCTAGGTATTTTAAAATTATGCCTAATTTCACATCAAAATTCACAGTTTTCTTTTTCTGTTACATCACCACCAATAGCATTGCCTTTATCTAGAGGATCTGGAGGTCTATGAAAATATGAGAAATTATATGAGATAAAATAAATTGAGCTATAAGAGCAACAACAAATGGGAGAAATACAGTGCCAGTAAGACCCCTGAAATAGAAGACAAAATATGGTGAGAAAAAGTTTGGTTGCTTTTGAACAGGCTGGTTATGAGAACAAGCTGGGAGGAGACTTTTAGTTTGAATGAGATACTCTCATTCAGTTGTTAACATTTAAGTAGTACTTGTACATGTATATGTACTGTAACTTCCTTAAATTATTTTGGTCTTATTATCTCCACAATAGATGTTTCAAACTGCTTAGACACACTGTAGGGGTTGCTAAGAATGGAAATCTTTTTCTTTGTGAAGTTGCAGTGTCTGGGTTTCTAAGCTCAAATGCTACGCAACCTCTCTAAGAGGGACTTCATGCTTGACACTCCTTCTATGACAATGGAAAGTGAAGGATCAGGGAGAGAACTCATTGCAGCAACTGATTTGAAGTCCCAGAAATCTGCTTTTGTTGATATTATGGAAGAAGCTACAGAGCCATTTAGGGGATGATTCAGTCACTTCTTTCTTTTGTTCTGTGAACCTTTCCATTGTCCTTGGGAGCTTGCTCCCAGATAAGCCTTCTGTATCTGTGGGCTGCAACAATAAAGCCTTACAAACCTAAGCAAGTAAACCAGATAGAAACTGAAATACACAACCTTCCACAGAGTGCTAGAAAACAAAAAATAAGACTAAGTTGCAGGTGCCAGTATATTTGTTAAGTTCAAAGAGAAACTGGGGGATGAGGGGGGAACTTTCTTGAGGGCAAATGATTTTCTGAAAAAGTAATCAAATGCATAGTCATCTGCACGCTAAAGTGCTACTAGTAGTCAAGGAAAAGAACAGGTACAGGGGCATTTAAATGCTGGTAATCTTTTGATGGACAAAAATCAATTATTATACAGCAGCAGCTCAGTGGGAAGCACTCAACGTATTGAGAAAAGCCTGAAAAAAATTACTGAAAACTAAGGACAGAGGAGGAAAATTGGCATTCCCTGTATGAACTTAAATAAATGTCCAGTCACCTGAAAAGTCTTCTAGCTGGTGGGCTCACAGCAGTAACAACAACAGGACTGGGTTATAAACTAACTATATAGAGCACATCATTCTTTAACAACTCTCTCCACTGCTCTCAGAATTAGTATTTTTACTATTATTTTTGGCAATTAGGAACTTCATTTTAACTACCTCTATGTCATAAATAAAATAATCATAAATGAAAACATGATTCTAAAGTTGGTATTTTTAGTATTATTAATAATGATAAAGAGTAAGAAGCAAGGAAATTTTAACAACAGCTGAACTTGAAATTCAAAGACCAGAGAGGTAACATGAGAAATCACAATGTGGAGGAAAAGGCATGAGAAGGCCTAAGATTTAGGTCTAGAGTTGCAGTTAAAGGCCCATAAATTTCCAGATTATATAACCAAACTCTTAGTTCAAAATAAACAAACCAAAAAAAAAAAGTTAAACATTTAAAAAAAAAAGTTTAATGCTAAATTAGGAGACGTAGCCTAACCATTGGCCTCTGTAAAGAGGAAGGAGCATCCAGATGTTTGGGGACATCCTACTAAAGGCATCAGAGTGCAGTAAGATATGTGTGATTTTGGGATGAGAAGCACTGTTTCAGGTGAGCAATTCTTAATCAAGATGCTATTCTGATCACAAAACATAGTTGTTAGGCATTTCCATAGTCACTAGAACTACTATTTTATAGTAGTTGCTCAAGTTAGTTTAAACCAACTTGGCTGACACCCTGCTTTTCGCTTTCCAGTTTTGCGACCAGGAGTAGCTTACTGAGGTAATTTGTACCTCAGCTTTTTTGCTTACAAAATAGTACTATTAAATAGTGTCAAAAAGGTTATTATAAGAATCAATTGAGCAAATCAATACATATTGCTTAGAACAGCATCTGGTATATAATAAGCAGGAAATAAATGTCTGCTGCTATTTTTTCTTAATGGATCATATTCATAGTAGATGTTATTAAAAACAAAATATAAGAAGCCAACCAATGTACCAGCCTCAGCTATCATTGTCTTCTTTCAATTTTGCAAATTTTCTCAAGCTTTTTCTCTTTAGGGCATTTTCATACGTTGTTCTCTCTGCCCAGAATAGTTATTTTCCTCTCTCTCCACCTCGCTAATAGGATCCCTGGTGGCACAGTGATTAAAGTGATCATCTGCTAAAAGTTCAGTGGTTTAAACCCACCAGCCGCTCCGTAGGTGAAAGATGTAACAGTTTGTTTCTGTAAAGGTTTTTGCCTTGGAAATCCTGTGGGGCAGTTCTACCCTGTCACATAGGGTCACTATGAGTCAGAATCAACTTGATAGCAATGTTTTTTTTGTTTTTTTTGTTTTTTTTGCCACCTTGCTAATTCCTTTTCAAACTTCAGGTCTCAGCTGAATATTTTTTCCCCAATGAAGCCTGCCCTGACATTTCTTCCACTCCTGACCCCAGTCTAACTTAGGACTATCCTGTAAAAACAGGTATCACACTCTTTAATTCTATTTTGTATCTTATGAGTCGAAATTGACTTGATGGCAATCGTTTTGTTTCTTTTTTTGGTTTTAATCACAAGTAGTATATGTATATTTTAATTTATGTTCATATGAATCCATACTATTTTCTAAACTACATGAGGGCAAGGACACTGTCTATTTTGTTCATCAAAGACAGTGCTAGCACAATGTCTGGTATGTCATCATCGTCCAATATTTGTTTAATGGTATTAATTAATTAATTAGGAGTAGAGATTATTTTTTTATTAATACACTCATGATGCTGAATTCTAGAGTTTTTCACTGGTTTTTAAAGATATATAATAAAGACGTTGACCAAGAAGTATAAGTGAACTTTTATCTATGTCTCCTTCACATGATAGACGTTGGGAGAGATGACATTACTTACAGCACAGCAGAATCTACTCTGAGATTTTCCATAGAAAAAAGGACAAAGCAACCATAACATAAATCAAATGATCACAACCTCCCCTAAAAATGTGCTGAAATACTAAAAATTTAAATCAAGCAGAAGGCTTGCATAAATAAGGTAAATAATCTCTTCAAGTATGTCCTGTCCTTAACTGTACATAACCTTATTCAGAAAAATAATTCTTTTTTGGAAAGAAGTGATATTAAAAACAAATAAATTGCCTTATTTTATCCTTTTTAGAACATACCCACATCTTTTAGCAGTAGAACAACATATACCTCTAAAATATGAATACCTATTTGCTAAAATGTAAATCTACTGCATATCCTTTAAAAAAAAAAAATTTTTTTTAGTCGATTTTATATCTTAGTTTTATAGAGTAACAACCTGAGCAGTAGGTCTCAGTGATGGTTGTAGATAAGAATAACCTGTAGGACATGTAAAAATACACATGTCCAAGGCCAAAAGTTCAGAAAAACTGTTTCAAAAGGGGTATGGAGTATGTTTTGTGTAGTAGTACAGTTTTCAAAGCTTTATGGTGGCTATATATGAAGTTAACATTAAATACCACTTGTTTATCGATAAGAAGCAACATTGTGTATAATTTAGAAAAATATCTGATGTTTCTTATAAAATAAAACATAAGCCATGAAGCGAAATTGAGAAATTATATGAATAGTCTGATTACCTGCTTTGTTTGCACTAAATGATTGCAATAACTTGCACACTTGAAACAAGATTTAAATATAGACTTTTAAGAGTTTCTTACTTCCTCTAATTTTCCATTTAATTAAATACCATTTATTTAATTTGACAAATATTTATTAAGTGCTTTTATGCCCAAGGTACTTTCCACTGACATGAGAAATAAAAAATGGAAAATTTGATCATTGGCTTTGTACAGTCAAGGAGAGAAAGAGACATGTGCCAGTTTTCTAAAGGAAAGAGAAAAAAAAGCATAATAATTGCCTAACAGGGGACAGTGGTATGGGACATAATGTAGACGCATGCACACAACCCACACATCCACAGCCAAACACAACCAAATGGACAGATCAGAGAGTTCATTGAGTGAGTGGCCTTTAATAAGGGATCTTGAAGGATGAATAGGATTTTCACAGAAGAATGTAAAGAAGAACCAAGCAAAGATTTGGAGCTATGAAATTAGTGATGTATTTGCGAGTTTGGCTGGATCAGGGAGAACGTGGAAAGGAGTGTGGGGGTCAGATTGCTAAGGGTTTCAGATGTTCTCTAGACAGCATTTTTTTCTCTGTCAACATGGTAGAGGAACAGATGGTGTAAAAATAGGAGACATATTCAGATGCCAATATCTCTAAGAAATATTCAGTGATGTTTGGAGAAATATTACATACAGGAAATAAAGAAAAATATAAAATTTATTCTAAATTAGGTATAGTATTGATAAGTACTATATAATCTCAGAAATGTTTTATTTTTTTTATTGATAAGTACTATACAATCTCAGAAATGTGGAGGACTATATTGTAGACAAAGGGAACAGGGCAAATAGACTCATAGCATTAGGTTAAATGGTTATCCCAGTTCAACTGAAACACCAAAAAAAAAAAAAAAAAATCAAATCCATTGCAGTCAAGATTATTCCTACATGTAGTGACCCTATAGGACAGAGTAGAACTACCCTACAGGATTTCCAAGGAGCAGCTGGTGGATTCAAACTGCCGATGTTTTGATTAGGAGCCGTAGCTCTTAACCACTGTACCACCAGGTCTCCAACGGAAACACAGGGCTCTTGAAAAAGAATACTGGCAAAAGGTGGGACAAGGCAAGACTGCAGAAGACCATGAACACCAGGGTAGGAATTTGAGAGTTTTTCGAATGGTAAGTAGTGTGTCACTTAAGATTTTGGGCAGGGGAGCACAAAAATGACAGAATTAAACCTTTACAGTGAAATACAATAGGGAAGGCTGTAGGCAAGAGGAATAGTTACATGGTTATTGCAGTAGTCCTAGCAGGAGGAAATAAGATCCAGAACATACTGATAAATGAACCAAAAAGAGGATGTGTTAGTGTTCTAGTTACCTTTGAAAAGAATGAAAGAGAAAGGCGTGGAGGGGGGAAGAGTTTGAAGTTTGGATATGGATAGACAGGGAACAAGTATCAACTGAGCTTAGCAAGACAGTGATTAGAAAACCTCATGAATTTTCATCGCTGTCATAATATGATTGCCCAGTGTTACTTCATAATCAAGAATCTTTAACAGAAGCTATTTTATTTGGACATGCCTACATATCTGACATTTCTTGTTGTGACTAAAAGCACAAGAATATGAATTCATCCTGGCTTGATTTGCCACTGTCCTAGTTATCTAGTGTTGCTATAATAGAAATACCACAAGTTGGTGGCTTTAGCAAACAGAAATTCATTTTCTCACAGTTTAGGGGGTTAGAAGTCCAAATTCAGGGCACTGGCTCTAGGGGAAGGCTGTCTTTCTCTGTCAGTTCTGGAGGAAAGTCTTTGTCTGTTCTGAGCTTCTTCTCTTGGGCAATCTTCAAGTGACTTGGCATCTCTCTTCCCTCATCTCTGCATGCTAACTTGTGTTTAATCTCTTTTTTATCTCAAAAGAGATTGACTCAAGATACACTATGCACTAACCCTGCCTCATTAACATAACAAAGACAAACAATTCCCAAATGGGATTATAACCACAGGCATAGAGGTTAGAATTTACAACACATATTTTGGGGGGACACAATTCAACCTATAACATTCTACACTTTGGCCCCCCAAAATTCATGTCCTGGCCACATGTAAAACACATTCACCCCATTACATCATCCCAAAAGTCTTAAATCAACTCCAAGTCCAAAATCTTATCTTCTGAATCATTTAAATCTAATATAGGTAAGAGTTTAAGTGTGTCCCACCCTGGAGGAAAATTCCTCTTCATCTGTGAACTTGTGAAATCTAGACTACAAGTTATCTATTTCCAAAGTACAATTGTAAAACAGGCACAAGGTATACAAGGAAGAAACTGGAGGGAAAGAAAGACTAATGGGCAACCGGCAAGTCCAAAACCCAGCAGAACAAATGATTGGCTCTTAAGGCTTGAAAATAAACCTCTGTTCTTTGGGACCATCTGGGTTATGGCCCCACCCTCCAGAATCTGAGTGTTGGCCATACCCTCTGGATTCTGGGTGAAGGTTTTTGGCCCTGGGCTTCAGCTCCTTCTTCCAGGCCCACTGGGATGGCAACTCTGCTTCCTCAGCTTTGGGCAGCCCCATTCTCCTAACCCATCTGAGTGGTGACCACATCCTCTCAGCTTTGGGCAGTAGCCCCATCCCTCTGACACACCTTAATGGCAGCCCCACACTCTGGAAAGAGTTGTCAAAGATCAAACTCTTTGAAACTTAGTAGGCTGTGGCCCCACCCTTTGAGATCCAGAAGACTTGGCCCCACCCTTTGAAACCAAGTAGGCCCTGCTTCCTGTGATCCTTCCAGCAGTTTTGCTGATCTCCAATCTGCTCAAGGGATAGTCCCTTTCTTTTCTTAGAGAACAACTGATGTAGCTCCTTTGGCCTATAAATTTCCAAGAGGCAGACAGCTTTCTTTCCTTTCATTCTTTCTCTGTCCCCTTCGGTCTAAGCTGATAAGTTTTCTGGTGTGATCACTGGTTAGATCCATTAGTTACAGGCTTAATCTCTTTAATAAAAGATTGTGTAGCCATGTCTTGGTGAAAATTTTAGGACATATGTCCTTAGTTGGTACAACAGAATTTTCCAAATTGTTAAGTTCTGTTTTCATCTTCCACAGTTCATTTTTAAGTTCATCTCTTTCCTCTTGCATTTTACTATAAGCAGCAAGGAGAAACCACATGGCCCCTTTAAGATCTTGATGAATACAAATTCATCACTTACAAGTTCTACCTTCCACCAAACTTTTGAACATAATTCAGATAAGCTCTTTGCCACTGCATAAAAACATCACTCTTCCTCCATCGTCCAATTACGTATTCATAATTTTCTGTTAAAGCCTCACCAAAAGCATACCTAATGTCCACATTTCTAGCAACATTCTGTTGCTGGCACCATATGTATTCTCTAAGATAATAGAGGCATTCTCTATAGCTTCCCTCACTTCCTTCTGAGCCCTCACCAGAAATGCCTTTGATGTCCATAATTTTACCAACAGTCTCTTTAAGGCAATCTAGGCTTTTACTGTTAGGCACCTAAAAACTCTTCCAGCCTCTACCCATTACCCAATTTCAAAACTGCTTCCACATATTGGGTATCTGTTAGAGCAGCACTCCACTTCAAACCCCACTCTCAGTATCAGATTCTATCTTAGTTATGTAGTGCTGCTATAACACAAATACCGCAAGTGGGTGGCTTTAACAAACAAGCTTATTTTCTCAAAGTTTAGGAGGCTATAAATCCAAATTCAGGGAGCCGACTCTAGGGAAGACTTCTTCTCTCTGTCAGCTCTGGAGGAAGGTTATTTTCTCTTCTGAGTTTCTCTTGGGAAATCTTCATGTAGCTTGGCATTTCTCTTCCCTCACCTCTGCTTGCTAGAATGCATTTAATCTCTTTTTTATCTCAAAAGAGACTGACTCAGGATACACCCTACACTAATTTGCCCCATTAACCTAACAAAGACAACCCATTCCCAAATAGGACATAACCACAGACATTGAGGTTAAGATTTATAATACATTGTTTGGGGGGACACAGTTCAATCCATAACAGTCACCATAGATCAAATTCAGAATTTATATAAATGCTAAAAATGTGTAATGGTTTGTTCTGTACATTAATCTTACATTTTTTCTATCCGGAGACTTAAGAACGGGTATTGTAATAGCCTATTCTATAGGTAGAAAGTAAGGGATGGATAATATAAGAGCTCACTGCTTATCCTAAAATTAAAAATTTCTTCTCCATATAGCATAGTAGACATAAGTGAACATTACTGTGTGATCTAATTAAAATATATAATTACAAGAAGGTTAAAAATATCTAGCTTATCAGTATTAATTCTGTTGATGGTGAAAATATTTCTGGCTTAAAGAAAGCAGTTGTCATTTGATCTCATTAGGGAGATTAATAAAGTAAAAGTAACTCTGCATGATGAAAACAATTACATTGAAAGCAAAGTTAAAACATAATTATAATGGGAAAAAAATTAAAAATAAATGCCATAAACCCTGAAATATATTTGTAGGAAATGAAAACAAAGTTCACATTCAGCTCAAGTAGCTATAGTAATACAGCTGCATGTCTAGGTATTTTTCAAATCTTGACATTGAAAATTCTTCATAGTAACTGATTTTATAAAAACGTAAAGATTTCCAGTAATATATGAAGTCATATTATTAATCAACATAAGCAGCCCACACATTAATATAATTTACATCACTGAAGACTAACAAAATAAAACTGTAACTAAATTAATATTGACTCATCTCTTATACAGTAATTGCTAAAAAAAAAAAAAGGCATTACATTCTGTTTATTACTGCTCCAATCATAATGTCCTTTTCTATTCACTTCCACGTATACCTACATTTATTGAAAAAGAATGAGAAAACAAATACTTACCAAAATGGTAGTAACAATCAAAGAACGATTGGATAAGGAATCTGTGATGTTGGCTGGCTTTCCCTTTTGACTTTCTGTCATGTTCAAGCCACTGGCTGGATCCCAAGTTCCAATCTATAAAATAGCATATGTACTTTGTAAATTGTCTATCGTGCACCCGGGAGAGAGTACTGCAAGAGAAAGTTAAGACTGTTAACAATTACTATTCACCTCTGCTGCATTACCTCCTGTCATTAAAGTAAAGGCTGCTTGTTTTAAGCCTGATTCACTGTTCTGTGAAGTGTGCCCAGTGAAGTGTGACATTAAAGAACGAAATGATCCACTGCACTTCTGCAGTCAGTAAAGGAGCTTAATTTTCCATTCAAACTTTCATTCACCAAATAAACCATATTTGATGATAATTTGATAGCTGGCTAAGAACTCATTAATAGCATATATCTTTTACTGTGATGGATCTATTTCATCTGCTCATTATAAAGATATCATGCCACCGCATATGGACAAACTAAAGGACAGGGAAAAACCTGGAGATCCAGGACAAATTAGTAAGTGAAGGCAGGCTTAAAGGAGGCATTGGCTGGTATCCTGCATAACCCCCAGGAGGGCAAAATGATCCTCAGAATTACCTCTAGAGCTTTTAGAAACACCCATTTATACCTTTAAAAACACTTCCAGAAAAGGAGGTTATAGAGCTGTCTTATCTAGATAACACATTCTAATACTTCTGTTCTCAATTGTACTCTGTCTATAATACGTATTTTAAAGTAATTAATTTAACTACAGGTAGTCCCCAACTTACAACTATTCAAGTTACGATGAACCACACTTATGACCATCTTTTATTTATATATATACATATCTTATCATTAGTAATATGTACTACATACAATGTTGGAACGCATAATTTGCTGATTCTTAGATGTTCGGTTGCAGATGTCCAATATTATGATTTACTGTTCAAACCACTACCACATAGCAGGTTATGGCAATACTAACGAAAACTAAAAAAAAAAAAAAAAAATGAGGTATTCAACTTATGTCAGAAGCAACTTAGGATGGAGTCAACAGAAAGGAAGACTGTCATAAGTCAGATACCACCTGTAATACCGTTTAATAAATTAGGTCACCTCTTAGCATTTGGACATTTTCCACTCACTGAATACGCCTTTGGGATGACACACACAAGCCTCTAGAGGACAGAGTGCCACTAAATGCATAGATCAGGTGGTTCACATGAACCTATACCAATGCACTACCGTATAACAATAGGCATGCCTAAAGGAGAACATAAGCAAAGGAGATGTGGTATCAATAATTCTTTTTTTTTTGTCCCCCTCAAACCTAGGAATCATAAATAGTGAAATGTCCCCTGTCCAATTCTCTGACTTGTTTTTCTCAAAGGGAAGGAAAGCTATTAATTTTCCTGTAAAATAAGCCTTTGCATACATATTGAATTATCATAGAAAAAACATTGATTTACCGGGTATTATTTAGATCTACCTAAATGTGCTAATAGGGGACTCACTAGTATTACCTTACCAAGACTAAATATCAATATCCTTCTATTTTCTATGTATTTCATCATATCCACTTTTTTTATCTCCATTTAATTTATATGGCTTTCCTAATAACCTCCTAAAATGCCCATCTTCCTTTAAATTGGTGAAGCACAAAAATAGAATCATTAGTAACTTTGTTATTCCTAAGACAAGATGTCATTATAAAAATTATATATAAGCTCAAACCTTAGTGTATTTTTTCAGCAATACATTTAACTAAATAAAAGGATCAATAGGAACATCTTTTTAGTGATGCCTGAAAAAATCTCTACCATGTGTCATGGGCTGAATTGTGTCTTCCAAAATATGGCTTGGAAGGCAGCTATGTCATCACTAGAGCCCTGGTGGCACAGTGGTTAAGAGCAATGGCAAGCTACAGCTGCTAACCAAAAAGTCAGCAGTTTGAATCCATCAGCCATGCTTTGGAAACCCTACGGGGCAGCTCTACTATGAGTTCTATTATGAGTTGGAATCAACTCAAAGGCAACAGCTTTATTTATACCACCGATAACAAAATATGTGTTGGATTCCTAAATCCCTACATTTGTGGACCCCCATGTGTGTGTCAGATGGTCATACTGTTGGAGCTTGTGTGTCATTATGATGCTGGAAGCTATGCCACCAATATTTAAATACCAGCAGGGTCACCCATGGTAGACAGGTTTCAACTGACCTTCCAGACTAAGACAGACTAGGAAGAAGGACTTGGCCATCTACTACTGAAAAGAATTAGCCAGTGAAAACATTATGAGCAGCAGCGGAACATTGTCTGATATAGTGCCAGAAGATGAGCCCTTCAGGTTGGAAGGCACTCAAAAGACGACTGGGCAAGAGGTGCCTCCTCCTGTTGATGGAGTCAAGCTTTCAGGACCTTCATTTGCTGATGTGGCACAACTCAAAATGAGAAGAAACAGCTGCAACATCCATTAGTAATTGGAACCTGGAATGTACAAAGTAAGAATCTAGGAAAATTGGAAATTGTCAAAAATGAAATGGAAAACATAAAGATCAATATCCTAGGCATCAGTGAGCTGAAATGGATTGGTATTGGTCATTTTGAATTGAACAATCATATGGTCTACAATGCCAGGAATGACAACTTGAAAAGGAATGGCATTGCATTCATTGTCAAAAAGAACATTTCAAGATCTATCCTAAAGTACAGCACTGTCAGTGATAGGATAATATCCATAGGCCTACAAGGAAGACCAGTTAATATGACTATTATTCAAATTTACACACTAACCACTAAGGCCAAAGATGAAGAAATTGAAGATTTTTACCAACTTCTGCAGTCTGAAATTGATTGAACATGCAATCAGGATGCACTGATAATTACTGGTGATTGGAATTTGAAAGCCGAAAACAAAGAAGAAGGATCTGTAGTTGGGAAATATGGTCTTGGTGATAGAAATGATGCCGGAGATTGTATAACTGAATTTTGCAAGACCAATGCCTTCTTCATTGCAAATACCTTTTTTCACCAACATAAAAGACGACTATACACATGGACCTCACAGATGGAATACATAAGAATGAAATCAACTACATCTGTAAAAAGAGACTATGAAAAACCTCAATATCATCAGTCAGAACAAGGCCAGGGACTGTGAAATAGATCATCAATTACTCGCATGCAATTTCAAGTTGAAACTAAAGAAAATTAGAACAAATCCACAAGAGCAAAAGTACGACCTTGAGTATATCCCACCTGAATTTAGAAACCATCACAAGAATAAATTTTACCCTTTGAACGGTTAATGACTGAAGACCAGAGGAGTTGTGGAATGACATCAAGGACATCATGCATGAAGAAAGCAAGAGGTCATTAAAAAGATAGGAGAGAAAGAAAAGACCTAAATAGATGTCAGAAGAGACTCTGAAACTTGCTTTTGAACATTGGGTAGCTAAAGCAAAAGGTAAAAATAATGCAGTAAAAGAACTGAACAGAAGATTTCAAAGGGAGGTTTAAGAAGACAAAGTATTATGATGACATGTGCAAAAACCTGGAGATAGAAAACCAAAAGGGAAGAACATGCTCAGCACTTCTCAAGCTGAAAGAACTGTAGAAAAAATTCAAGCCTTGAGTTACGACATTGAAGGATTCTATGGGAAAAATATTAAATGATTCAGGAAGCATCAGAAGAAGATGGAAGGAATACACAGAGTCATTTTACAAAAAAAATTGGTCGATATTCAACCATTTCAGGAGGTAACATGTGATCAGGAACCAGTGGTACTAAAGGAAGAAGTCCAAGCTGCACTGAAGGTATTGGTGAAAAACAAGGCTCCAGGAATTGATGGAATACCAATTGATGGAATACCAATTCGTTTCAACAAACGAATGCAGCACTGGAAGTACTCATTCATCTATGCCAAGAAATCTGGAAGACAGCTACCTGGCCAACTGACTGGAAGAGATCCATATTTATGCCTATTCCCAAGAAAGGTGATCCAACCGAATATGGAAATTATCAAACAATATGATTAATATCATGTGCAAGTAAAATTTTGCTGAAGATCGTTCAAAAGTGGCTGCAGCAGTATATAGACAGAAAACTGCCAGGAATTCAAGCCGAATTTAGAAGAGGATGCGGAACCAAGGATATCATTGCTGATGTCAAATGAATCCTGGCTGAAAGCAGAGAATACCAGAAAGATGTTTACCTGTGTTTTATTGACCGTGCTAAGGCATTCGGCTGTGTGGATCATAGAAAAGTATGGATAACATTGCAGAGAATAGCAATTCCAGAACACTTAATTGTGCTTATGAGGAATCTGCACATGGATCAAGAGGCAGTCATTCAAACAACGAGGGGATACCACATATTTTAAAATCAAGAAAGGTGTGTGTAAGGATTATATCCTTTCATCATGCCTATTCAATCTGTGTGCTGAGCAAATAAATCAAGAAGCTGCACTATATGAAGAACGTGGCATCAGGATTGGAGGAAGACTCGTTAACAACCTAAGATATGCAGACGACACAAACTTGCTTGCTGAAAGTGAAGAGGACTTGAAGCACTTACTGATGAAGATCAGAGACCGCAGAGTTCACTCTGGATTACACCTCAACATAAAGAAAACAAAAATCTTCACAACTGGACCAATAAGCAATATCATGATAAACAGAGAAAAGATTGAGGTTGTCAAGGATTTCATGGATCCATGATCCATGACCAATGATCAACACCCATGGAAGCAGCAGTCAAGAAGTCAAAAGACATATTGCGCTGGGCAAATCTGCTGCAAAAGATCTCTTTAAAGTGTTAAAAAGCAAAGATGTCACCTTGAGGACAAAGGTGTACCTGACCCGTGCCATGGTGTTTTCAATTGCCTCATATGCATGTGACAGCTGGACAATGAATAAGAAAGACCAGAGAAGAATTGGTGCATTTAAATTGTGGTGTTGAACAAGAATATTGAATATACAATGGACTGCCGAAAGAACAAACAAATCTGTCTTGGCGGAAGTACGACCAGAATGCTCCTTAGAAGCAAGGATGGCAAGACTACATCTCACATACTTTGGATGTGTTATCAGGAGGGATCAGTCCCTGGAGAAGGACAACACGCTTGGTAAAGTAGAGGGTCAGCGAAAGAGGAAGACTTTCAGTGAGTTAGATTGACACAGTGGCTACAGCAAAGAGCTCAAAGACAGCAAAAATTGTGAGAATGGCACAGGACCAGGCAGTGTTTCGTTCTGTTGTGCATAGGGTCCTATGAATAGAAAAAGACTCAAGGGCACCTAACAACAACAACACTTGTGCATGTTATCAGGTCTGGAAGTACGGGGTTTCCTTTGTTATGTTAATGATGCCCTATCAGTGTAGGGTGTGTTCTAGACCTAATCACTTCTGAGTTATAAGGAGCAGCTGAGATACAGAGACAGGTAAACAGACAAGGGGGAAGACAAATATTATCCGAAGACAATGAAGTTAGATGAATCTACAAACCCAGTAGCTCCAAGGAATGCCAGCTACTAGAAGTCCTAAGGGGCAGTTCTCTTCTGTCCTATGGAGTCATTATGAGTCATGATTGACTAGTTGGTTTGGTTTTGGTTTAGGAGCTAAAATAGACAAAGATAGACCAACCCCTACAGTCTCAAGCTGAATTCTGACTTCCAGCCTGCTAAGGAGCCCTGCTGATTCAGTGGTTCAGTGTTACAGCTAATAACCAAAAAGTTGGAGCTCAAATCCACCAGCTACTCCTTGGAAAATGGGGTGGACTTAACAGGTAACTATGAGTTGGAATCGATTCAATGGCCACAGACTTGGGTAGCCTGCTAAACTACGGGAAAATAAATTTCTGTTCTTTAAAGCCACTCACTTGTATTTTTGTTACACCAGCATCAGCTAACTAACAAGCCATGTTTTCACATATCTAGTTAGTTTCTGGAAACCCTGGTGACGTAGTGGTTAAGTGCTTAGATGCTAACCAAAAGATCTGCAGTTCAAATCCACCAGGCGCTCCTTGGAAACTCCATGGGGCAGTTCTAATCTATCCTATGGGGTCGCTATGAGTCGGAATCAACTCGATGACAACAGGTTTTGAAAATAATTTCTTTCTTATCATGAAAATTATATTTTCCTTAATAAAGGAAAATGTAAATAATTCAATAGGAAAAAAAAGATTGATTAAGCATGCTTTCTAAAGTAAATTGCCTAATGGCCAACTAAATCACTCTAGTTTAGACGTGACTATCATGTTATCAGGGAGCCCTGGTGGCGCAGTAGTTAAGTGCTCAGCTGTTAACTGAAAGGTTGGTGGTTTGAACCCACCAGTGACTCCTGGGGGTGAAAAGACCTGGAAAACTGTTCCCATAATGATTATAGCCTAGGAAACCTCATGGGGCAGTTCTATTTTGTTCTATACAGTCGTTGTGAGTTGGAATCGACTCGGTGGCACACAACAACAACACCACGATGTTACATAGACAAAGTCTTACTCTAATTCTCCCCTGGGTTGTACAAATGGTTAAATGCTGTTATTTGGGTCAGGTGTCATAGAGTCAGTTCCAACCCATGGTGATCCTATATACAACAGAACAAAAACACTGGCCCAGTCCTGTGCCATCCTAACAATTGTTACTATGTTTGAGCCCATTTTTGCAGCCACTGTGTCAATCCATCTTTTGAAGGTTTTACTTTTTTTGCTCTCTACTTTACCAAGCATGATGTCCTTCTCAAGGGATTGGTCCCTCATGACAACATGTCTAAAGTAAACAAGAAGCATCTTCATTCTCCCTTCTAAGAAGCATTTTGGCTGTACTTCATCCAAGTTAGATTTGTTCCATTTTCTGGAAGTCCATGATATACTCAATATTCTTTGCCAACACCATAATTCAAAGGCATCAATTCTATGGACTTCCTTATTCATCATCCAGCTTTTGCATGCATATGAGTCGATTAAAAATACCGTGACTTGGGTCAGGTGCACCTTAGTCCTCAAAGTAACATTTTTGCTTTTGAACACCTTAAAAAGGTCTTTTGCCGCAGACTTGCCCAATGTAATACGTTGTTTGATTTCTCAACTGCTGCTTCCATGGCCATTGATTGTGGATCCAAGTAAAATGAAAACACTGACAACTTCAATGTTTTCTCTATTTATCATAATGTTACTTATTGGTCCAGTTGTGAGGATTTTTGTTCCATGTTGAGGTGTAACCCATACCAAAGGCTGTGGTCTTTGATCTTCATCAGTAAGTGCTTCAAGTCCTCTTCACTTTCAGCTAGCAATGGTGTATCATCTGCATATGACAGGTTGTTAATGAGTCTTCCTCCAATCCTGTTGTATTCTTCTTCATATAGTCCAGCTTCTTGGATTATCTGTTCAGCATGCAGATTAAATAAGTATGGTGAAAGAATACAACCCTGACGCACACTTCTCCTGATTTTAACTGTGCAGTATACCCTTTTTCTATTTGAAGGACTGCTTCTTAGCCTATGTACAGGTTCCACAGGAGCACAATTAAGTGTTCTGGAATTCCCATTCTTTGCAATGTTATTGATAATTTGTTATGATCTACATAGTCAAATGCCTTTACATAGTCAATAAAACACAGGTATATACCCTAGACAGCTAAAAACAATGACACAAACAGACATGTCACAATATTCACAATAGCAAATAAATGGAAACAAATGAAGTGCTCCTCAACAGATGAATAGAAAAGTAAATATGGTACATACATATAAAGAATACTATGCCACCGTAAAGAACAATGATGGGTCCACAAAACATATTATAATATGCCTGGAGGGCATAATGCTAAGTGAAACAAGTTAAGCAGATAAGGACAAATATTGTATGATCCCTCTTTCATAAGACAAGAATAAATAAATATAGAGAGACCAATATTCATTGATAGTTACCAGGGAAAGGGGGGGAGGGGAAAGTATGCTTTAGACTGTAAAGACTTGTTATTTTTAGTGATGGGAAAACTGGCACTGAATGTGAATGTAGAGAGCACAGGACAAAAAAAAAAGTAAAAACAAGTGTTTGAGTGTATATGGATGGGTATAGGCAAATTGGTTTATGGGTTGGTGTGCACATAGATGAGAACCAACCGAAGTATCTATAAAACCCATTGCCGTCAAGTTAATTGCAACTCATAGCGGCCTTATACGTGTAAATACAAATATGTGGGTGCAGACACATATATTCATTGAAGACACAAATACAGATACTCCTCAGACATAACCAAACATCTTCCAATATTGGTTTTCTGGGTTTGAAGACTCAGGACCATGGTCCCATGACTCAACCAACTCACATAACAGTTCACAAAAATCATGACCCTACATCCTAGGAAAGTAGCATCTAGGGTCTTAAAAGCTTGAGAGCACTCATGTAAGACACAACTGTGGGTCTCTACTCACCAGAAGCAAAACAGTAAGAAGGTAACCAAAAGCTTAGAGAAGAAACAAGTCTATAGGAACCACAACCTCATCTACCCTGAGACCACTGACTGTTTTGACTGGGGTCACAATAGTTGGTCCCAGATAGAATGGGAGAAAAACATGGAGCAGAACATATTATCATGTTATCAGGAGGGATTAGTCCCTGGAGAAGGGCGTCATGCTTGGTAAAGTAAAGGGTCAGCGAAAAAGAGGAAGACCCTCAACAAGATGGATTAATACAGTGGCTGCAACAGTGTGCTCAACCATAATAATTTTTGTGATTGGCACAGGACCAGGCAGTGTTTCATTCTGTTGTACACAGAGTCACTGTAAGTTGGAACTGACTCAATGGTGCCTGACAACAACACATACATATAATCCAGTCAAACTGGAACATTACAGAACAGCGGACTCCTGGAGACTATCATCCTAAGATACTCTTTAAACATAGAAGCAAGCCTTTCCCCTGAAATCACCTTTTAGCAAAATAGCAGTTTTGCAAACAAAATAAAGGATATTATCCATATGATCAGCAACCTACTTAAAAACCGTCAGTATGAGACTAGAAGGTCAACAATTACTCAAAAGCAAGGATGACAAGCTAAGAGGGTAGGCAAATTAGATTACTGGAAAGGGAATAAACAGAACAAAATTAAAGAGAATGTTGACATACTGTGATAAATGTAACTAATGTCACTGAACTATTTGTGTGGAAATTGTCAAAAGGGAACCTAACTTGCTGTGTAAACTATCACCAAAAACTCAATAAGATATTATTTAAAAAAAAAAAAAAAAAACTATGGAGCACAGTTGTACTCTGACACGTACTGGATCTAAGTCTAAGCGCACCTTGAGGCAGCTAACAACCATTCTAATTCAGGTCAATAATGAAAGGCCTTTACAGGCCAGGCAGGTAACATCAACATACGAAGTAGTAGGTATAAGCCAGGAGTAGGAATGTCTACACAAGGTGTACAGTTTGTAAACCTCACAAAATTTCAAAGTAAGGGCCAAAATCCTGATTCTGCTCTGCTCACAGAGCTGTAAGCCTTGAAAATGCATTTTCCCAGAGCAAAAAGCACCCAGAAAGTCATTACTCAGGCCAGTAGAGGCACTGCAGGAGATGAGCTAGAAGAGCCAAGAGAGCCTAGAGTGCCTGACCAATATAAAGTATTTCAAATTTAAAATCATTAAAAATATTCTGTTGGCTAAAGAAGATACATCTGCAGATGCTATTTTGCAGTGACTGCCACTTTTCTATCCCTGGTCCATAATTAATACCTATCACACATTTGTTCCCTTAGCTTTTGTTTCCTTTCTTTTTCCACCATTGGCTAAATAGCTAGGTTTTTCAGACGTATAATTCTACCAGTCAAAGCACTGGCAAACATCAATTACCCAATGTCTGCCTAATGACACCCTCAAATTTGATCAATAAGTTTTCCAACTTTCTAACCAAATCACTAGTATAAAATATTGATCATCTTCCATGATTACATTTTATAAAATAATAATTTAGTTAAATGTTCATGCATTTAAATATGCTTAGTTTCATTCTTTGTTATGTGCTTTTCCAGTATTATTTGGGGGTAGAGAATTCTGACTTAGATAATTTCCTATAGTCATAAGCATTAAAGATCTCCTTTTGTAAATCTCAGATTTCTTAGCAGAATATCTGAAGTTTCAGAAATTTCAATGGCCTTAAAATTCTAAATTGTATAAAATTTTGTATAATTCCTAGATTGTAAAAAAAAAAATTATTATTTTTTAAAGGTCCTTTTTGGGGACAACATGATTCAGTACTTGATATCAATTGAAGAAACTGTCACCAGTGGGTTTTTTCCTTATCTATTTTTTTTTTTTTTTTTTTTACTAGAGCCATGGGCTAAAAGTCAAGACAGTTTTTTTTTTCTTTCTATATTTCTTTATCTTTAGAAGAACTGTTTGTTTTGTTTTAATAAGATTATTAGCAAGTTTTTTGAGAGTTTTTTTCACTTCTGTTGTTGTTAGGCACCATGAGTTCGTTCCAACTGATAGTGACCCTATGTAAAACTGGATGAAACAGTGCCTGGTCCAGCTGCATCCTCACAGTGCTTGCTGTGTTTGAACACACTGTGGCAGCCATTGTGTTAATCTACCTCATTGAGGGTCTTCCTCTTTTTCACTGACCCTCTACTTTACTAAGCATGATGTCCTTCTCCAGGGACTGGTCCTTCCTGATAACATGTCCAAAGTACATGAGATGAAATACAAGCTTCTAAGCAGCATTTTGGCTGTATTTCTTCCAAGACAGATTTGTTCATTCTTCTGGCTGTCCACGCTATGTTCAATATTCTTCACCAACATCAACTCTTCGGTCTTCCTTATTCATTGTTCAGCTTTTGCATTCATACGAGGCAATTGAAAATATCGTGGCTTTGGTGAAGCACACCTTAGTCTCAAAGTGACATCTTTGCTTTTGCAACACTTTAAAGAAGTCTTTTGCAGCAGATTTGCCCAATGCAATACATCATTTGATTTTTTGACTGCTGCTTCCATGGACATTGATTGTGGATCCAAGTAAAATGAAATCCTTGACAACCTCAATACCTTCTCCATTTATCAGGATATTGCTTATTTGTCTAGTTGTAAGGATTTTTGTTTTATGTTGAGGTGTAAGCCATACTGAAGGCTGTGGTCTTTGACCTTCATCAATAAGTGCTTCAGGTCTTCTTCACTTTCAGCAAGCAAGGTTTTATCATCTGCATATCACAGATTGTTAATAAGTCTTCCTCCAATCCTGATGCTGCATTCTTCTTCATATAGTCTAGCTTCTCGGATTATTTGCTCATGGTGAAAGGATACAACCCTGACACATACTTTTCCTGATTTTAAGCCATGCAGTATCCCTTCCGTTCCAGTGATTGCCTCTTCATCAATATACAATTTCCTCATAAGCATAATTAAAGTGCCCTGGAATTCCCATTCTTCACAATGTTACCCATAATTTGTTAAGATCCATGTGATGGTTAATATTGTGTGTCAACTTAGCTGGGCTATGATTCACAGTGTTTATGTGATCACTCCCATGATGGAATCTGCTGTGATTAGCCAATCAGTTCAAAGGGGGTTTCCTTGGGGATGTGGCCTGCATCCAAATACAAGCATACATTCTGGCTTTTTGCTCACTCTGGGTCCTGTGGCTGCCTCCTGTTCGTCTGACATCTGGCTCTTGGGACTAGAGCTATCAGCTTATCTGCAGATCTTGGGATTCATTGATCTTCACAGCCTGAGAGCAGGAGCCCTGCTCTCCGACCTGCCGATTTTGGGTTTGCCAGCCCCTGCGGCTACATGAATTGAGAGAAGCCTCTATCCTGATCCATGGACTTGGGACATTCCACCCTCTACAATCACTTGAGCCCTTTCCTTGATATAAATCTCTCTCTCTCTACATATATTTATACACTTTAATGGTTTTGCTTCTCTAGAGAGCCCAACCTAGGGCAATCCACATAGTTGAATGCCTTTTCATAGTCAATAAAACACAGGTAAACATCTTCCTGGTATTCTCTGCTTTCAGCCAAGATCCTTCTGACATCAGCAATTATATCTGACATTCCATGTCCTCTTTTGAAACCAGCAAAATTTCTGGCAGTTCCTTGTTGGTGTACTGCTGAAATCATTTTTGAATTACCTTCAGCAAAATTTTACTTGCATATATTAATGATATTTTTTGATAATTTCCTCATTCTCTTGGATCATCATTCTTTGGAATAGGAACAAATATGGATCTCTTCCAGTCAACTGACCAAGTAGCTGTCTTCCAAATTTCTTGGCATAGATAGATTAAAAAAAAAACCAAACCCAGTGCCGTCTAGTCGATTCCGACTCATAACGACCCTATAGGACAGAGTAGAACTGCCCCATAGAGTTTCCAAGGAGCACCTGGTGGATTCAAACTGCAGACCTTTTGGTTAGCAGCCGTAGCTCTTAACCACTACACCACCAGGGTTTCCGCATAGACAGATGAGCCATCCAAACTTGAATCCATTTATTAAAACATCTCAATTGGTACTCCATCAATTCCCAGAGCCTTGTTTTTTTTTGCCAGTCCCTTCAGTGTAGCTTGGACTTACTTCAGCACCACTGGTTCTTGATCATATGTTACTTTTTGAAATGGTTGAGCATCGACCAATTCTTTTTGGCACGGTGACTGTGTATTCCTTCCGTCTTCTTTTGATGCTTCCTGTGTAGTTCAATATTTAGCCCATAGAATCCTTCAAAATCGCAACTGGAGGCTAAAATTTTTTCCTTAGTTCTTTGAGCTTGAAAAATGCCGAGCATGTTCTTCCCTTTTGGTTTTCTAACTTCAGGTCTTAGCACATATCATCATAATATTTTACTTTGTCTTCTCAAGCTGCCCTTTGAAATCTTCTGTTCAGCAATTTTACTTCATTAATCTTCCTTTTGCTTCTATGTTGAAGTGCAAGTTTCAGAATCTCTTCTGACATCCATTTTGGTATTTTCTTTCTTTCCTGCCTTTTAAATGACATTTTGCTTTATTCATGTATGATGTCCTTTATGTCATCTACAACTCCTCTGGTTTTCGGTCATTAGTGATTAATGTGTCAAATCTATTCTTGAGATGGTCTTTAAAATTGGTGGTTTATATCCAAGATCGTACTTTGACTCTCATGAACTTATTTTAATTTCCCTTAGCTTCAACTTGAACTTGCACATGAGCAATTAATGGTCTATTCTGCAGTCAGCCCCTGGCCTTGTTCTGACTAATGATATTGAGCTTCTCTGTTGTCTCTACACTGACCACAGATGTAGTTGATTTGATTCCTGTGCATTCCATCTGGGAAGGTCCAGGTGTATAGTCACTGTCTATGTTTTTGAAAAAGGTATTTTCAATGAATAGGTCATTCATCTAGCAAAATTCTATCATTGGATCTTCTGCATGGTTTCTATTGCCCAGCCCATATTTTCCAACTACTGATCATTCTTTGTTTCCAACTTTCACATTCCAATCACCAGTAATTATCAGTGCATCTTGATTTCACGTTTGATCAATTTCAGACTGCATATGTTGGTAAAAATCTTCAATTTATTCATCTTTGGCATTAGTGGTTGGTGTGTAAATTTAAATAATAGTCATATTAACTGGTTTTCCCTGTAGGTGTATGGATATTATACTATCACTGACAGTGCTATACTTCAGGATAGATATTGAAATATTCTTTTTGATGATGAATGCATGCCATTCCTCTTTAACTTGCCATTCCCAGCACAGTAGACCGTATGCTTGCCCAATTCACAATGGCCAATATCATTCCATTTCAGCTCACTAAGCCTAGGATACTGATCTTTACGTGTTCCATTTTATTTCTGATGGCTTCCAGTTTTCCTAGATTCATATTTTGTACATTCCAGATTCTGATTATTAATGAATGTTTGCAGCTGTTCCTTCTCATTTTGAGACATGCCATATCAGCAAACAAAGGCCCCAAAAGCTTGACTCCATCACGTCCTTAAGGTCAATTCAATTTTGAGGAGGCAGTCCTTTCCCAGTTATATTTTGAGTACCTCACAACCTCAGCTCTTTTTCAGACAATGTTCTTTATCAGACAATGTTGTGCTTTTATCCATAAGATTTTCACTGACAAATTTTTTTTTAAGTAGATTGCCAGGTCCTTCTTCCTAGTCTTAGTTGTGAATCTCCACTGAAACATGTCCACCATGGGTGATCCCGCTAGTATTTGAAATATCGGTGGTATAGCTTCCAGCATCACAGCAACACACAAGCCACCAGAGTATGACAAACTGATAGATGACTGGTGGTTTTCACTTCTAAAATGGGAAAAAATCTAAGCACTGTTGACCTCACAGAATGTTTTTAATTAGAGTGAATCTCTACATTTTGGTTTGCCCAGGCACTTCAGGTGTACAAGTGTCTTCTTGGTGAAAATACTAATGGCACCCTCTTGTATGCTTAAAAATACCATTGTTTGGCTAATAAATTATATGGTCACCCTAGTAATAAAGATTAAATTAGAAAGACATATGAAAATACTTCAAAAACCATACAGTACCATAGAAAGTCATGGAATCATTCATCTTTAATTTAATTTGCTCTTCAAAACCAAACCCACTGCCGTCAAGTCAATTCTGACTCATAGCGACCCTACAGGACAGAGTTGAACTGCCCCACAGGGTTTCCAAGGAGCACCTGGTGGATTCGAACTGCTGACCTTTTGGTTAGCAGCTGTAGCACTTAACCACTATGCCACCAAATTTGCTCTTATGGTCATAAAAATAAATCAAGTTTATTATTGTCAATAGTATAACATACAAAGATTTTTAAAAAAGGAAAATACATTTAAACATTGAACCTAGGTACATACCCAAAGCCAGTCATAAATAATCTTTCAGTGAACCTCCTTCCAGTCCTTTATCTACATATATGTTCTTGACGTACTTTTCATCATAAAATGCTCCCAAAAAACACAAAGATACAAAAAAAAAAAAGCCATTGAGTCAGTTCTGACTCATAGCGATCCCATATGTTACAGAGTAAGACTGAGCTCCATAGGGTTTTCTTGGCTATAAACTTTACAGAAGCAGTATCACCAAGCATTTCACATGCAGTGCCACTGAGTGGGTTCCAACTGCCAACCTTTTCATCAGTATCTCACCCTCTCTCTCAGGGACCTTCTTTTCATCACAGCCTTGTAGTTAATGGTCCAGCCTTTAAAGGGAGGGCCAGGTTATCTGGGCCCAATTACTTCTCCTTCACTTACCATCAGCTGAATTGGGTGCATTACTTCTCTGTGCCACAATTACCTCATCTATTAAAAGTGGAAGTAGTATTATCTATCTCATAGGGTCACTGTTGAGGATTAAATTAGAAAAAAAAATCTTTTCAATATGTTTACAAGTATGCGATAATTATTATATCAATTATCAAATACATCTTGTTTGTTCACTATTGTGAGCATATCTCCTACCATTAAAAGTTAATCGAATCCATAATTTTAATTACTACATAAAATGAACATATCATAATTTATTTAACTATCACTGTTATAAACAAGGCCTCAATGAATATGTCTATTTATAAGCATTTGCTCATATATTTTATTTTAAAACAGATTCCTAAAAGTAGAATTACCGAACCAAAAGAGACAGGAGTTGTTAAGATTCTGAATACATGCTGACAATTTGCTTTTGAAAAGTTTTGTTCATGTGTTATATTCCCACTGATAGTTCATGAGATTTCCCACAATACAGCTATCTTTCTACCCATTCATCTCTTATGTTAATAGTTGCAACTTACATATTTGAATGATATTACAGTTTTATGATTTGGAAACCCTGGTGGCGTAGTGGTTACGTGCTACGGCTGCTAAACAAAGGGTGGGAAGTTCGAATCCACCAGGCACCCCTTGAAAACTCTATGGGACAGTTCTATTCTGTCCTATAGGGTCGCTATGAGTCGGAATTGACTTGACAGCCCTGGGTTGGTTTTTTTATGATTGTTATATCTGTATTTCTAGATAATGTGTTTTATTGACATGAAATAATTATTTTTATTCCAGTTAATTATTTTCACCTAGACTTCCAGTGCCTGATAGTAATCATGCTTCCATTACTGGTGTTTGCATTTGTGTGATAAATCACTATCTACATGCTCATTTTCAATATATTTCTCATCTTATCTGTGTCTTTATAAGCAGCTCACCAGTGAATTTTGTTTAACGTCCTAACATTTTTACTTTTTTTTTTTAACTTGAATCTTAATATTTAGTCTTGCTTCTTTCATAGTGTTTTATTTTCACTATTTCTTTTCTGCCCATTAGTTTTTTGGTACACACATTTTTCTCATGGTAAATTGGGAGATAGCTTTCTTTTAAGTCAACGGATGGGCATCTGCAATTTTTGGTTAAACTTTTGCAATCACATTCTGAAACTGATATTAACTCATAAAAATAAAAATGGCATCTACTAGGTCGCTATGAGTCGGAATTGACTCGACGGCTTTGGTTTTGGTTTTTCTTAGAAAGTTCACTGTTTTGGTCTATTCCCCTGCAACAGAGACTGATGATTCCCAGTTTTGGTTAGCTTAAAAAGGGATTGTGAAAACTGCCTTTTTGATTATTTTTCCCTAAATATTGTGAATCCTCTCTCTCCAAGAGAAAAATTTTTAATTTTTGATATAATCTTTAAAACAATTATTTAAACACATTTCTCAGTATATTTCAGAGCCCTGGTGGCACAGGGATTAAGACCAATGGATACTAACTAAAAGGTCAGCAGTTCAAATCCACCTCGACGCTGTCCTATAGGGTCACAATGAGCCAGAATCAACTCGACAGCAAATTTTTTTTCCCCTCGGTATATTTAACTGCTTTTGATGTTTGTTAGGATTTCTAGCCATAATTTCCTGTTTGTTGAGTGTTGTTTTTCTTTATGTTTCATTGCTCAGTTTATAAACGAAAACTATGTAATATACTTCTATCTGCTTACATATTTGAAGATTTTTTGTTGTTGTTGTCTTCTTATATAAAGAAAACTTGGCTAGATAAAGTCACCCAGCTGCGTCACAATTGTCTTCCTTCAGGATTCAGTAATTCTTGTTCATTATTTTCAAATATTGTTGAAAGGCTGGGAGAGGCTCTTTGTTGGTTAAATGCTATTTTCATGAAGGCTTCTAGTATTCTCTATTTTGAAGTTTTAAATCTTAATCAGTATATATATATTTTTTTTTTCATTATATTTGCCTAAAATAAAATGTCTTCTCAATTTGCCGAAGGCAGATTTTATTTAGATCATGAAAATTTTCTTCCTTTTACTTTAATTGGTTATTACTTATGTTCTAACTCGTCTGCATTGTCTTTTGAGAATTCACATTATCTGTAAGTCTCATTTCCTAGACAACTCCTACAAATTTCCTGTCTTTTATCTTAATAATTTTGTTTCATTTTTCATCCTTTGAGTTCTCAAAAGCAAGCAAACGAACAAAAAAAAAAACCTGTTTTTTTCTTTACTTTCTTTATAATTTGATTTTCTGTCATTTAAAAACTATGATTCAATAATCTCAATTCAGTTTTTTACATGGAAACTTTTCTTGTTCCTTTATTTCTTCCTTGCTTCAGATTGCTTTGTTTTTTATAAATAATTGGTTTAAGTTTCATAAATGAGAGTCTTTGGAAACACCTTGGACTATGAATCAGGTCTTTTCAAATTCTACACTTACATATACACACATAACATATAGGCTCATGAAATAGGTACAATATTTCATGTTTTATATGTATTATTTTACTGAATAACTATAAATGTTTTGTCATGGTGGTATAATTATTATTTCACAGCTTGAAAAACTAAGCCTTAGAAAGAAACTTCAGTGATAAATCCAAGATTTGAAAAAGGGTCAGTGTGCCTTCAGTCAACGTTCTCAATCCCCACCTGAATAGGTTTATCTCCTAGGCAGTAACTGCATTTCAGAGGCAGCCTTCTTTTCTGAATTTTCAGCATTTGAGTCTCCCCTCCTCATTATAGATATTAATATTCTCTATTCGCCCTTATAGAAAATAAGTCTATGTTGTTCTATTACGAAAACAAGGATTTCAAATGGATTCAATTAAAGAATTACATGGCTCTCATCAAATATTTCATAAATAAAGCTCTGAAATGTAGACTGAGTAGGCAGAAAGGGAAGAAAAAAAATTCCTGTATCCTATATTCCAACAATACAGATCTACTGGAGGTTTCCCAAATGACACAAGCTGTCATGACCTCTATAAGTGTTGGACTTGTCTCAGGAAAAGACAGCCTTCAGTTCAGTCAGTGAGGCAGAGGCATAATATATTGACTGTGCTATCTGATTTAATCTGGAGTCTACACTAACAGCTACTTTTTTTGAGGAAAAAAAACATGTTTTTCCTTGGTGGTAAAAACCAGGATGTGAAACTATATTCCCCGAGGTTAACCAAGTCATTATCTGCACCCCTCAGAATAATTGTACTCCAGAAGAGTGCTGTCTGAGTGCTGCTGCCAGCAAGGTACTTTTTCTTTTTGCAAGATAGGCAAAGAAAATACATGTAAGCATCTTGTGGCCATGACATAAGCATCCTGTGAAACTATCTGTAATCACTAATAATAGTATAATTAATCAGTAACGAATCAGAGTGTGATTATTACAATATTCATTGATTTTCCTGCAATTGCCCTCCCTATGGTTTAGTTTCTCATTTTAACCCATAAGAATACTTGTATAAGGATCTGCCCCAGGACTACCTTGCTCCATTTTCAATGGACTATGAATTTTTCCAACTGCAATTGTTTTAAACTCTTAATGAACCTGTTTTAACCTGACACAGCATTCAAGTTTTTCTCTACAACATAATCTTGATATAAAATATCTTTACTCTCTTTCACCACCTACCCCATACATCTTGAGCGCTGCTTCAAAACCTGGGTCAGACAATCCCTCCTCTGGGTACCAAATGGATGCCTTTCAACTATGCTTCCACACATAACCATTTAAATATGCCTTCAAAACAATAAGTATCACATTGCATTTTAATTATTTTCTTATCTCTCTAGTTGGATCTTAAATCCCCTAAGGATAGGGACTATTTTAGTTTCCTAGGTCAGCCACAACAAAACACTACAAACGGGGTGGCTTATGGAAACCCTGGTGGTGTACACCTGCTAACTAAAAAGTATGCATTTCAAATCCACCAGATGCTCCTTAGAAACTCTATGGGGCAGTTCTACTCTGTCCTATAGGGTTGCTAAGAGTCAGAATTGACTTGATGGCAATGGGTTTGCTTTTTTTTAGGGGGGGAGTTGGGTGGTTTATAAGAACAATAATTTATTGTCTACCAGTTGTACAGACTGGAGTCAAGATCAGAGCATCAACCGTGCTGATTCCTTCTAAGGCTTTGAAGGAGAATCTGTTCCATAACTCTCTGCTAGTTTCCGGTAGCTTCAAATATTCCTTGGCTTACAGATGCAGTGTCACATGATAACCTTTTTTGTCTCCATGTCTCTGTGTCTCTTTTCCTCTTTTATGAAAACGCCAATCATACAGGATTAAAACCCATCCCACACAAATATGATCTCATGTTAACTTAATTGACAATATTTTCAAAGACCTATTTCCAAGTTGGGTCAATGCAGAGGTACAGGGGTTAGGACTTCAGCATATCTTTTTTGGTGAAACAATTCAATCCTTAACAGGGTCTTTGGCTTACATATTTTTCTAACCCAGTGTTTTTGAACACGGAACATACTAGAGGATTTATTTGTGAAGGCTCTGCCTATACTTGTTGAATAAAGAAGTAATGGTGTTATCTCTTTGAATTGTAGACAATAAACATCCAGTGAATATTTACTGAGTGAATGAATACAATAAGCCGGTGAATTAATACATGTCAAAAACTTGCAAGTTCTTTCAAGCTTTTAACTCTCCAGTCCTATTTTTCATTCATTCACTCATCCATTCATTTGGCAAATATTTGTTGACTATATACTGTGTATCTATTCTATTTACATATTTTGTTTTCCATTTCTTCATGTTTTGTTCAAGCTCTTTCTCACTGTCATAATTAACTTCCGGGAGTATTACACCATATATCTTTGCCATTTATTTGCATTATTTTCCTAAGCTAAAAAAAAAAAAAAAAAAAAATTTTTTTTTATGGACTCCATTTTTTATAATTCTAAAGAATGTTTAAAGTCCTCTTATAATTTTGGTTGGTAACTATGCTGGTTTTTTTTTTTTTTGCTTTTTTCCCCCTATGTAGATAAAGTACTTTTCCCCGATGATTTTTAAATTATTTAAGTATCTTATTAATTAGTTGGGGAACCCTGGTGGCATTTGGGGAACCCTGGTGGCATTTGGGGAACCCTGGTGGCATAGTGGTTAAGTGTTACAGCTGCTAACCAAGGGTCAGCAGTTCGAATCTGCCAGGCATTCCTTGGAAACTCTATGGGGCAGTTCTACTCTACTCTGTCCTACAGGGTCGCTATGAGTCGGAATTGACTTGACGGCACTGGGTTTGGTTTTTTTTGTTATTAATTAGTTGATACAACATTTTTTTTTAGATACTTCTTTCAATGTAAACATCCTTTATTTTATAACTCATATTACTACTTTATATCCAAAAGAATGTTTCTGTTCCCTTTCTTGAGTTACATAAGCCTTTACCTCATCTGTAATTAGCATTTTATAGTTTCTTCTAAGGATGTATGTTTGGTCTATAAATGCAATTAAAATCTCTGTAGAATTTGTAGTAATAATCTGTTTAGCAAGTATATCAGAAACTTTTTCAAGTCAGATCAAAATAAGCAACATGCTGAGCTAAGTTTAAAAATACTGCATTTAAAAGAGTCCAAGTTTATTCAAAGTTGAGAAATAATTTAAGATAAATTATCCACTAAAAGAACAGCTGGCACAATAGATATATCAGGATTCTAGGTGCACTATCGTATTGACAATCACTTAAAAAATATCCATGGTGTGTTAGGGAATGAAAAAAAAAGGAATAAAGTTTTCCGTTGCCAAAAAGAAGAAAAAGAATCTCAGATTATACATTGTTTTGACTTACTGTCAGATGCATATATCTGTGTTAAGCAAAGATTATCAGTAGTACATCTCCCAAGGCCCTTGTGAAATAATAATAAACCACAAAGTACATTATGTTTAAAACGATATTAGCACAATGTGGAATCATAGAATAAATTTGCCTTAAAAAAAAATTACCCCTAGTAATGAGTTGCCTCATAACACATGGCCCATAAAGTGTATACTCACCAACCCTCTTAGAAGACAGGACACCTCTAGAAGTACTGTTTGAGGGTACTGAGAAATGGAAAATTTGGAAGGAATTGTTATTACATTCTGTTTTATATTTGGGAGATGAATAGTCACTCTATTTGATTGAATAAACATTGGTGGACTGTGTATTTCCTGCTAACTAGTATATTATTTGTTTCTGGATAATTTGCAAACCCAGATTTTTTTCAAGCCAAAATGCTTCATGATTAGTGGGGACAGAAATTTTTCAACAGAGTAGTTCTCTTGCTAACGTTAGAGTCCAATTGGAGAGTTTCTTTTTCCTTGCCCTGTCTAACACTGAAATGTTAAATGAAAATTAGAGGTATTTATTTGCGTTACTGTCAAATAACCCTTGATATCGAACTTTAGTAGTAGTATACTTCTATGTGGCTAAATGTTAACAGGAGGGCCATTAAAGAAGAATGGTACCTGATCTCTGAGAGAATCAAGGGACATTTCATAGCAACACATGTGTGCTGCACACCTGGGAGAATTTCAAACAGTCAAAGAGCAATGACCGGAAACTAGGCTATCTCCATACATGAGCAAATCGGCATACAAGGACAACAGAAGGACCCCTCAGTGACCACTTTCCTAAAACTACCTTCCCACAAGTTTCCACAGGTCTTGGAGTTTCAACATTTGAGAACAACAGTGTTAAGATGAGGACAACTTGATAAGTATATAATCATGTAATGGAAAGTATGATTAATCTAAATACTGGTTTTTCATGTTTAGGAGTTTTATTTTTATCTAGGACAAACTCTATCCTAAATATAACAAAGGAGTTAGAAAATTAAGGGTCATATTTCTACGGGATTAATTTCTTCAGGGTTTAATTTGAAATCAAATCAATGTATACAATTATGTTTAGTATATATGTCTTTGAGGAGCTCTGGTGGTGCAGTGGTTAAGCACTGGGCTGCCAACTGAAAAGGTGGGTGATTCAAACCCACTAGCTGCTCCATGGAAGAAAGATGTGACAGTCTGCTTCCATAAAGATTTATAGCCTTAGAAATCTATAGGGGAGTTCTACTCTGTCCTATAGGGTCACCATGAGTCTGAAATTGATTCAACAGCAATAGGTTTATATATGTCTTAATTTGCCTTCAGTGGATAAAAGAAAAAAAAAAATCAATATTTGATATTCTCTGATGGGCCAAAATAAGAAATCATGAGGCCTTGAGTAATCCCGCTGATTTCTAAACGCAAATACCATGTGTAAATTTTTTTCTTAATATTTCAACATTCTGAAGGTTCACAGTTATGCAAAATAGTGGCCATAAACAAACTCACATATAACATGCTGATACAGTTCTGAGCCAGGGTACATCATGAATTCTATGTAGGAGTTAGACAAATTAAATGGTTAATAGCTCCAAAGACAGACACTAGGCTTGGATCCTGCCTAGGATGCAATTTTGCCTGTTAAGAAACCAACAAAATATTTCTGACTGCTTTAAAAATTATGAGTCAACATCAGCATTGGCATTGCTTTCCGACCAGAGGCAAAAGAATTCTGTTTCTGAGAAAGCTGGGGGTCATTGTTGTCATGGGGACCAGGGGATATATATCAAATGTCACCAAAGAGAAGAAGATAAAAACTGCTATGCATCAGATTGGGTACCTAGAAATCTATCAAAGAAATAGCTCTCACCTTTCTAGGGTGAATTTTCAGGTTTAGACACATTTTGAAGACTGTACGTTCTATTCAGACACTTTTTTCCTAGGAAGTTAATGAGTACAGGATTCTACAGGCAAGGAAAAGGTCAATAGTAAAGATTTCTATAGACATTACCACTCTTTCTTGAAAATACATGTTCTATAAAAAAATCTTCAAAAAGACATTTTGAAGCCTATTCTGATTCTAAGGCATACATGCCTGTAAACTCAATCAGGCAGGGTTTCACTTTTAATTCTCACTTCTCCATATATTATCAAAAATATGTGAGTTTTCAGTGAGAAGCCTATGGATTGTTAGTATCAGTTTCTATCCTGGTGGGTACAAATGAAAGCAGTAAATATTCAGAAAGCAAAGGTGTTAAAAGTCGGAATAAAGCTTTACTTGAAATTGAAATACGACAAAAATTAAACTCTTTAAAGGTTTGCTAATAAGAATGATCTTGCTTTATGCCCTTTATAGAATTGTGTTAATTTTATAGAAGTCAACAAACATATACATTATAAGATGCCTTTTTATAACCATTTTTTTCTTCCAAGATTTTCCCTAAGGACACACAAGTCAGAACCCAATTTCCTTGTAAAAACATGTTGAGGCAAACACAGGATGTGGTATTTTCTGGTCCCAAACTTGCCCAGGCACCTTAGTACTATCACTAGCCAGAGAAATTCATTGGCTTCATGTTTATGTTTGTTCAACATTAATATGATATTAAATAGTAAAGTCAATATTAATAAGAATGTATCAGATACTTGCCATCAAGGAGACAGGGTATTCTATTCTCTATATTCTATTTAAATATAAATATCACATTCAAGAGAATGTCATCAAAAGCACCAGAACAGATAACTGACTTTGATGTTGGAGAAAGGCCAGGAGAGGTCCAGGAGAATGACTTTAAGTTAACACCTCTACTTAGAAGTATTCTCTAGTGCAATAAAAATCCATGTGAACAAACAAGAAGATGTAATAGTAAAAGACAGATTTTTTTCTTGAAAAGTACATGAAGTACATTGTACTCACATAGTACATTTAAAAAAAAAAATCACAGGGCAGAATTAAATGATTTTATTCTTGCATTACAGTATTCTTAGAAGAAATTCTATTTCAAGTGTAAGTGATCTTTTCCCAAAAGTGGCCTCTAGGGCCTCCATTGCTTATCTTGCAAAGGAAATGCACCATTATCTTGTAGTGTTGTTGACTCAGTTAGCCTAAATTTATTTTGTGTAAAATCCTTCCAACTGTTTTTGCTCTAAATTCTTGAATTCTTTTGAAATTATATTCTAAAAACTTTCTGAATATCTCTGCAACACCTAATGACATTAGTCTCTGTTTTCCTACATCTGACGCTGATCTTAGCACATGGCTAAGCTTCAGGGGACAATTTCTAACAGTAAATTGCATCCTAGTTACATATTCTAAATAAATAACTTGCTAAAAAAAATCTCATTTTATTATCAGTTATGAAGACATTTTTATATTTCCTCCTAAGTATAATCTTTATAATGACAAAACATAGATGCTTATTACATATTTATTACAGGATTAAAAAAAAAAATGAACAGATAAAATGTGTTGGTCAAAGACTAGACCAGAACTAGGAAAAGGCAGCAGGCGCAGAGGAGAAGAAATGGATAATGCTAGCACTTTAGAAACTTTTTTTTTCAGTTTCCTGGCCAAGTCATGATAAAGCAGTATCGAGGACGGTGCTGAAATTTCTAGCCTCGGAACCTGTAGAGATGATACTTCCAGGTTCTTTTAGACACCATGATATTTTTACTTCAACCTGTCTGGAAAAGAAGCACTTAGTATTCTTTTTTTTTTTTTTTTTTTTTGAGATAAGGAATCCAACACAGATGTTGTGTGGAAGGATGAAGTCATACACTTGGTTGCGATAGAACTGGAATCATAAACTCAAGCTCCCTGGACTTCCATCTATTGACCCTTCTAAACTGTCAACTGTGTTAGGTAGGAGCTCCATCTTCTTTACCTATGGTTGGTAATTATTCTTTTCAGGAAAAAATAAATAAAATGTAAAATCAGCAAGGCTCCTTCATCCTCATGGGGCACTTAGTCCCATAATGCAGCTGAAGACAATGTTTTAAAAGACTGAGAAACTTGCCCATAAGCAGCAGATGGCAGAGGTTGAGCCCAATTCTGTCTGAATCTAGACCTGGAGTTTTTAACCATTCTGTTGAATTAAAAACTGAAAACATTTTGCTACTTTAACAGTACTTTATTCCACCTGAGTCAATGTCAAATATGCCACAATAGTAGGCCCAAGACATTTCTATTGTTCTTAATAGCTGACTAAACACTAACTCCCTTCATTTGTCTGTACTAATTTCTAAATATATTGAAAACATTTCATGTGAAATCTTTTAATTCCCCTTCTCCCCAAGTCTAAGAGCCCTGGTGGTGCAGTAGTTAAGTGCTCAGCTGCTAACCAAAAGGTCACGGCTCCGGGGGGAAAAAGATATGGCAGTCCACTTCCGTAAAGATTACAGCCTACGAAACCCTATGAGGCAATTCTTCTCTGTCCTATAAGGTCGCTGAGTTGGAACTGACTTGACTGCAATAGGTTTTGGGGAAGATTTGTCTCAATTTCTTTCAAATTCCCTCATTGCCAACTTCTTCCCTCATCTTTGATCTATGCCTTATCACTGGTTCCTCCCCTTCTGCCACCTGGCTCCCCCACTTTTTCTCCTTAAAAACATCTTCCCAACGTTTTGTGATTCTTTGAACTAAAAATGATGCTGAAGTTTCAGTTATTGCCTTCTGTCACTGTTTACTCATGTCCCATTCCTCCCATCCAGAGCAGTTTTGGCCCCATACTAAATATATCCCAAGACAGAATATCCTCCTAAGCAATTCACAGGCCTTCAGGCTATTCTCTCTGAATCCACCATTGCATACCAATACATTGCAAATGCTTCCACATGGTGCTCATTCTGACTGAAGTCTTGCATTTTAGCTCTCACTCTAACTGCATATCCCTTTCTGAAATGACTCAATCCCCACCAATCAACAATTTCTCACTGTACGAACCTCATTCTAAGTACAGCATTTACTGTGATTCAGTTATATTCTTTGTTGGAAATATTCTTTGATTGCTCTTTTAAAGACTTGAAACAAATAGCACCCCATTGCATTTATTCACAAATGTGTGTTATTTGATCACGCCATAAAAAAAAAAAAAAAAAAAAACCTCTTGAGATTATTGACCGTGTGTAAAAACAACCCTTCAAATTTTTTAAGAGAATGCAAAATATTTATGAAATTTAGGGGCAACATGGCTAGCTCACCACTCATTAGTATGGTGGGTCATCATCGTACTCAGTAAACATCATATGCAGGTCTGCCTATAATCCACATCAGAGCATAGAGAAAGCTTCTCCAATGTTTACTTTGAATCCAAGACAGTGCTAGATCTATAGTAATATGTAGAGGATTGCCATTTTTATGTGATATATTGAAAGGCAAGCAATGGTCAAAACACAGTATAGTGGCTTGGATACCTCAGGAAAATAACATAATATCTTTCCCTGTGAAGACTGGGCTAAAACCCTGAAGACCTGGCTAAACTCTATCATTTTTAAGTCCAGTTTCTGGATGCAGATTAATGTTTCTAATTTGGAAACAAGGTGGTTACCTACATTACAACCATAAGCAAATTTAAGCCCAAATATTCGTAAAGCAGTCACCTCAAATTCTATAAGCCCTACCATGTTTTACCTAAATCACTAAACATACAATCAGTGAAGAAATACATCCAGCATGGTATCTCTAGCATTTATGTTCACACCTAATTTACTTTGTTTATATTAATTCAGACATTTCACTTGAATATAACCCAGCAATGGGAACATGTTTCTGTATTTAATCCTTTTTTATGTCCTTCTCCAGGTAGCAAAGTGTCTGTAAGCACGAATGGTTAAAAGCTGCATGTACAAATACCCATATTAAACTAAGTATTTTCTAATTACGGTATTAAATCTTACAGCTAATATTACGTGCATTTCAAAGTATCAGAAAAACCTGATAAGAAAATATATATATATATATATATATATATATATATATATATATTTAAACTGTCTTAAGGAACCCTTTATTCTTGAATTTAAATTAACAATTATTATACCCAGTATAACAAATTGCACATTATTTTGCCAAGTTTTCCAGTTAAGTTAAATGTCAATGAAATGTGACTATAATAGAGAATATCTCTTTCTTTATTAGGATATGTTTCATTTCATAATTAAAGTAAATAAGCTGAATGCCTCAGTACCTTTTCGAGACCTTCTTCCTTGAGGCTGATCACATCTAAGTCAAAATCTGTCCGTAAACCATTGGTTTTGTTAAAAGTTATTCTACCTGTTAGGCCTTCCCAGTGTGCCTGTGGAAAAAGAAAAACACATTGATTAACAAATAAGCAAAGAACAAGAAAATAATATATTTTTCAAAAAAAAAAAAGTTGAACACTATTTTCATTCTCAAAAATTTATGTGAATCCAGTTTTAAAATAATTTTATTATCTTTTGAAATTTGAAAGATGTTTCTGATAAATAAATTACCCTAGTCTCAGTATAAAATTTATTATAAACTTTTCATTTTATATAATGCACTTTTTCCAAGTATATAATTTTCTATGAGAATTTAAAGATATCATAAATAATAAACTTCACCAAAGTGAGAAGAATTCAGTTATTTATTATGATACATGAGATACTGAATATCTCACTATGGATTACAAATAGAACTGCCGCTAAAAAATACCACTACTAAACACATGATAATATAAAAATAAATACATTTTATTACATTGAAAGAAATTGAATCCAGTAAAACCTATGCTATACTACTTAAATTACACAGCCTTTCCCTTTAGAATAATTAACTAATTACTTTTCCCCAAATAAGACTGGGAAAAATATATCACAATTACTTCAAATCCAGGTATACTTCCTGTAAAGGAGGTCTCCACATAGAAGGAGATATTTGGGAATACAATAAACTAGTGACATAATGGGTTCACACTTCAACAGTCAGCAGATACCTGGACTTTTTTAAAATATGAAAAGTTTTCCCATTCCAGTGGCTATATATCCAAAATGAGACGTTGCATTGCAAATAGCTTGGTAAAATAGTCACATATTAAAATTTTAAAAAATGTACACTTAGAACTATAATGTTTGAAGCAGTGTATAATAAGACCCAAAAGAAGCAAAACCCAATAGATTAAGAGTAACATTTCAATCAGGATTAAAAATGGATATCATTAGTAATACATTTTTTTAGGCTCCAAATATCATTCAGACACTTAAGTGCAGGAATTCCAAAGTATTTTTAGAGTAAAAAAACAAACCCAGTGCCGTCGAGTCGATCCCAACTCATAACGACCCTACAGGGCAGAGCAGAACTGCCCCGTAGAGTTTCCAAGGAGCACCTGGCAGATTCAAACTGCCGACCTTTTGGTTAGCAGCTGTAGCACTTAACCACTATGCCACCAGGGTTTCCATTTTTAGGATAATAAACTACAAATCTACATGCATAATGAATCATGTCATGATTAAGTTGAACGTGTTAATTGGTCTCCATTAAGAAACAAAAATTTATTCTTAACTTACTTCTTCCAAAAAACAAAATTTCTTAAAAGTATAAACTAAATATATAATAGTATATACATAGACAAAACACCAAGTAATACAGGAATAGAAGTGTAGAATAGTGAAACAAATCTGGGATAGAGACAGCACAAAGAAATGGATACCAGGTGATCTGAACTTCCTAACAACCAATTCAATTCTGAACTTCCTAACAACCAAGGAAAAGAGAGAAATAAGATCAATACACAATATACAAGGTCCATAACTTAAGACATACCAGTTGCTCATACAGCTTTTCCTGGTACTGAGACGAGGGAGAAATTTCTCTTTTTGGTTCTCATAAGGGGGACACTATGATTTAGTGGATAAGGTCCTCAATACACCCTACAATAAATACAGTAGCCAGTTTCATACAACGGTTTCTTATAGAGCTGCTTGACACATGCCATGGCCTCAATACTAGAGGAAAAGCAATTCTTCAACTAGGTAAACCTGTGGATTATGTTTACAGCTCTCTGTTCTCAGGTTTAAACCGAAAGTAAAATGTATTGTGTTTGGAGCAATAAATGAACTGAATATTCTTCAGGGAGTCATCTATTAGTATCATTTCATCCATTGCAAGATTGATAAGAATTAGATAACAAAAATACATGGGTCTATTCTAAAACACAGAGATTCTCAATTATGGTTCTTATTGTACTTTTATTTTCATGATGAATAATTTAATATAAGATTAACTGATGATTTCTTTTAAGCCATTAATGATGAATCATATGTGGTGACAATATCTATGATTTTTTCATAGCAGAGGGTAAGGTTCAGTTAAACTTTCGTAGAATGACTCCTTCTGTAATCACATGGAAAGTAACCTAAGCTGACAGAAGCATTTCCTCACGACAAAGAATCTATCTCTCTACCTACCTACCTATCTATAAACACATACATATATATATACGTATATATCTTTAAGAATTTTCCTTGATGTATTATAATAACAGGCATACTCAGAAATGATATATGGCCATGAGAATGGCTGTATTATACAATATGTAGTAAACTTTGCACTTTTTTGAATCCATATATTCTGTTTTATGTTAACTGTTAGTATAATTAAAATAACTACATATCATATTTAGAAACCATAAGTCTAAATAACTATATTTTAAGACTTACAGATTGGGCCTAAGTTTAAATGTAGTGCAAATTATAGTAACATTAAAAATGCATTGCATATTGGCTTAAAATATAAATACTCTTCAAACATCTATGTTATGACTAGGTAAATGCTAACAATCTCGTAAACCTGGTTTTCATAGGTCACAAATTTTCATCTGTTTACACTGCTGTAAATAATTTCAAAACCCCATTTATCTATAATGTAACTTTCCTCCTTTTGTTCCTTTTTCGTTATTAAAACTATTAATTTTGCTTATATGGGAAAGGGAGAGAAAAAAGTTTACTTTCAATGGTAAAAAATAAAAGGTCACCTGCTAGAATAACTGCTATCATCTCAATTCATTCTGATAGACGACAAAAGAGACCAGGCCCACTGGTTTTTCCTTACCTCTTTAATGAGGCTCATAAAGCGGGTCCCAAAGCGCCAGGGTTTGTGTCGATTGCATTGTAAGGAACTCACTGTCATCTGGGGAAACTGCTGGACCGCCACGGACACCACATGCACAGCATCATACATTAGGGCTGCATCAGTCTGCAAACCAAGCACAAAGAAACACGTAGTCAATACAGCAGAGGTAACCTGTGGTAGGCTGTTTGGAAGGGGAAAAGAAGCAAGGGGTGAAGGCAATGATACTCGGGTTTTCTTTGCTTAAAGGAGAAAACGGTATCTTCATCCCCTCTGGTTCTCTTAAATAAGACATGGATGTCAAATCACTACATCAGCTCCATTACAATATTTGAACCCACCCACCCCCTTTTGCGAAAAGATAGCCCGAGTACACATTGCCCTAGCATCTCCGTTGACATAGGAAATGTGTAAGGATATTCAGTATGTCCCTTTTTTCTCCTTTGTCACTCCCTCTCTGTCTCTATCTCACACTCTCACTACTCACACCACACACACACACACACACGCAGGCACGCACGCACATTGAATGCAATTGTTAATATACGAAATGATTATATAAATAGCATTTCTAATATAAAAGTCAATAAGCAAACAGTTCTCTTGCACAGGAAAGAAAAGAAAAGGAGATTTTAGAAAAGAGGCTGTTTCACCTATGAAGCTTAACAATATGAACCCTGATCTTTTCTTCGATTCAAGTGTTCAAAGCTTTAATCTCAGAAATGATGCTACAATGTTAAATCTCAGTACGTATTAATCCCTTTTCAAGAAACTAAGCTTAATCCCCTGTACTGTTCTCTTTTCCCAAAATTTCCATCTGAATAAAAGTTCATTCTGGCTTCTGAAGTAAAATGAATATGAATTCCACTGTGTTTGCACCTGCTCAAATGGTTAGCCACTTTAGAGGTTGATGATAAAAAAATAAAATGTTTATAAGTCACAACAAAGCAGAGGCTCCATGATTGTAAAATGCTGTGTTAAATGGACCCTCACATTGTGTTTGACAAATTGATGCCAAGCTCACTACCTACAGAAGAGGGCCACACTGACAGTGCTGGTGGCAATGAACTTTGGGCCATCTGCTTGGTATCCTTTGGAATGAAAGCATGTATTTCCTCTTCTCATTCACACAATTAGTGAGCTGTGAAATGAATTCCAAAATGAATAGGAACCCTGTAGATTATAGCCTTTGCCACAATACAATACAAAATGAGTACACACAGTAGCTTTCATGCAAATGGATCCTAAGGAGCTATACAACTGGAAATGGAAGACAGCTAAAGAGCACAACACAATGACAGAACATAATAATAACAATACATTTTATAGTTCATAAATCTTCAGGGAATATAGCTCAGATTCATAACCTTCATTTTATAAATACCAAATGACTATTTTCACCTACTCTGCTGATCGAATAGTGAAAACTAGAGTTGCGGAGCTGATGTAGATATATACCACAAACATGACGATTGCACTGATATTTGCCTCTGTTTGGTCTGAGTTAACATTCAGAGGACGGATTTCACATACCACGAGGTGGTCATAAAAATAGTTATCAAATACAATAGACACATTTTGATTTCAAAATAAAATGGAGTTAAAAAAAATCACTGTTAACAAAGACAGAGAGAAATGAGCACTTTCAGATACTACTGGAGGCAGGGTAAAGGGCAATTTGACAAAATGCATTACAAGAGAGCCTTATAAATATTCTTGTTGTTTTTAACCCAGTAATTCCACTTTCTAGAATTTAACCTAACAGAATCAGAAATAAGGGAAAAATATATACATATATAAATAATACATTAATAATATATAGGAGCCCTGGTGGCACAGTGGTTAAGGGTTTGGCTGCTATCCTGAAAGTCAGCAGTTCAAATCCACCAGCTGTTCCTTGGAAACCCTATGTGGCAGTTCTACTCTGTCCTATAGGGTTGCTATGAGTCCAAATTGACTCAACAGCAATGGGTTTATATATATATATATATATACCCGTTGTGTCTGTTATATATATATATATATATATATATATATATATATACCTACTGAACACCCAGAGAAGGAAATGGTTCAATAAAATTTGTATGATGGTTATCTATATAATCATTAAAAATTTCTATATAATCAAAAATACTCAATTAGATGGTAAATTACATATGATATAACGTTAAGTATAAGAACAGGTTATACAGAATTGTATTTCCAACACAAACCCTTAAAAATATCCTTAGGGGTACCTAGTATGTGGCATTTAACGTATTTATTTCTCGCAATAATGCTAAGGAAAATATTACCATTGTTCCCATTTTACCAATGAGGAAACCATGTGGAAAAAAGTTAAGCCTATAACTATGTAGGCAGAATCACAGAGCTAGGAAGTGGAGAGCCCAGATGCAAACAGCCTCTCTGATAAAAGTTTGTATTCTTAGCCACCATACTGCATATTATTATATGTGGAAAAAAAAAAATCATAGAGAAGGCACTACACTAAAATGATAACAATGATTATTCCTGGAAGGTAATAATGAGCATAATTTTGTATTTTTCTTTTTCCTGTTTATTTTTCTTTATTTTCTCCATTTTCTAAGCACACTGTGAAACTCTGACCGAGTATGACAATACCTATAAATGATTATATAAAATTTAGGTATGAAATAAATAGATGCTCAACAATGAGCAGAGAAGATAATCAAAAAACAAAAATTAAGTAAACTATTGTTTTTTTTTTTTTTATTGGAGTAAATAGAAAAAGATAGAAAAAAACAAATTAGATTGCAAGAAGAAATTATGGCACCAAAATAGTTCTAAGAAATTCTGTCCCATGCAGGATACACAGGATAGTTCAAAAGTACAAAAAATTTAAAAAACTTATTAAGTTTAGTCTTTATCTCTTGAATGTCAAAGGAAAACTAATTCCTAATGTCTAGTAATTTTTTTTTTTTTTTACTTCTCAAATTTCCTCTGCCACACTCTCATTCTCTTCTATTCAGTTGCTGCTCAGGAGATTCTCAAAGGGCAAAGTTCCCAGAGTATCTTTCAGGCTAGTGTTTAAGGGGCATCTCTCACTCCCCACTCTGGATTGTAGAGATTGATTTAACTGCTCTCGCAAAGTTTTCCACTCTCTTATATTGACTCTATAATCTAATCTCGTCTTGATTCTCATATGGGGGGCCAGAGGAAGAAAGGGAGGGGTGGAACAGAAGAATGGAGAAGACACAGTTCTCTTACTTTGCCATCATTTTTATATCATTATCACTATCAAGATATATTGAACAATTACTATATGTCATACAACTATGTCAATTTGTGACATGCAATATCACATGTAATTCTTACAAAGACCATTTTAAAGAAAAAGAAACTGAAGTTTCACAAATTTAAAGTAATTTTCTCAAGGGTTTCATCACCAATAGGTTGGCAGAAACAAGACTCAGATCTTTGACTGCAAAGCATGACTCTTAGAACCACTGTCCAAACTATCATAATCCATTACTTCCTCGACTCCATATTCTCACTGATAGTACGAAGTACAGTGGAGGAGAAACTGGTAGGGGAGTTCTACGATTTATGGAGGTTCTTCTGAATATCAGAAATTTTTACAAACTTTATCTCATTCTTTCTAGACCCAGTTCACAAAGAAATTATATCTCTGAGTTGGGATTCAAATAAAAGTTCATTCGGCTCCCAAGTTCCCTCCTCCCCTTTTATACAATATGTTGTCATTAGGTGCTGTTGAGTCACCCCCGACTCGTGGTGACCCCACATACAACAGAACAAAACACTGCCAGATCCTGAGCCATTCACGCTATAGGTTGTAGATCAGACCATAACAATCCATACAATTTTCATTGACTGATATCCAGAAGCAAGTCGCCAGACTTTTCTTTCTGGTTTATCTTAGTCTAGAAGTGTCACTGAAACCTGTTCAGCATCATAGCAACACACAAGCCTCCGGTGACAGAGAAGTGGTGGCTGCACATGCGATGCATTGGCTGGGAATCCAACCCAGCTGTCTTGTATGGAGGGGGCGAATTCTACCATGGAGCCACCAATGCTCCCATTTATATACTGGAACTACCTCTAAAGAATGTTTTGAGGTTGTACATAAGTGTAGTTTAACCAATTAAATTAAAATTGAATATGTGTATGGATTTGGTTATTAAAATGTATATGGGGGTGTGAGAAATTTACAGTCATTCATATCCTAAATTACAAAGACAAATACTAAACAGAGAAAAAAATCATCAAATTAAGATAACATGTACTATTTTCTCTGCTTCAAGTATAAATACTGATTTACATATAAATGAGTCGCACTTATTTGAAAGCTAGATTACCTGAAAATACATCCCAGGAGAAGAAAGTGTGGACTCAGTTCAAACAGAGCTAAGTATGGACCTCCATGGTTGAGGATTGGAAAGGATGTCACCCTGGCAAGCCTACTTTAGACTAGATTGGAACTGGGGCTTTAGTTTTCTTTCCAAAATAAGTTGGTTAACCTAAAATGAATGTCTGTAAGCCAAAACTTTAAAATTGTACAATAAAATTGCAAACCATTAAAAATGTACAATACAGTCTACACATTTCAGTTAAATTGCAGCAATCTTTCCAATGGGAGTAAAAACTGGTGACTTGAAAAGGACAAGAAAAGTGTCTCCGAATACATCTTAAATATGCATTAACCTTATCACTAATTTACTGCTGGGTTTATCTTCTACATAGTCTAATTTCTTTCAGGCATGGAGTGGTAAAAGGGATGTAGGTGGAAGAGTGACAAACGCTAATTTCTAAGGCTGAGCTATTGCTACAGAAGTTGGTTAGTCACCCAGTGCTATTTCATCTACCTCAAGTTAACTCATGGCTGATGAAACTTTAAAGTACTGAAAGGATACTGAAATATATGGATGCTTACATTTCCTTTATGCTCTCAAAAAGCCCATCACACATTTTTAGGTAATAGAAGAATTAGGGAACTTAGATGCTCTCAAAAGTTTCAAACGATGAAAATAAACATTTTTTCATATTTTCATTTTGTATGTATAATTAAAACACTTTCTAAAATGTAAAAGCAGTAATAATAATGGATGCTTTGAATATTTAAAATATTTCCAAGTACTTAAATTTCATTTAAGTACTAGCACTAAGCAGTAATTACAAAGCATGTCAACATTCATTATGTATATTATTTCTGTGTCTAATTGCTATAATCATCATCACTAAACATTCCTGCTGCAAAGGCCTAGATGTCCTAGGAGTTACAAATCCAAAACATAAATGAGTAAAGAAGTAAAGATGGTAGGAAAGAAGAAACAGAAAACGTAGCTTTTATTTGCATGAAGCATGACGACTAGTTAGAAAAAACAATTCTGAACTACATACAAACACAGAAGAGAACATTGGTATGTAAAATTCTTTTGGATATATTAAAGTCTTGTCTTAGCAAAAAGCCCTTAAAATATAATTTATTCTTTCCAGTGGGGAGACATACTTCTGGGATCCTCTTTCTCCCTAATAGCAAGGCTTTTTGTATCCCTGTTGAATTTTGACTGAGAGAACTTAGAACTTTGCCTTTTCTAATTCATTTTCTCAATTGTGCCAAGCAGAGTGACATTTGCAATAATATGTCACTTTTTGTTTAAGCAATTTTTGCATATTAGGGCTCTTGGGCTGGGCTCTAAGCACATTTGACTTTGTATGTAATAATTTACATTTAAATGTATTTACTCTTAAGAGTGATTGGGAAATACGTTTATATCTTTATTGTAGTTATAGTTTCATGGGTTCATCCAGCTGCACAATTTGATATTCCAAATATGAATATGTGAATTTTACCCCAATACAGCCATTTTAAAAAAAAAGTGTACATTTTTCTGGGAAGATGGTACATAGATTTTATTTTATCCTAGAAGTATCTAGAAAACAAAACAACAACAAAAAAAATCCACAGCTGTTGAGTCAATTCTGACTCATAGTAACCCTATAGGACAGATTAGAACTGCCCTGTAGGGTTTCCAAGGCCTTAAATCTTTAGGGAAGCATCTTTCTCCTGTTGAATGGTTGGTGGGTTTGAACCATGCTGACCTTTCGGTTAGCAGCTGAGTTCCTTAAACACTGCACCTCTAGAATCCCCCCAAATTAAGCACTACTGATCCATGTATACATTCTTCCTCACACATTCTAGTTTTAATCAACATATTTATGCTTTCTAACCTTTTGATCTCCCTTCCTAGACCACAGTATCTTTTAGGTAATACCCACATCTATTTTTGTAACACTCCAGACAGTATTCCATACAGTATTTACATGCAATGCCTTGTCCATAAACCAAAACCAAACCCATTGCCGTCGAGTCGATTCCGACTCACAGTGACCCTATAGGACAGAGTAGAACTTCCCCATAGGATTCTCAAGGAGCACCTGGTATACTCGAACTGCCGGCCTTTTGATTAGTTAGCAGCTGTAGCACTTAACCACTATGCCACCAGCATTTCCGCCTTGTCCATAGTTAGTATATAAAAGCATTTTTCAGTGAATAGATAAATTTAGCCAAAAAGTTCATTTAAACAGTAAAAGAAATGGGTATTAGGGAGCTCTGAATAACAATCATACTTTGCCGTCTAGCTAGAATGTGTACCTCCCAGAGGTACACTGAACCAAATCTGCCAGCAGCCCAGACCTGGGAGGAATGTGAGTGCAGCCTCTGTCCCATTTCTAAATGAATTTATAGTAACAGACCTGTGAACACATTTATCTTTCCATTAAATAAGTCTAGGCAGGCCCCCTTTGAGATCTGAATGCTAGCTAGCAGGTGGCAGATCCATTCTGGAACTCCTACCTCTCAGCTTTTGCTCATTTCTGAATTCCCATATGAAGTACAGTGCATAGCACAAAAAGCAGCACGGTTTCATGAATGGAACATAAGGTTATGAATACTGGTTCTTTCAGTGACTTATCTTTTATCTAAAACAAATAATCAAAAACCAATTTGAAATACTCTTTACCTTGTTTCCTCAATTTTTAATTGGAAATAAAATGATGGTTTGCTCTCTCTCTTCCTTGTTCAAAAAATCACTTTTAAAAACTGATATTTCCAGGAGATAAACAATTACAAGTGTGTATTCTTCAATTAGAAAATGTGGACACTGATGGTGACTGGGGGAAGGAGTGAATTCTGACCTCTGGAACTCCTTTGCACGGTCAGCCTAAGAGGAACTTCTTGCAAAGGCAAGGGGTCATACATGGAAGACAAGCTGGGGTTCACACCTTCGGCTGGCACCTTGCACCCAGCACTCTGCCTGGCACAGAGCAGGTGAGCAGTGTTTGCTAACTGATGAGGGACTGAGGAAGAGAAGCTTGTTGGGAGCCTGCTGTCAGAGACAATTTCCCCAGTTAGACTGCAGCTGCCAGTACACTTTCTCTGTTGCCGGCTCTTTGTACCACATTGAAACAGTCCTTTCCCAGCAGCTGCTTGTGCTGCACAGATTGCATGAGCTAATGTATTAAAGCAGTTTGCACAATCCCTGGCACATGGTGCATGGTGCATAGGCAGGTGTTAAATGATGATGATGATGATGAGCACCAGATGAGCGATAGTCTCTGCAAGATGGATAATATCCAAAATAAGTGACCTGTTTAGAAAGTCTAATGTTTCAACCCTTCTGCACCCGCTGCTAACCTAAATGAGGGAGCAGGCCGTGTGCTGGTCAAGAAAGCAGATCGGGATCTGGAAGGACAAGCAGCAGGAAGAAAATCACCATACCATAACAACTTTGTCCCTATAAAATGTGGTGTGTGCACGATGCTACAATTCAGTTAAAGTTAAAATTTAAATAAATAAATACTGAATATGCATGGGTTACCTGACATGTTTAGAACTTAAAAATAAAATGATAAAATATTATTTAAAAAAAAAAAAAAACAGGTGCCTTCAAGTCGATTCCAATTCGTGGCGACCCCATGTGTGTTAGAGTAGAACTGTATTCCACTGGGTTTCCAATGGCTGATTTTTCAGAAGCAGGTCACCAGGTCTTTCTTCCAAGGGGTGTTTGGAATGACTCAAACCTCCAACCTTTGGGTTAGCAGCTGAGCTCATTAACCATTTGTACCACCCAAACACTGAAATATTGTAGTGTCATGTATTAGTTATCAAATGAAGGACTGCTGTTGGACAGATAATTACACACCACCAATGTGTACTTTGACAAGTCTGTTTCTTGTTTTTTCTAATCTTTCATTTCTTTATCTATAAAAGGATGGGTCCCATCTAGGTAGATTTTAAAGTGTCCTGTGATATTCCAGGAAACCCTGGTGGTATACTGGTTAAGCGCTATGGCTGTTAACCAAAAGGTCAGCAGTTCAAATCCACCAGGCAATCCTTGGAAACCCTGTGGGGCAGTTCTACTCTGTATTATAGGGTCACTATGAGTCACAATCGACGGCAATGGGTTTGGTTTTTGGTCATATTGCAAGAGAACTCATGGCTCATTCTGATTTTATATTGGTCTTCATAATACAACTATATTCCTTTATATATCTGTCATATCCCCATGATTTATTATGCTTTGTGTACTTATTTAGTAAACTTCTGTATCAATATACCATACAAATTCATAAATATGGAAAATCAAAGATCGCTTTTCTTCAGCAACTGTCTTTGTTCATACCTATTCCCTGCCTAGCCCCCCCTCAAAATTACATTCTCTTTGTTGTTTTAACTTTGCCACTGTTGTTAAACTCCTCAGCCACACGAAAACCCACCCTACCTTCTTGATATTCTGTAGACAAAAACTAAAATCCTTTCTCTCTGTCCCAAGGTCATTCATTGATACCCCAGTATTTTATCTTCCTTGGCCTCTTAATACACAGTGAGAACATGGGTCTACCTATGCTTCACACTTTGAACCAACCAGAGAGATTGCAGATTATTTTAATAAAGGAGATTCCAGAAACAGCATGATAAAAGATTTTTTAAAAAGAATATAGATTTTTGTCTCTACCTGGGTGGCACTGAGCACCCACGTGGGCAAAGAGGGATAGTGCCTAAGTGAAGATTTAAAAAAAAAGAGAGAGACGGAAAAAGAATAGAATGGGTGCAGACCCACAGCCAAATTGATGATTTAGGAAGAAAACTCAAATGCAGCAGTGCTCTGCAGATCTAGTGACGGAGCCCATACTGTCTGATAGTGGCTTCTGGGATTCAGATAAGAAATGGCCTGGGCTCATATTAAGGCCACGACTAATTATGAATTTATTCATTTGGTGTTCTGTGAATTTGAATGTGTATGTCTCTCCAAACCAATTTTCCCTGGCTTAAGACACCAAAAAATCGTGACAGCTAATTGACCTCTTTTGGACAATAGCTAGTAAAATACAGCCTAAAATATGGTTGATGCCAATTTTGGTGATAAGGTTTTTTTAGTGGCCTTTTATGGTTGCATTTGGTTTGTAATTTTGTAAATTTTCAATCTTAAAAGATCCCTTGCCGGATGCCATTTTCCTTAACAATACTCAACATGGTAATTTTACAAAGATAGTATTATTTTCCTGTAAGCCTTTAGAGCTTTGTAAGGTAAAAAATTCAGCCCATGGACTTTTCAAGTTACAATTGTGAAAGCTTTAGGAGATGACGATTTTGCATTCTTTCCAAGAACTATATGTATTCCCCATGAATACTTTCTACATAAATTTCTGTCTTTCCTACATATTTCTTTAAAATGAACAATTTTCCAAGCAGAAAATCCTATCTGTTTTTACTGCCACACTTTCTAAACCCCCTTAAACATTTATAAGCAAATTCCAAGATGTTTTTCAAACATCATACAGAGAAACTCTTCACTTTTTAAATATCAATGATCAAGGTACAGCTGTGAATTAGTTTAGAAAATGCCAACAGGCTTTCCATTAAAAGTTTCATTTAACTAATTTAATTATTCTTACCTAATTAAATTTTTTCCACTAAGATCAGTCCACTGAGATACCTCACTCTCTTTTAAAATAATCCATGAAGCTCTTTCTAAAGTCCGTGAGCCACATTGTATTGATGGGATTGTTAATAAACTCTCTAGCAACAATGCACTAGCCTTAATAATTTAGGTCCTGTTAAGTCTTGTCTGCTTTTTACTACATTTGGAACTGCTATTGATCTGGACAAGAGGCAATATCAAGAGGAAGTATTCTTTGCACTTCCAGCTGGTCTCCAATACATCCAATTACCTTGATACCTGAAACTCAAATTAGCTTCTTGCATTTAACAATTTATATTCTTCGATATTGTTTATATTCACTTTTCATCTATATGATAAATTAAAATTGATTTTTATGGTGTTATCATATTGCAATTCTTTCTCATTTGAGACCCAGGAGTATGCAAACCAAAAACACACTAGAAACCTGTTCATGAGTTCAAATGCCCATAAAAAACTAGCTTCAAATGCCTATAAAAATTAAGGGCCTAAGACTTCACATATACCCAAACCAAAAATTAAAATTTAGTGAAGTCTTATTTCAAGTATGACCTCAGGAATAATGCACAAATCAGAAGCCTTTCTGGAAAAATAAAGTGTTAAATTCATGCAAATTAATCATAATAAGATGTGACCTTTATATCTTTTTACATTATTATTTTGAATTTACCTTTTTCATCATGTTTATTAATCTATAATAAATCATAATAATTTCTTTAAAAAGGTAAAAAAATAAAATGAAACTTCCATAGAAATTTATGAAATTCAGTGTTTTAGCTTTGTAACTTATTAGTTGCTACAGGAAAGTCACTTTATCTGTCTTAACTTCATTTTCCTCATCTGTGTTGTTGTTGTTAGGTGCGATCATGTCAGCCCCAACTCATAGAGACTCTACAAAAAACAGAACAAAACACTACCTGGTCCTGCACCATCCTCACAATTATTTTTATGCTTGAGCACAGTGTTTCAGTCACTGGGTCAATCCATCTCCTTGAAGGTCTTCTTCTTTTTTGCTGACCCTCTGCTTTACCAAGCGTGATGTCCTTCTCCAGGGACTGGTCCATCCTGATGACATGTTCAAAGTATGTAAGAGAAAGTCTTGCCATCCTTCCTTCTAAGAAGCATTTTGGCTGTACTTCTTCCAAGACAGATTTATTCATTCTTCTGGCAGTCCATGATATATTCAATATTCTTTACCAACATCATAATTCAGTTGCATCAATTCTTCATTATTCATAGTCCAGCTTTCACATGCATATGACTTGACCGAAAATACCATGGCTTGGGTCAAGTGCGCCTTAGTTCTTCAAGTGATATCTTTGTTCTTTAACATTTTACAGAGGTCTTTGGCAGTAGATTTGCCCTGTTCAATATGTCGTTTGATTTCTCGACTGCTGCTTCCATGGGCACTGATTGTGGATCCAAGTAAAATAAAATCCTTGATAACTTCAATATTTTCACCATTAATCATGATGTTGCTTATTGGTTCAGTTGTGAGGATTCTTCTTCTCTTTATGTTGAAGTTCAATCCATACTGAAGGCCATGGTCTTTGATCTTCATCAGTAAGTGCTTTAAGTCCTCTTCACTTTCAGCAAAACACCATTGTGTTATTTCCATATCATGGGTTGTTAATGAGTCTTTCTCCAATCCTGATGTCCTGCTCTTCTTCATATAGTCCAGATTCACAGCATACAAATTGAATAAGTATGGTAAAAGGATACAAACCTGATGTACACCTTCTGTGTAGTCCTCCCATCTTCTTTTGATACTTCCTGTGTCCTTTAAAACTTTCCCCATAAAATCCTTCAACATTGCAACTGGAGGTTTGATTTTCTTCTTCAGTTCTTTCAGCTTGAGAAATACTGAGCATATTCTTCCCTTTGGTTTTCTAATTCCAGGCCTTTGTATGTTTCATTTTTGCTTTGTCTCCTCAATCACCCTTTGAAATCTTCTGTTCAACTCTTTTACTTCATCTTTTCTTCCATTCCTTTCAACTAGTCTACATTTCAAAAGCAAGTTTCAGAGTCCCTTCTGACATTCATTTTTGTCTTTTCTTTCTTTCCTGTCTGTAAAAAAATGGCATGGGGGAGGTATATGACCTCCTCCAACCCCACAAGGGGGAAGGAGAACCAAGATCAACAACCCAAGGCTGATTCCTATGAGGTGGAGGTCAGACACACCTCCTTTCTCCACCATCTCTTCCAATTCTAACACCAACTGTCCCTCCCACAGCACTTTCTATTGTGTTTGACAATTCATTGCAATAGCCACACAGAACTATCACATAATCAACTTGGATGAGTTACAAGACTATGGCTAGAAAGGTCACAAACAAAAGTAATTAATCCACCTCACTGTCTTTTCAATGACCTCTTTCTTTCTTCATGTATGATGTGCTTGATGTCATTCCACAACTTGTCTGGTCTTTGGTCATTAGCGTTCAATGTGTCAAATCTGTTGTTGAGATGGTTTCTAAATTCAGGTGGGATATATTCCAAGTTGTACTTTGGCTCTCACAGATTTGTTCTAATTTTCTTCAATTTCAACTTGCATATGAGCAATTCATGGTTTGTTCCACAGTTGGTGCCTGGTCTTGCTCTGACTGATGATATTGCACTTTTCCATCATCTTATCCACAGGTATAATTGATTTGATTCGTATGTATTCCATCTGGTAAGCTCCACGTGTGTAGTTGCTGTTTACGTTGTTGAACAAAATGTATTGCAATGGAGAAGTCCTTGGTCTCGCAAAATTCGATCATGCTATCTTCAGTGTCTTTTCTACCACCAAGGCCATATTTTCAAACTACAATCCTTTGTTTCCAACTTTCATGTTCCAATCACCAGCAATTACCAATGCATCTTGATTGCATGTTTGATCAATTTCAGACTGCAGAAGTTGTTAAAAATCTTTAATTTCTTCATCTTTGGCCTTAGTAGTTGATGCATGAATTTAAATAGTAGTCATATTAACTGGTCTTCCTTGTAGGTGTATGAATATTATACCATCAATGAAAGCTTTGTACTTCGGGATACATTTTGTAATGTTCTCTTTGGCAATGAATGCAATGCCATTCCTCTTCCATTTGTCATTCCCGGAAGAGTAGACCATATGATTATCTGATTCAAAATGGCCAATGCCAGTTCATCTCAGCTCACTAATGCCTAGATTATCAATGTTTATGCATTCTATTTCATTTCATTTTTTATGACTTCCAGTTTTACTAGATTCATACTTCCTCACCTTTAAAATAATTAAAATAATAACCTACCTCAAAAACTTGTAATGGTCAAGCTATATTAATTTATAAAAGTATAAACCATACAGCTCTTTACATATGTTATAATTACAAGGCAGAGTAACTGAAAATCTCAAGTATGCGAGCAACTGATAATACCAATGAAGATCAGGCAGAGATCTTGGAGAAAAAATAAGTTTTGATTTGTGTACTTATATTTGACAGTGTACTTTATATCCCTAACTTGAAAATCTCATATCTTTTCCCTAATTTAACACGAGTATTTTTTATTTCCCACTTTGAAAATATATTGATTTTACTAGTTTTATTTCCATGAGAAATGCTTCTGCTTGCTCATTCTTAGGTCTCTTGAATATCCTTCTCCCTGGGTTCCAGACTATTGCTTTAGGCATGGCCAAGTGATGCAAACCTGTTTCATAAGCCAAACCCTAGCCTTTTGAGCCACTTATGGGAAACAGGAACTTTCTTTCCAGGAATTCAGTACTGCTGGGTTGTAAACTTTGATGCCACTTCTGTACCTCCATTAGAGAATGATGTAAATATGGGCAAAAAGGAGGTGAGAGAAGGGGAGGGGCCTGTTTCTGAGGACTTTCTTTGTGCATCTAGAGCCAACTGAATTTGAAGACAACTTATTGTAGACTTTACAAGCTAGAGTACCAATATATATTCTTTTTTTTCTTTTAGCTAATTTTAATAGAATTTTAGGCAACTAGAACTGAAAGAATCTTAAAAAATACAGCTTGAGGTTTGCTTTCCTAAGGGGAAAATGGGATTACTACTTCTGTCTCCCATCAGAGTTGGGATATGCATTAAAAACAAAACAACAACAATAACAAAAAAAGAGACATCTATAAATGCAGGTCATAAATAATTACACAAATATGTAGTACTATAAAATATAATAGTTATATTAAGTATATTCACTAAGTGTATAATAACTGTTTTCTAATTATTGTTTTAAGATGTTTAATTCTTTATAGAAACACAGTAGAAATAATTTAAGAATCACTAAGATATCCCTATAATATTGTGAATCAGTTGTATTTATAAAAGCACAAAATGAGACAAATGTGAGATAGAATAGGAGTGCACTATGCCTACAAAACACAAGGATCAAAAATTTTTTTTTTTCTAAATCAATACAACCCTTTCTACTGAGAGCTATGCAGGTTCAGGGACATCAGAGTGTGAACTGGAGCAAAAAAAAACCTTAATGGGACACTTCTGTGAACATTATTAAGAATGAAATCATAGAGGACCCCAAAATCAAATGCAAACTAATACTCTACCATGCCCTTTTAGCCTGTGGGTTAATAGACTGACATCAAAATCAGAAATGACTGATTACACTGTATCGGTTAACTCTTTGATATTTATACTTTTGAGTTTATACTTGATGAAACAATAAATCACCAAGAAGACCATAAAGACTTTCATCATATTTTCACTATACAATTCAGAAAATTAATTCAAAGTAGACAAAGAGCGGCAGGTAAGGATGATGCCTCTTCATTCAGGAGAAAAATAGCTTTGATAAACTTCATCTGCTGGATTTGAAACCTGAAGCGCTCCACCCAAAATAAGGATGGTAATACACGACAGAGACTGAGGGCAATGGCCAGAAAGGACAGCAACTCCACAGAGAAATTAGCAGCACAAGGATGTCCAGAAATGTTTTAAAAGGCACAGTAAGAATGATCACTAGATGAAATAAAACAAAGTTAAGGAAATGGAGAGACAGCAAAGATAGAATATAGCTTGAAATATTATTTTCCTTGTTAGTTTAAACAAAGAAATTTATCCATTTATCATAAAAAGAAATACAACTTAAAAGACACTCAGAATTTATTAAACTTTATCCTTAAGCTTTAGCTAGTGATCTGGATTTGGAATGCCTACTTACGGAAGGTTCGATAAAGTGTACAATGGCTGGAAAGTACTCAAATCTCACTGATGGCAGCAGAGTATGTCCAGTGAACCACAGTGCAAGGTTGTAATTATGGAGTAGACACCTGTGTTTCCAGAGTTCATGACATCAGATGTCGTTTCTTCTCTTTCCTTGCATCTCCAGTCCTAAATCCCTCCATTCCTCTCTACCACATTCTATAACCTTCAGTGTTGTCTCTCATCTCTTAAATATAGGCTACATAATGAATTTCTATATTCTATTGCATTTTGAATGAAAAACCACTACAAGCGTAACTATCACGCTGTGTTACATGCTGAGCAAAATTCAACACATTTTATCTCTAAGCATTTGCACCTACATTTGTTCCCAAGGAAACCAGTACAAAGGTGTCACGCATTTCCATCATGTAAATTAGAAGAATAAAGTTTACTTGTATTTCTTTATGCTTTGAAGTGAACAAAACCACAAGGACTATCCTTGATCATAAGATTAAGAGTGAAGTTTACTACAGATATGAAAACCACAGGAATAAGCGGAACAGCTATAACTTTAGCCTAAGAGATCTGTTTTGAACTATGTCCATGAGAAATAATCTTTCTGGAATCAGAAAGGAAGTAAATGTTTTACAAAGAAGTAATTTGTCTATCCCCTAAAAAAAAAAAAAAAAAACTTTCTATAACACCTGCCATTTGACACATTACAGGTAATATTTAATTTGATTTTCTTTAGCAATATAATGATGCAAAAAAAAAAAAAAAATCCCTAATTTAAGAAGAGGAAGAAAGGCTCAAATCACTCAGTAAGGGGCACACCTGAAATAGAACCCAACCTCCTAAAATTTCAAAGATTTTGTTCTTTTCTGGTAAACCATGAATCTTTATGATAATATAAATTGCTACTGACTATATGGAAACCCTGGTGGCATAGTGGTTAAGTGCTACAGCTGCTAACCAAAGGGTTGGCAGTTCAAATCTGCCAGGTGCTCCTTGGAAACTACGGGGCAGTTCTACTCTGTTCGATAGGGCCACTATGAGTCGGAATTGACTCGATGGCACTGGGTTTGTTTTTTTTTTTGGTTTTATACATAGCAATGCCTGAACAACATAAATTAGGCATCTATCTTAGAGACTAAAACCAGAAAACAAAAACCAAACAAACCCATTGTCATCCAGTCAATTCCTACTCATAGCCACCCTATGAAACAGAGTAGAGCTGCCCCATAGGGTTTCCAAGGAGCAGCAGCTGGTGGACTCAAACTGCTGATCTTTTGGTTAGCAGTAGTAGGTTGCTGTAGCTCTTAACCACTGTGCCACCAGGGCTCCAGGGTGGCAATGGGTTTGGATTTTAGAGACTGGCTCCTCCCATATTAAAAACCCACTGCTGTCAAGTCAATTCTGACTCATAGCAACCCTACAGGACAGAGTTCTACTGCCCCATAGTGTTTCCAAGGAGCAGCTGGGGAATTCAAACCACCAACCTTTTGCTTAGCAGCTGAGCTCTTAACCACTGTACCAGCAGGGCTCCCCTCCCATATTAGGACAATACAATATGCTCTATGAAACAAGGATCATTGAAAAGACAGCATTCATCCTATGTCATCTCTTGACCTGAACTCAATTTTCCGTTCCAGAGGTGAGAGAGAATTAATAACGTTTCAAGGTGGCAGAAATCGTAATTTCTCCATCAGACACAGATGAATAATGAAATCCTAGGCACCCGTTGTTAGTATAAGAAAAAAATTGGTAATACTATTCTGGACAAAAATATGGAAATATGTGTCAAGCAAAAATTTAGACAATGTAATTCCACTTGGTATATTTTCCCATGAAAACACAGGAATAAGTACACATAGCTGTTATGTTCCAAAAACTGCATTATAGACTGATTTATACTAGAAAAAAAGAAAGAAAGAAACCTAAACGTTCATCAATGAGGAGAAGGGAGTTGTGTATTTGGAAATCCTGGTGGTGTAGTGGTTAAGATTTTGGCTGCTAACCAAAAAGTCGGCAGTTGGTACTCCTTGGAAACCCTATGGGGTAGTTCTACCCTGTCCTATAGGGTCTCTATGAGATTGTAACAACACTATTAAAATTATTTATTGGCACATAAAGATGGATGCTAAAATTTATATTTTTCATTATAAAGTGATAAATTCCTATTATAATACATTACAATAGCACAGAATTGCATTTAATAAAGTATTTTAGAGCACATCATCCCTGCTCCAAACCTCCTTAGAAATAGTTCTTAACATCATGAACTTATATAAATATAAAAAAAAATATATAGATACATATAAAACCCAACCAAACCCGCTGCCATGGAGTCGACTCTGACTCGTAGTGACCTTACAGGACAGAGTAGAACTGCCCCATAGAGCTTCCAAGGAGTGCCTGATGGATTCGAACTGCTGACCTCCTGGTTAGCAGCTGTAGCACTTAATCACTACGCCACCAGGGTTTCCGTAGGTACATATAAACATAAACAAAAAACCCACTGCCTTCGATATGTATAGGTACATATACTTAGGTTAAAATTTTTTAATTAAATTAAAAGTGGGATATACTACAATTTACTTAAAAAAAAAAAACCCTAAGACAATGCCCTACTAAGTTAGTATTAATAGACCTACATATTTTTAACAACGGAATAGATTCCAATGTATGAATATTCTTAAAAAAAAAATGTCATCGACTCTATTCCAGCTGATAGCAACCCCTGAGGACAGAACAGAACTGCCCCATAGAGTTTTCAAGCAGCTGCTGGTGGATTTGAACTGCCGACCTTTGGTTAGCAAGCAAATGCATAACCACCGCACCACCAGGGCTCCATGAATATTCTTAAGGTATATGTTACTGATGTATGTATGTAAAAGAGAAAGCAGCATATGGCCCTATATTAATCTAAATACATCTAACGCCTGTATACCTACATACATACAGAGAAAGAAGAGAGAGAGAGGGAGGGAGAGAGGTTATAATAAACCCAAAATGTTTGTAAAGGTAGTGGGATTATACACAAATATTATCTTTCTTCTTTATATTTTTCCTTATGTGCAAGAACGATATTTTCTTAGGCAGAGCAAAAATGCTAAAGTTACTACTGTTTGGCAGAAAATAAGAATAAACAAGTAAATCACAATGGCATTCCTGCTTGGTAATTAATATAAGGAAGCAGTGTCATGTCTGTAGACTGCCAAATTAATGGACCAAAAGAAAATTAAAATTTCTAATTCAAGCTAGCACAGGAAGTCCAGGTGACACAGTAGTTAAGAGCTCTGCTGCTTAACCAAAAGGTCTGCAGTTTGAAACCACCAGCCACTCCTTTGAAATCCTTTGGGGCAGTTCTACCGTATTCTACAGGGTCACTAAGAGTCAGAATCCCCTCAAAGGCAAGAGGTTTGGTTTTAATTAAAGTAGCAGCTGTTTCTTCTAAACTGTAGATAACATCCACCATTTACCTGAGTCACTTGTACATTCCCTGAAGTTAAACTGCATATTTTCAATCCTCTCGTACGTAAACTCAACCAGAAGTAAAACTTAGGCACCGAGATTTCAGATTAGATAAAAACAGCTGCTTAGATGTCGTATTAGTCTAAAGATCGTCCCTGTGGACAGCTACAGACAACCAGCCATGGCACCTACTGCTTCAGAAGACATAAAGAATTATTTGCTAAATATAGACATCAAAAGGAGTAAGTGATTAATCAAGTGGTATCTAAAAGCTTTCCACAAGCATTGTTCTGTTAATTAACACGGTGTCTGTTTCCTGCAAATGAAGCCCGAAGCTATAAAATAAAATTACAACAGTGCTCATGAAGAATGGGGCTCACTTGGAAAAGCACTAATATGCTTCCCTTCCGTCTTGAGCAGAGTTGTTAGCAGGCAGCTCAGCTCTAGAAGATGACACTCCTAGAAGGAACTTGGCTATGAAAACACCTAAAAGGCAATTTGACAATCACATGTCATGACTGGATGTTTTTAAGCAAAATTAAGTGTATATATATATATATATACATACTTAATTGCAAAAAGAATTTGAGAAAAGCATAGCAAATCTTACTCTCCCAATTGAATGCTATAATCCCCAAAATATATTCATTTATGTCAAACATGACTTTGAGGTATATTTCAGGAACTGTTTAGGATATCATCCTGATATCAATAATATTAAATCTTCAACCACAAGATTTAAAAAAATGTTTAAGAGTATTGGAAAGTTACATTTAATAATACAGCCATGTGGCTTGTAAAAAAAAAAAAAAAGTCTATTAAGACTGATTTTCTCAAATGGCTCTAGAAGCAAGTCCCCAAAGACTTTGAGCAGTTATTATAAGCATAAATGGAATAAGCATATAAGGTATACTTTGCAGATATTGCTCCAATGATGTCAGTCTTTGGTCTTCATTTTCTTTCTTTTTTTTAAGCTCTTCATGTTTAAAAAAAAAAATTAATCTGGTGTCTGGCCAAAGAATAAAGAACCAATGTGATCTATGTCAAACTGTCATCAGCATTTGTACTTAGATAATACTGTATGAACATATACATAATACCATTTAGGTTCAGAAGGAAATCAGAGAGAGACGCAGAAATAGTACACATTCATTCATTCATTCATTTATGCATGCATGCAACAAATATTTGGTAAGTAGCTGTGCTATGCTAGGCACTGTGCTAATAATGCCAGAAATAAAATCATCAGCAACAACAGGTATACTGCTTGTCTTTATGGAGTTTATAGCGAGTAAAATCTAAGCAATTGAAGATGCAATAAAAATAAAGTGTGTTAAGTTTTAAAGTCGAAATAGGGGAAATGTACAGGTGCTATGGTGGGCACATACCAGAAACTTGCACTTAATTTGGGTGACTCAGAGAAGGCTTCCAGGAGAGTGAAGAGGGAGAAAGATCTGGGACCACCGAGAAATTAGAGAGAGCAAGACAGCTTTGAGAAGCTAAGGAAAGTTCCCTATGGTTGAAGGACTGGTGTCGAGTTGGGAGTCTGTAGTGATGATGGATAAGCCTGGAGTAACGAACAAAAGTCAGAAGATCAAGGGTCTTGTCAGCCATGTCTAAGAGTGTGGATTATATATGTAGAATAAAGGGAAGCCATTAAAGGGTTTTGAAGATTTACTTTCAGGGAGAGCCACTCCCTGAGATTGTGGAAAATGACTCGCACTTTGGAGCAAAACTAGAGGCAGGAGGTCCCTATAGGACACTTGTTAAAATAATCTCAGAGAGCAATGATTTTACCCTAGATGAGCATATTGAAAACAGGGATGAGATAAATGGATGATTTCAAGAACTACTTAGAAGTAGGCTTGGTCATTGATTGAATGTTGGGGAGCTGAAGGAAGTGAGGATGAACAGGGAGGAGGCTATAATAACTCCCAGATTTATTAAAGTTGGGTCAGTGGGAAGACAGTGATGATATTGACTGAGATAAAATAATCTGGACAGATGTTATCAAATATACCCCCGTCACAATCACTCTATATTCCCGTACTCTACCTTACTTTTCTGCAGAGCACTTATCACTTTCTGCTTATACACACACACATACACATACTTACTTTAATTATGTTTCCCCAGAACATAATCTCCATGTGTACAGAGATTTTATTTTTCTTACTGCTAGATTCTCATCAGGAAAGACAATGGCTTACCACCTAATAGATGCCCAATAAATATACACTGAATAAATAAACAAAAAACAATGGTAAAACACAAAGGTAGGTTTCAGGTGGGAAGATGATGTTAATTTTGAGTTGTATCTGAAGCTTTCAACCAAAGGTGTCTGGGTGGTAGAATATATTAGTCACTGCTCAAGGCCAGTGATATAAATTTGGTAATCATCAGCATATGGAGAAGGATGGAAACTATGGGAGCAGATGACACACAGGAGTAAAAGTAGAACTACAGAAGAGAGCTGTGAGGTTCACCAACATTTAAGTTGTGATGAAGGAAGAGGAGGATGAGAGGGAAACTGTGAATACAGCAAGAGAAGAAAAAATAGGAAAGTCAAAGTACAGGAATTAAAACCTTTTCTAAATTTGGATTCACCTTCTTAAAGACAACGGGTTACGGGTTTCTTAAAGACCTGTTGTTGTGGCCTCATGTATGCACAGTAGAATGATTCCACAGGGTTTTCAAGACTCTAGGTGGGTTAGAACCATTAACCTTTTGGTTAGTAGTTGAACACTTAACTGTTTGCACCACCCAGGGACTTCTCCTCATAAAGACAAATGTTGATTTATCTCTTCCTCTGCCAATTCAGACAACCAATTCGTATATTGTTTTTGCTCTTAGACATATTTAATTGTTCAAATAACGATTCTATTTAAATACTATCAGCAAGTAGCACTGGCTACATAATTTGTAGGACCCAGCAAAAACAAGAGATCCTTTGTTCAAAATTATTGCAAATTTCAAGATGGTGACAGCAGAGCATTAAACCAAGTATGGAGTCCTTCTAAGCACAGGCCATGTGTGACTGTACAGGCCGTATGCCTGTGAAACCAGACTTAGAATCAACCTTTCCTTAACTCATGGTAAAAATGTTTCTGGCCCGGTTATTTCAGGGCTTTCAGTTTCAATCAGGTTTAATATAAATTAAACAAGAATATGTTATTTTCCATAAAAGACAAACTTTTGGTTGACCAAATATCTTAAAGTTTTGAGTGAACAAAGGAAAAGACCTCTCCCTGGTTACTTGAATGGTAATAGCAACAGGTCAATATTCTTTTATCACAAGAGGGTTGATTTGAGAAGGAAATGCAGATGATTTTAGTCTGGTTGAATAAATTGGACATGATTAGAAGATGCTAACTTCCTTCTATTAAAAAACATACAGAAGAAATGAGAATCTTCTGAGATATACAAACCACCATTATTCAAATAGCCAGTAAATCTGTGCTGCTTACTCAGACACTAACAACAGACTGTGACTAAAGAAGACTAATATTCCATTTCCAGAAACCTCAGAATCAGAGCCCTGTTCAGGATTGAGTGAATTAGGACAATTATGGCAGCTAACAGCTTTGGTGTCCAGGGAATCAGTTGTTAAAAACAAATCCAGCGACTCCAATGTTCTCACCACACTGTCACTGAATCAAAGCAGTAGGAATAAAAAAAAGAGCCCCTCTGATTTTCTGCCAAGACCCTCGATCTATGCATTGTCCTTTTGTCATTTCTTGTTCCTCTGGAGAAAGGCCTTGATGCTCTTTGAAACATTAGTTCATTTTTACATGAGCATCTCCAAGAGACACCCAGTATAATTTGTCCTGGCACTATAGCCTCTTGTAGACAGCCCTGAGATCTGTACTTGTTGTTAAGAATGCTCAATGTAATTCTAAGAGATGTACAAGTAAAAAGAAGTACATTAATCAGGTGCCTCAGTCCTAAAGAAGTTTCTCAGCCAAATGGTTGAATATACAAAAAGACAAAATGTTTTGAAAATATTACACTCTGATGGTGACTCTGGGTTGCTTCTTGATTGACCTCATGGTTGTCTGAAGCTGGCCCACATGACACAAACCCTTTTTAACTGAATATTAAATGGACAGGAAGTCTGTAATTAGCATCTTGAATTTGGACAAAGCTTCAAATCCAGTCAAAACATGTACCTAGTGACACCATTTTAAAACTAGGTCATTTATCAAACTAGACAGAGAAATGTTGGTCTTGTCACCCTGAATGCAGAGGCAAACTCAAACCTATATTCTAACGAAGATCAGAAAGTACCTAATTAAAAAAAAAAAAAAAAGAGTAGTTTAAGGTTTAAAAATTATCTCAAGGCAACAGTTTCAGGAGCTCACTCAATCTTCATGGCTCCAGAAAGTCTGGAGTCTACCAGACTTTGAAATTCTATTCTGCATTTCTCTCCTTTTGATCAGGATTCTTCTAGAGAATTTTTGATCAAAATGTTCAGAAATGGTAGCCTGGCACCATCAAGTTCTTCTGATCTCATAGCAAATGAAGCAGTTGTTCATGGAGGCAAGTAGCCACAAATTCTGCATCTTCCTCCTATTCCTCAATCTCCTTCTTCCTTTGTTGCTCCAGGAGAATAGAGACCAATGTTGCACCTTGGATGGCCGCTTGTAAAATTTTAGTACCCCAGGCAGTATGCAATCAATAAGAAGGTAGAACAGAAGAATGAGGTATGTTGTTAGGACAATTACCTGGGATGTCCCATGAAAAACTCTATGGGGCAGTTCTACTCTGTCCTACCGGGTCGCTATGAGTCAGAATCAACTCAACGGCAGTGGGTTTGTTATGGTTTCAAATTGATAAAAACAACTCGAAAGATTAGATAGGAACCTTAGGGGTCGGTGAATTTATATTAATGGGGGAGAAACAACTCAGAAAAGGAGGGTAAGAATGGTTGCACAACTCAGAGAATATAATCAATGTCACTAAGTGGTACATGTAGGAACTGCTGAATTGGTGCATGTTTTGCTGTGTATATTCTCAACAATAACAAAATAAGTAAAAATAAAAAAATGAATGGGTACACTATGTAAGATATTACTAGGTAAAACCTTTCCATCTGCTTTTGTTAAAAATTTAACTCCAAAATACTCTATTCATAAAAGTTTTTACTATGATTTGAAGAAAGGCAAAAAGTTTTTATTGCCCTATTCTGGTGAATAAGCAACAGCATGATAAACAGGGAAAAGATTAAAGTTATCAAGGATTTCATTTTACTTGGATTCACAATCAACACCCATGGAAGCAGCAGTCAAGAAATCAAAGGACGTATTGCACTGGGCAAATCTACTACAAAAAAGACCTCTTTAAAGTGTTCAAAAGCAAAGTGACTAAGGTGTGCCTGGCCCAAGGCATAGTATTTTCAATCACCTCATATGCATGTGAAAGCTGGACAACAATAAGGACAACTGAAGAAGAATTGATGCATTTGAATCATGCTGTTGGCAAAGAATATTGACTATACAATGGACTGCCAGAAGAACAAACAAATCTGCCTTGGAAGAAGTATAGCCAAATGCTCCTTAGAAGCGAGGATGCTGGGACTTCGTCTCAGATACTTTGGACATGTTATTAGGAGGATCAGTCCCTGGAGAAGGACATCATTGGTAAAGCAGAGGGTCAGCAAAAAAGTAGAAAATCCTCAACAAGCTATATTGACACAGTGGCTGCAACAAGGAGCTCAAACATGGGAATAATTGTGAATATGGTGCAGGACAGGGCAGCGTTTTGTTGTACATAGGGTTGTTATGAGTTGGAAACAATTCAATGGCACCTAACAACAACAACATTCTGGTGAATAATTTTGTAAGATATGTGTTTGCTGCTGCAGTATGCATTTTACAGAGTGTCATGGATTAAATTGTGTCTCCCAAAAATATGTGTCAACTTGGCTAGACCACGATTCTTAGTTTTTTGTATGATTCTCCTCTATTTTGTGATCTGATATAATTATTCTCCATTTTGTGATGTGTTGTAAATCCTATCCTGTATATACTAATGAGGCAGAATCAGTGTGGGGCCTATCTTGACTTGCAGCTTTATGAGAGGGTGTGACTCAAGTCACATCCTTATTCAAGTCACGCCCTTACTAAGTCACACCCTTATCAAGTAACACTCTTATTTAAGTCACTCCTTTTATCTTACAAGAGATAAAGAGAGGGAGGAGGAGAGATGTCAAACCATGTGAAGTCTGCCCAGGAGCAGCAGCTCATAACAGACAAGGACCTTCCTCCAGAGCCAACAGAGAGAGAAAGCCTTCCCTAGAGCTGACACCCTGAATTCAGATTTCTAACCTTTTTTTACACTGTGAGAAAATAAACTTCTATTTGTTAAAACACTTGTTGTATTTCTGTTACAGCAGTTCTAGTAACTAAGACATCGAGTTTATAGTTGGGAAAGGAATATTATAGGAAGATGTGGGTAAAGTCAAACATAGCAAACAGGATTAGAGCAAAAGTATAATCATGCACTCAATCATAGAACAATGAAGGGGCCACAATTCACAATTTTGTTTTGTCACCCAATTTTCTAATGGGTCAATTACATTTGCCTAAAGAGAACCTGTCGTAATCTAAAAAACTGCTTGAGAGAAAAAGGAATGGCAGAGGAAACCATTAGTCACACAGACATGAGTGTTCCTGTTCTCTTCATTTTCCTTTATCAGTGATAAGCATCAGACATAACCAGAGACCACCTGATAATATTCCTGTTTATAGTCATAGAGTACATTTGTGCTGGCCCCAGTGGCCATTGCTATGTGCTGTTGTGCTTGAAATGACTAATGTGTGACCAACAGTCTTCTCCTTCCTAAATCTTATGATATCTCTAAATGGTGTTAAACAAGGACATTGAATTTGTGAGTTATCAGTGCATTTAAATATCTTTGGACAGTTTTGTCCAAATTCACTCCTAAAGTATCACCGAGACTTCAGGTCCATCTAACTAACAACTGACATTTGATTCTTCCTATTATTTAACATATATTAAGTATATCATATGAGACATAATACACCAATGATATAAAACACTCTGCTGTCAAGGTCAAGAGATGAAATATTAACTTTGAACAACGTTAACTTTTTCAAAAATTGCTCTCTCTAAGCAAAAAATCTCAAAATAAACATTATAGATCATAAGAGGCATACTTTGTGTTAACCTTGTTACATACATTTTTTGTTCTAACATTCCATGCATTTAAGTAAATATCACCGAATTTATATTTAGGTAGCTTACGTAAACTTTCACAGGCATATCATCACTCAAGGATGTTAAAAATAAAGTGTTTCTGTTATCCAGGAGTGACCCTTAAAGGATAAACCTTACTTTCATAAAATGAATTATCGCTGGGATTCTTTGTGGATTTTGGATAATTCCAAGTACAATTATAATTCTGGAAAAAAAATTTAAATCTTCAAAAAATAGTGATATTAAATGATGCTGTTTAATATACTGCAAAGGCCCTTAATGGTGTCTTTATGACTTGAACTCAAATGGCCAGAACTGAATCTGTTCTGCATTTAAAGGCCATATGTCCTCTGGTAAATCATTAACTTCTCCAATCCCCAGTTTCCTCAGCTATAAAACAGGGACAATAATACTTGCCCTAGCCACTGCACCAGAGTATAAAGAGGCTCAAATGACACGATGCCTGTGAAAACACGATTGAATCTCTACACACTCATTAGTTGCTGTTGTTCTTATTATGCAAACTCAAGAGACTTCCAGCTTGGTCGAAGTTCCTTCTAATCATAAAACTTTTTGTTTTATCCCAACAAAAGAAAAAAAAAGCAATTTTAGGTCTTAAACTTGAGGAAATCTGAAAGAATTTAACTTATTATATTCTACAATAGAATGTTCAGACTGTTTAATACTTCTTTCAATAATATGGAAGTAGGGAAAACAGAACTTTAAAAAAAATATTGTTCATTTCCAGTAAAACTTCAACAGAAATGATCTTCATGGATACAGAAAACATGCCTTAGGATTTTCTAATACGCTACTTGTTATGCAAAAATAAAACCCTATGTGCAACTGCATTGTTGTCAAGCATCATTTAATCTGAAAGCATTTTAAATGGATATTTAAAAAAAAGAAATCTTAATCGGTCAATTCTCCCTGATACCAAATACTTTAACATGCAGTTTAAAATATTTCAGCTGTAATATTGATAAAATAAGATTTCAGTGGGATGATTTTACTCTTTGAAATTAAGAGATAAAGTTAAACAAAAGCTTTCCATAGTTCCCAACTTACTTGGTTTCCAAAAGCTTCCTATGTAAGACAATTATTTACAAAGAATGAATTAAGAAGAAATAGTTTTAAAAAATAATGATTCCCCCACTTTATCAGGTAATAAAATCTATTACCCCTGAAATCATTTCACTTAATTCTCACTTGCTTCCATATCCCATACCCCATTTTGCTGAGTGAAATTTAATAAATCTCTCAGTCTGGGATTAAATTTTACTGTTTTATGATCTGTTAAATTGCATTGTATGCTTATTAAAGCTGGTGTTCTCTGACTCTTAGACTCATTCCCTTCTCTACCCCGGGGCACAATTAAACAAACAGCAAAGATTCTGTTTTCACCACTGGAGTGCCTTCCAACAGGGAGTAAATACTTGAACATCGGCAAGTCATTTAACTATAAACAATGTGCACTTAATAATCCACGTACGCTTTAGACTACATAAACTATTTTTAAAGAGGATAATACATCAAATGAATAATAATCCTTTCTTCACAGGGTTCTGACTTAGTTAAAACAAGATAGTTTCTGAAAAGCATTGTAACACAATAAAATGGTTTAACTACATCATTCATACAGTATACTTTCTACGCAACCTACTGAGGTTTAATTACATTTTCACACTCACAAAATGTGTTTACTTCTTAATGCCAGGAATAAAGTTTGCATTTATAATTCAGATGCCAATTATAAACTAAATTCTCCTGAAGTACATAAAGTAGAATGAGTTATGTTCAGAAAAAAAAAAAAAAAATCCATGAAAGTATTTTATTCTTTCTGTAGATTACTAGAGGAACTTTTCAAAATGCTATTAATGTAGGTCTCCAGAACTTGTATCTGGATTTACACACCAGAGTTTTTAGGAACTCAGAATTTGAGGCAGGTGGCATAACAGGTTTCACTCGTGGTTTGAATCTGGGTTATTGTAGCCTTTGGGCAAGGTGTTTAACCCTTTTGAGCTTCAGAGTACTAATCTATGAAACAGAGATAATTGTGTTTACCTCACTGGATGCTAAAAATATAAATTAAACATAATTTCACTTTGGAAAATTAAATAAAATAACACATGTCAAGTGCTTCACTGGAGTAAACATTCAAGCAACCTTAGCTATTATTATTATCACTTTGCGTAATAGCAGAAGAGCAGTCTGACATTTACTGGATATTTATATTTTAATAATTCAACATATTCATGACTTTCTTCTGTACTATATTGTATCTTCCAGGAAAAAATGAACTTTATTGAATTTCTTTATTTTGCCCATACCACATATTACGTTCTATGTATCTATTAAGTTAATGGCAAAATGGTGGGCTAAACCTCAGTTTCCGTTTAAAAATATATTTCTTTTGATGGATAAAGTAACAAAGAGCTTTAACATGTATCGATTCAAACCTGCAAAAGTGTAATAACCTGAATGACATGAAATCATTATTTGGCAAATGTTTTCTGTTCTTTTTCCATGTCAACACAATTATTAAAACCAAAATTGTTTGGTACTTGAACCTCAGCCACTAGAATTCTTTGCAAATAATTTAAAATTAAAATTTAAAATCAAAATTAAATGCATGTAAATTAAAGATGCTTTTGCCTTTAAGACATCCATTAGATTTAAAGAGTTAAATGCTTAGTAAGTACAATAGTACAAACTTTATGTCAATTTGTAACCATACTTCATGAAAATCAGATGAATGACCACAGATTTATACATATTGACTGGCTGACAAATTAATGCTTCATTTAGGCCAATACATTGTTCAAGCCTCCTTGTCTGGTTAACAAGTTAACAAGTTTTAGTCCTGTTGTGTTTATAGTTATCTCAAGAAAGAAAAAAATAGACTAATTTTTAAATTCAAATACTGGCCATTTGGGAAAAAAAAAAATTTCAAAGAGGGCCAAATATTTATTTTCATAAATATAAATATAAAATCTGCCCTTCGTTGAGATCCCGTAGCAATCTTCAAATGACGTTTAATAGAGCAGCCTCTGAGATTCGTTATTGGCATGAAACCTTTGCTTAGAAGAGAGCGTATCTTATAAACAGTATTAGAATAAAATGTCCAAATTTTAGAAAAATAGTCATTTATAAATATAAATTATTGTGGGAGGAGGAAGAGGGAAGGCCATGCAGTAACTTTGTTCTCCCATGGTTTTTACAGCTCTTTTTTGTTCTTATTTCTGTTTGGTCTTGACTCTAAGTTGTTTTCTAAATGTCCCAGTGCCTCCTTCAGTTTCATTAACTTTCCAACTACTCTCTTAGGAGAACTTACCTCTTTTGCTAGTCTTGTCTGAACTGTGCAGCTGCAACACTAACAAGGAACAGCAACACATTGGCCTCAGGTGTTATTAAAGAACACAAAACCTGGAGAAAGGGAACTTCACAACTCCTATAAAGTCCTGTAGTATAATACCTTTCAAATGAAGTGCCTACATGCCCTCTCTTACTGGAGAGTATTTCGTGTAAGCATTTCCCTCTAGGAGTTAAAGCCTTGATGTTCAACAACCAATTGAAAACACACAATTTCCATCATAATAATGTATCATAAATTGCTTTCCTAGGATGAAATGCGCTATATAAATCAGTTTTGCCAACAGGCTAGGCACACCTATAAGGGAAGAACATATTTCAGAATGTTTAGCTACTATTTTGTCATGTTTTATTCATGTTATTATAGTGCTGCATTTGATAGTGCTCTCCTCCAAGTGACTGAAAACCTATAGCACCTGCTTAGTAGATGCATTTTCCAATTAGGTTTTATTAGTGTGTAGTCTGATTTCTCATATATCTGACAAACTAGGGCAGAGAACACATTATTTTATCTGGAAGATAGAACTAGTTTTCTCCCAATCTGTTTCCATGGAGGAAAAACACTCTTGAAAACTCAATAGTATATATTAGGTGGAAAAGATTTCGGAATCATACAGTGTGAACAGTGATTTTAGACGTGATTTACTCTAACCCTGTTATGATGGACTGTGGGTTCATATATCAGGGTTTCCTATCTTGTCCCTTGCTTCTGGTATGGGCTTGTTGGAATCCATTCTCCACAATTCAGCCATAGGGAATTTTTAAGCCCTTGACAGATGCCTGATTGTGACAAGGTCAACTCCATATTCCTCCAGATGGTTGGAGAGGGCCTTCAAAGTCTATCATCTTTTCGTCTGTCCTTTATCCCTTACCCCTTTGATTTCATTAACCATCCACACTGAATGACATTTCAGTTCCTTGCAGCAGCCATATTCTCTTATCTCTGTTCCTGCTATGTGGAGCATCCCTCTGTGCTCCTCATCTCATCTGCAGACCTCACCTCCCTGACAGCCCAGGATATGGTCTAGGATCCTCTGCTATATGCTCACCTGATACCAGGTCTTCATCTAGAGCGTTGGAACACAGTATTGAAACTGATTGTGTACTTGTCCTCTTCTTCATGAGATTTTAAGCACTGTGAGGAGAAAAACTATGGCTTCTTTAAGCAAAAAACAAAAACCAAACTCGTTGCTGTCAAGTCAATTCTGACACATAGTGACCCTATAGACAGGGTAGAACTGCCACACAGAGCTTCCAAGGAGCACCTGGTGGATTCAAACTGCCGACTCTTTGGTTAGCAGCTGTAGCTCTTAACCACTACGCCACCAGGGTTTCCTCAGTTAGCTTTGTATCATGGTTGTGGAGTCCCTGGGTGGTATAAACAGTTAACATGCTTGGCTGCTAACCAAAAAGTTAGAGGTTATAGTCCACCCACAGGTACGTCAGAAGAAAGGTCTGGTAATCTACTTCCAAAAAAAATCAGCCTAGGGATACAGCTCTATTCTGACACACAAGAGAGGAAAACATGATATATCAACTAACAGTCCATGTGTGTCAGAATCAACTCCATAGCAACTAATTGTGATATCACGGTTATATATCAAGGGTATGGTGTATGGTGAGTGCTCACTAAATGCTCAGCAGCTACTTGAATGGCCCAGGTCAGAGAGCTAAAGTGGCCGGAAACTGAACTAGAACTCAGGCCCTGAATCCTGATCCAGTCTACTATCTCCTACACCACAAATCCTCAAGCAAAGGTAGACAGGACAGTCCAATTACATACAATAAATAACTTAGGCAGCTATTTACTTTTCAAGAGATGTTTATCTTGATACAAATTAAGGTACACTTTTCCTGTGTGATTATGGTTTAACAAATTTATTAGGCTACAGTATTTTTTGTGCAAATAACATGCACCTGCTATGTTTATTGGCCAACCACACCCTCCCCCACAAGGTATTTTCATAAGTGTGCTATGCTAATTTTTTTACAGTGACATGTAAAAAAAAAATTGTCACAGCGGCCTATGAAAATACCTCACGGGGTAAGGCACCATTGGCAAACAAATGTAGAAGGTATGCATTATTTGCCTAAAAATACAGTAATTAGATTACATAAATACTTTTAAAAATAAATCTCAAATTCTTAAAATAATCTTCAAAACACACAAAAAGACTTTAACCCATTGCTGTCAAGTTGATTCCAACTCATAGCAACCCTATAAGACAGAGGAGAACTGCTCCGTAGAGTTTCCAGGTGGATTCGAACTGCCGACCTTTTGGTTAGCAGCCGTTGCTCTTAACCACTACAACACCAGGGTTTACAAAGAACACTTTACTACACTTTTTAAACACATTTTTAAACACACTTTATCTACATAAGTTTTACATCATCAGCATCATATGTTTACAGAAGAGTAATCTATATACAGAAAAGCAGTTCTACTCTATCAACTATTAGACATTTTTTAAAATTTATTAAGCAAAATTATCATTATCCTTTATTTCATAGCTCAATTCACTTAAATTCTAATAACATTTAACAGCTTGAACTTATGAAAGCAAAAATATTAATTAAATTTTTTAAAGGTAATATGTACAGCATTCTCAAAAATTAATAAATTTTTTTTAATTAATATTACTGTATCTGGAAATATAAGACTTTTTTTGGTTGATCTTATTTGTACCATTATTTTAACATATTCTGTGCTATCAATGCTTCATATTTATTACTTTACACAGTAGAAAATCCCAGCAATAATTTACCAATATATAAGAAAATTTTGTGAATTTCTGTTCCCTTCTGTTTCTTTCTCTTTGTCATATTAATACAAACCTTATTGATTACTGGAAACCCTGGTGGTGTAGTGGTTAAGAGCAATGGCTGCTAACCAAAAGGCTGGCAGTTTGAATGCACCAGGTGCCCCTTGGAAACCCTATGAGGTACTTCTCCTTTGTCCTAGAGGGTCACTATGAGTCAGAATTGACTCGATGGCAATGGGTTTGGTTTTGGTTTGGTGATTAATGCCCAAATAGTCTTTTAAAAGTGAAGATATAGAAAGAAAATGAGTGTTCTAAAGTGTTAGTCTGGAAAAAAAAATACTTAACTTTCATGGATTGTATTCATAATAATATACCATGTTCATTTTCCCTCCAAAAACTTTAGATCATTTGTAAGGTCATATAATAAACATATCAAATTTTATCATGAATTTAAACTCTGGACCTTAAAAAACAAGAACAAAGGGGTTTATTCCCTTTAATTGTTGTTGTATATTAGGAAATCTTACTATGTTCACAGGAATATGGTAACAAAAGTGTTTTAGAAGAAGGATGATGGTGGTAGTCTATTATTTTCTATCTTGATTTAAAATCTGCAATTTTTACAATGCTGCAGACCCACAATTTAAAGTTTACCTACTAATATAAGTTCTTGTGTTGGTTTGTACCAATTGAAGTTTTTTCCCTTTGGAAATCCATGGAAATACTTTTAAAGTATGCTCATGATTATAGCTAAAAGTAAGTTAAATATGTACACAACTTGAATTTACAGAGTTGTATATGAGTATGTGAAACAGCCAACCTTATTCCTTGTATTTATTACTAATACAAAATGTTTTAATGTTTGCATTGGTTTTCTGAGACTTTATATGTATATGTGGAATAAAGCAAATACCTTATTATATGATATTCTATCATTTTCAGTATTATTGAGAATCTGGATTCTCACCATCAGGGAAAGAGGTATAGATATAAAACAGAAAAGGATAAATAAACTGTAGTTCTGATTTTGAATTGAAATTATCAGAATAACCTCATAATGTGTTTTATTTTATAATTAAAAATAAACATTTTTCAGCTCTGTCCACTGAAAAGGCCTAGAAACAATGACGGATACAATAGCAATGGGTACACCCAGTGCCTATATTATGATCTTAATATACCATTTCTCATCAAAAGAAATCCATATTCTCATAGAATTCATAGATTCCAGGGCTGGGTCAAAATAACGTACAAAATAAATCTTGAACATATTATTAAAGCTCAATAATAAGGACGCTATTAAGGAGAAATAGGGCTGAGTCACAAATACTTAGAGGCTCTCTTAAAGAGATCTACAATGATTCTTGGAAATTAAGAGAAGCAATAATTGAAATTAAATACATTTAAATATAGTTCATAATAATACCAAAAAAATGAATTGGCCATTGTTGGAGGATGAAGGATAGTAATAAATGAATTCATTATTTTGAAAACTAGTAAAGAGAAATAATTAAGCATTTTAATCTCATCTTTCCTACTGGAAATTATATCACTGGTAAACAAAGGGTAGTTTCTCTTCTACAAATATTTCATCTAGTTAATGAGGAAAAATACTAGAAATAGAATCTCTTCATTTAGCACTTAATGAATTAATGGATCTGGGCATTAATGATCAATGATTCCTAATATCACAAGAAACAACCAACTATTAAGTGCCTCCTGATGGAAGAACACAATATAATATATGAAGTGGTTTTACTCAAAAACAAAGAAAATATCCAACCTAAATATGATTAAGCATCTAGAACTAACTACCAATTTACAGAAAATACAGAGGACAGATTAACACTTCAAAGATTACCTTAAGAAAGCCAGACTCTGGAATAACATCAAGCTATCATAATTGGTGGACCTTATTTGGATCCTGATTTTAAAAACTAAAGTGTAAAGAAAACAATGTGAAATTTATGAAGCAATTGGAAATTTAAACACTGTATATTTGATGATACTAAGAATTATTAGTTAATTTTTAGGTACCCTACAGGCATTTTGGTTCTACATATTTTTAAATGGTCCTTATTGTTTACATATTACATATTTATCACTAAAATGATGTAAAATCTGGAATTCACTGATATAACATGGGAAGAGGAAACAGATGGAATAGAGATGAAATAAGATGGCATATTGAGATGACTATTTTTTAAGCTAGGTATTGATTATATGATGGTTTGTAATACTATTCTACTTTTACATACATTTGAAATATTTCATAATAAAAGTAAAACAAAAAAGAACTTTAGAAAACAGAAGTGACTTTAACAAATTTACATAGCTACAGGTAGAAGAGACTATCAATGTTGTATTTCCAAATGCACTACTTTTTTCACTGCATCAAAATACTTCACGATGCTGGCCGAACTGGAAATTAAGTTTCAAAGTTAAGTGGCGGCTTCCTTTTAGAGAAATATTTAGTAACCATTTGACCCATTAATTCTAGAAGACGCATAAAAAGTAATTGAAAAAGCAGTGAAGAAAATAACCCATATGAAAGAGAACATGAAAAGTCTACCATTCTTCTACTGAACATCTTAGTGGCAACTAATCCACAATCATTGACCCAATTATGTGCAGTTACAATACTTCCTCTCTCTCTCTCTGATCTTTCAATTGCGAACTTTCTAAAAACAAGAAACTAGGAACTACAGAAAAATAATTGCATCATTCTTCCTGAGTGCTTTTTCTTGCCACAGCTTGGAGACAGTGATAAATCTTGTTACTATAGCTGGTGCTATAGATACGTGCAATAGCCATGCGACTTTGTGTGCCATTAATCAGTGGCCCGTGGAAGAAATACTGGCTGTGCCATTGAGAGGAGAAAGGATTCCTCTACAAGGTTTGATTCTTTCATTCTCTCTCCAATTTTCAAGGAACATGATTGAGTGGTTTTCAGACATATTTATCTGGGTTTCTGTGAGCTGGATAAGAAAAGAAACATCACGCACACATCACAAAATCACGGTGATATGAGAAGGGAAGCAATGTTCATTGTGATTAAGTTTGGATTCTGAGGAATTTATGTTTGAAATCCCAGCTCTGCTACTTACCTACTTTCTGACCTTGGCCAGCTTAGCCCCTCTGTAGTATTAAAAAAAAAAAAAAACTATATAATGGTAAAAATAATACCTAAATAGGGTAATTATGATGGTTAAATGAAGCAATATTAGGTCAAGTATTTATCATAGAACCGGGCACTTAGAAGTGTTCAAAAAGCAATATTTGTCTTGTGTTGCTACAGTTGTTGCTATGGAAAGAAGCCAACAAGTGAATAAATATTCAATAATTGCCTTTATTTAGGAGTCTTGCTTGTTCACCATAAGGGGAAACCTCTACTCTTCATCCAGTTCAAATAGAAATAAAATGCTTACATATACTAAATAAATTTAATTTTAACTCTCGTTCACAGACTACCATGAAGAAATAGTATCATCATTTTTAACTGAAGGTAGGCAATATGTTAGGCTTTCATTATCAGACTAGGGTTTTGGCCAGGTTCTGGAATTAGGAGCTGAATAATAGCCATGGACAACTAGTTCAGCTTCTTAGTCTGTTCATCAGAACAACAAAAAAAGCTGTTCATCAGAAATAACACTTGTCTTGTAATGTGTACATTTAATAACATAGAAATGCATCTTTCTTATTCAAGGCATTTAGTAAAGATTGGCTTCTTTTCTTCGCCCTAATTCAGTTTCCTTAAAAAAAAAAAAAAAGGCAAACTCAAAAGCCAAGTTTAAATTAGGATACCAGTTCCTTTAAGCAATTTTTGCAATTTTAATATTTATTTTCAGACAAAAATTTTTGAACTTTTCTAACTCCACATCTTCTTCCTAGAACAAAAATAAAGTCATGCTTTAAGAATTTCAATATGTGTACACGTTTTATAATGTACATAATAATGTGATGAATTAAAACATAATTTAGAACTAAATAAATATGCATATATTTTGAGTCATAGTAAATCCAGATTTTTGGAGGCAATTGTACTGGAGGATAGTCTCAAGTTTTTATCTAACTAATACCTCAATTCAATAGACATCTATATTTTTTTAACATTTACTGGTTTTCAGGTACTGTGCTATATCCTGTGGATACATACATCCATAATCCTGTCCTAGTGGAACTCACAAACTCATGGAAATAGAAAAATTTATAAAAATATTTATGATGTAAATAATGTATTAAATACTACTTAGTTTGAACTATGTGAAATGATAGATATCAATCACTTTTTGATGTACAAAAATGGCAGTTTCTGATGGTTCAATCTAAAATTTAATGGACTTCTTAATGTCCTTGAGATGTTCCACCATTTCCTAACGTTAATATGTCCTTTAATGGAATGGATGTAGTTCACTCCCATAACACAAACTGTATCAATGCCAAATCATTTTTATTTATCTGTTTTGTGCTATATTGATCAAAAGAATGGGAGAACCAAATTATCATTTTATTCTATGACATTCCCTTAAGGAAAATACAACTTAGTTCATTTTATTTCAAACAACTTCTAGAATAAAAAATAGCTGACTCCAATGTATGCATTTTCCATTTTCATATAGTCCTTGTAACTCAACTTAACCCAACCCAAGTCAAGTTAAAGCCAAAAGAAGGGACCTGCCCCTTGTTTTTACATGACAAATACTATAGTAACATTATTTTACTTACTTTTGCCTAAAAAAAAGTTCTGTAGAAATTCTAGCAATTTCAATGCCAGGTTCCTTTGGCTGCTATCTCCTTCTGACTTGGCACTATTTCCCATCCTCCTGCAGAGACTCTGGCTGCTGGCCTCCATAGCACATGGCCTGCCAGCCATAGAACAATGTGTTGTTTAATAATATCCAAAGATAAATTCTGTATTGCAGTTTCCTCTCTTTCACAAGCTGTGGCCTCAAAAATAGCATGACATAAGAAGTGGTCTTTTTCTCTATTTTCTTCTGAATTTAATTAGTAATCCAGATTTAATTTAAACCACCCAAATAATAGTGAATGATGTGTTTAGAAATGTTAATTTCTCTATTGTTATTTAAAATACTGTTATCATTATTTAGATTATTTTTTGAAATATAGTGCCTCAGTAACTAAAGACAGTCCTTATATGTATATGAACTAATCACAGATATGAAGGACAGAAATTCCAAAAGATCCAGGAAATCAAGTATTAATGACTTGGGGGAAAGTAATATTTTGGTTTAAGAAAAAAAGCAATGAGGACCATCTAATTGAATAACATTTGTCATTCACCAAGGAGGAAGAGCAAATTTTATGTAGACTTGACATGGCCAAACAGAAAGCACATTGTCCTCTGGAAGCATGTATCCAGGACATGGTGGAGAAACTGCCAAGACTTATCACACCTGCTGACAGCTTCCCATGCTGATGGTTCATGGGGGGATGAATGATGCCATCATAACAAACATGCAAACCATTTCTAGGTGCCATGATGACCTAGGTAGGAAACCAAGGGGCTCCTGGGACCCAGGTGTTGCTTTAAACTTGCCCACGAATTTCATATGTGATTTGGGAGAGGAAAAAATACTGAGGAGCTAGTTATGTAGATGGTGGCAGAATCAAGACTTAAGGTAACAAAAGTTACAGTTTTTTGCTAAGTAAGGAATGCATGTATTTTCATGGGACAGGAAAGAATATTATTTCTCTCTTGAGATGATGATCTAATTCATAGGATTTTAAAGTAAAATTTATGGGGAGATAAAAATAATACCAAAATATTAACAAGGGTTATAAAAATGATATCAGATATAACACAGAAAGAATAAGATATAATATCTGGGAAGTTCCCAAGGCATTAATAGGAGAACATAACTAGGTTATAGAAAATACGTGTTTCCTCAGATAACTGCTGTATCAATGGCCAGAATATTGTTATGAAAAGGAGGAAAGAAAGGTATGTGTGTGTGTGTGTGTGTGTGTGTGTGGGCATGCACACACACATATGCATGTGTATTTTCCGTGGGGAAACTGAGGGATTCAATACTAGAACTGTAGTAGCGCACATGTATACTTTAGTAAAAAGTTTGTTAGAAAGAAGAAATAAAAGAGACGGGGATGTAAGAGGCATCATTTTGTGAGGAAGGAAAAGAACACCTAGCTTTCCTACAAGTGTTATTTAACAGGAATAGTTAATTTCTTCACTTGCCTGGCTGACCAGCAATTTAATGCCTCAGAAGCCAGAAGAAGCAATGAAGTCACTTTAGATCAATAACAAGGAACTGGTGGTGAAGTTGGAATGATGGGACTCCAAGAAAACAACCTGCCATTCTAATGTGCAAGGTAATCTTGGGGGAGGGTTTTTAGGAGATAAGAATTATGGGACTCAATTATAAATTTAGTCCATGCTTTAAGGAATCAGATTTCAAAACTTTTAGAAAACAAAAAGACCCAAGATTCTATGGTATAAAAGCTCAATCAGAAAGTAGTATCCCGAAATTTGAAATTAAAATGTTACAGTTATGATGAGGAGGGAAAGGGGAAACATCTAAAATTATAGCTGCATGGGGAGCACTCTGATGAGCTCAGATATTAAAGGGACATGTACAAAAGATAAAGAAGAGGACTGGGCTAAGGATTTTTTCTTTCCTTCTTATTTTGAGTTATAAGTGGCATGAAATTTTGAGAGTAGTTTAAAAAAATGAATTTTACAATATAAACTCATACTGCCCATCTATTCATATGTTAGATGTTCCACCATCCATCTGGGCAAGATGTTTTAGGTTGCTAGTGCTGCTATGAAAGAAATACCACAAGTGGGTGGCTTTAAAGAAAAGAAATGTATTTTCTCACAGACTAGAAGTCCAAATCCAGGGTGTGACTCTAGGGAGAGGTTCTTGTTTGTCTATTTCAGTTTCTGTTGTTGTTAGCTGCTGTCGAGTTTGTTCCAACTCATAGTGACCCTAAGTACAACTGAAAGAAACACTGCCTGGTCCTGTGCCATCTTCACAATCATTGCTGTGTTTGAGCCCATTGTTGTAGCCACTGTGTCAATCCATCTCATTGAAGGTCTTCCTCTTTTTTGCTGACTCTCTACTTTATCAAGCACAGTGCCCTTTTCCAGGGACAGGTCCCTCCTGAAAACATGTCCAAAGTACATCGAGATGAAGTCTCGCCATCCTCCCTTCTAAGGAGCATTCTGGCTGTACTTCTTCCAGATTTATTCGTTCTTCACCAATGCCATAATTCAAAAGCAGCAATTCTTCTTTGGTCTTTTGCGTAAAATACTACTGCTTGGGTCAGAAGCACCTTAGTCTCAAAGTGACATCTTTGCTTTTTAACACTTTCACCTTCTAGTAGCCAGCAATCCATGGAGCTCCTGGGCCTGTAGATTTATTCTTTTTTCTTTTTTTTTGTAGTTGTCAGATGGTGTCTGTCTTCCCCATTTATCTGTGCTTGCATCTGAGTCTAGCCTGTTCTTTTTATAATTCAGAAATAATTGGGTTTGGTACACATTCTATACTGATATTTAATGCACTTGTCTGCTAATGGAAAGAGGGGAAGTTCAAATCCACTCTGTGGGAGAAAGATGTGGCAGTCTGCTTTTGTAAAGATCACAGCCTTGAAAACCACATGGGGCAGCACTGCTCTGTCCTGTAGGTTACCATGAGTCAGAATGGACTCAATAGCATCGAGTTTAGTTTTGGTTTGGGGTCTATACTGATACGGTCTCATTAACAAAACAAAGAAAATCCTATTTTCAAACAGGATTGCATCCACAGGCATAGGGGTTAGGGTCCCAACATGTATTTCAGGGGAACACAATCCAATCTATAACAAATACTACTCAGCATTTTAAATGTACAAAATTTTGTCAGATGTTTTTAAAGCACTGACTCTTGCTAATAAGCAGTAGAATGCCAGGCCCATCATTCTTAGTTTGCTGCTATCCAAGTACTATTAAGAATCTGGTTTATACATCTGACACTTGAAAGAGAATTGCATGTGATATGACAGGTCTTCATTCTATTGCATTCCCTAAACCATATCACAATCTAAAATCTAGATCTCCTGGTTTAAACACTTTTAGTTACCAATAGATGTACTTTCATTGAATAACAAGTTGATATTATACCCTCAGCTTTTATTAAGAGTTGAAAAACAAAATAACTCTATGAAGATGTTATATGCAGTCTCAAGATCATTTTTTTAATCTTCATTATATAAACATTCATTTAATAACCTCTTAGAGCATGAAAAACAATTATCTTCTCAGAAGAACAAATACGATATTTTTTCTTTAGTTATCATGAGGATTATTTAACTACTTTTGCTTGCTTTTTGCTTTATCTACAAGGAAATTCAGAATTAAATTAGTGCTCAGATTAAGCAACTGTAATGACTATCCTAACACTTACTTTAAGTAGCTCTCGCTTTTTAATTATTTTTAGAATAAAAAAAGAATACTGAAGTGACAGGGCCTACCACCTAAGACACTTGGTATTATAAGTTAAAATTAGAGTTAGTTTTATTACTAGGGACCAGAAGGAGAATACAAAACCGTGGGACTCCAATTTTGACTCATTTTCTTTGGCAAGGAAAACAATATTTAGATGGGAGAGAATGGAAACCACAATGCAAAAAAAAGTCTCTGATGCCCAAGATAGAGAGGCGTTAAGAAAACAATTCTCAACTGGTCCTAAATAAGTTTCTGGGCTAGAGTGAATTGCATTCCAATGTGCTGGAAAGTTTTCAGATAAGATTATCAAACCCCTTTATGATGATAAAAACTGTAAACAGGCATAAGTTTTTTGTTTTTGTTTTTCAGAAATAGAAAATATATTCTGATAATCATCCTAGCAAAATTTTATGGTGGCTAATTAAACCAGTTAGAACTCTAAAGTGTTATGGATTGAATTGTTTCCCCCCAAAAGTTATACTGCAGCCTTAAGCCCTGTACTTGTAAGTATGACACTGCTTGGAACTAGGGGTTTTCTTCTGTTATGTTAGTGAGGTTATACCCAGAGTAGGGTGGCTTCTAAATCTAATCCCCTTTAAATGTTGTCTTATAAAAAGAGAAGAACAGACACACATGGCAGATGCATCTACAAGCCCAGAAAAGCCAAGGACTGCCAGCAGCTACCAGAAGATGAAACAGACAAAGAAGGACATTTCCCTAGAGTCAACACCCTGAATTCAGACTTCTACCTTCCTGCAAACTGTGAGAAAATAAATTTCTGTTCTTTAAAGCTGCTCACTTGTAGCTAAGGAAACTAAAACATTAAGGTAAGTGATCACTAGGGCATACTAAGAATATTGTTGTATAGTAGAAAGTATTGCTTTGGAGTCAAGCAAATCTGGGTTTATTCTTGGCTCTCTCATTTATAAACTGTTGAGCTTGGGCGAATATCTGACCTGGTTGAACAAAACTAGTCATAATAAGCACTTAGTTATGCCATACTAACATTATTTACTTTTTTTATGGAGTTATGGCTCTTTCTATACTTAATCTGGTTTTAAAAGTTATCAGATTAATTCTATAGACAAGATGTATCTGGATCTCAACTTGAAATTATGTGACAATTCTAGTAAAAGCCTTATAAAGAGGAGGGGAAATTTGGGCTAGATGACCTATTTTAGTGGATTCCTTACTACTTGAATACTCACTGGTTCTTAACCCTCACTTCATGTTAGAATTATCTAGTTAGCTTTTAACAATCCCAGTGTCTAGGCCACAACTGAATCCAATTTATGAAGCCAAGGTTGAGAACCACTGTCCTAAGAGGAAATTTCTAGTTGCATACTGCATGGTTGTGGCTCTCCCTGACCTTGTCCTGTCCAAAGCGGTGTTTTGTTTTTTTCTTTCAATAACTTGGATGAGAAGTACAAAAGTTAATTAAATTTGCAGATGACAAGCTGAACATGGGGGTCAAGCCTAACAATATAAAAGAAAAACAGGAGCAAAAGTTAAGTTCTGAGCATAGTTTAAAAAATAAAACTAAAGTAACCACTGTATAAACACAGAACACAGTGGTATGAATTCAGCATTAGTGGCTTTTCTTCCTTATTCTTTTTTTTTGGGGGGGGGATTGTTATTAAGTATCAATAACCATGAACATTAGTGTTTACTGTGTGTCAGGCACTGTGGTAAGTTCTTTCTAAGTGTTACCTTACTTCACTCTCACACAACCCCCGGAGCAGCAAATATAATAAATGCTATTTTCCGGCTAAGGAACTGCTCAGAGACATTAAGTGACTTAAAAAACATGAGGTAGCATGAAGAGCAGGTATTTAACATTGGAGTTTACTATCTGACCGACTCTCCTACACCACACAGCCACAGCAGGATTTGGGCTAGATTTGGACGGCTAAGATACTGCCAGGAAAGTAAACTCCAACATACAGTCTAGAGTTACTATAAAATGCATTCTCAATGGGAAATGGTATCACTTCCACCACTAAAACCAACCCACTGCCGTCCAGTCAATTCCGACTCACAACAACCTTATAGGACAGAATAGAACTGCCCCACAAAGTTTCCAGTGAGTACCTGGTAGATTTGAACTGCTGACCTTTTGGTTAGCAGCCATAGCTCTTAACCACTACGGCACCCGGGTTTCCACATATATATATATAAACACACGTACACATACATAAAAAAAAAAATACGTATATTTACCTATTGCCGTCGAGTCAATTCCAACTCATAGCGACCCTATAGGACAGAGTAGAACTGCCTCATGTGATTTCCAAGGAGTAGCTGGTGGATTCGAACTGCCTACCTTTTGGCTAGCAGCCTTAACTCTTAACCGTACAGCATATATCTGCTGTATGGAAACCCTGGTGGCTTAATGGTTAAGAGCTATGGCTGCTAACCAAAAGGTAAGCAGTTCGAATCCACCAGGCATTCCTTGGAAACCCTATGGGGCAGAGTTCTACACTGTCCTAGAGGGTCGCTATGAGTCAGAACGGACTCATTGGAAATGGATGGGGTATCTGCTGTATATGCTGTGTGTATGTATATATAGATATACATACAGTACATAACCAGTTATACAGTATGTCTGTGGCATTAAAATTTCAAAGGGGAGAGCAGTTAGGAAAACAATGTCTAAAAAGTCTCCTTGCGGGAGTTGGGGGCAGGGCGATAATGAAAAATATAATCACTGCTTTGGAACAAAAGATTTAACAGTCTCACTATACTTTGCTGGTTAAGACCATACCTTACAGAAAGCTATGTTTTTATTGGAGCATTTTATGAAGAATACTGGAAACCCTGGTAGCGTAGTGATTAAGTGTTATGGCTACTAACCAAAAGGTCAGCAGTTTGAATCTACCAGGTGCTCCTTGGAAACTCCATGGGGGAGTTCTACTCTGTCCGATAAGGTCGCTATGAGTCAGAATCTACTCAACAGCAACGGGTTTTTTTTTTTTTTTTTTTTTCGATTGAACAACTGGAAAGAGATTAACCAGCACAGTGAAGGAACCCAAAAATTTTAAACAGGGTAAATGGTTTCCATTTTTTTTTTTTTTTCCATTGGGTTAGATGAGAAGAAACATTGAGCAATGGGAACAGTGACAATTATTCTCCTTTGAGTTCAAGAGTATCCAAGAATACAAATCATTCTTAATAAATTTACTTAATTAAAAAAAAAAATCTTCAAAACATTTTTAAAAATGCTCTTATTTTCACTATTTCATTTCATCGTGGAAAAAATGTGATGTAAATAAAGAAGGGGTAAGAGTCTCCATTTTGGGGAAGATGCCCAGATGTTAAATTACTTTCCCAAAGTCACCTAGCTAGTCAATAACAGAGCCTGAGCTAGAATGTAAGTGTGATTCTCATAGTCAATTACTCTTTCATCTATCACAGGGTCATAGCAGCTCCCATTCAGAGTCCTGACAATCCTGAAACCCATACAAATGGCACACTTGCTTTAAGATAGATTAAATAATGTAATAAACAATATTTAACAGAATGGCTTTAAATAAATATACCTTCTAACCACCCACTGAGGCCTTATGTGGCTTATTGATCCTCGTGTTTCGCAGTGGCAGAAACAAGACAGCTAAATCAATAGTATGCAATAGTCCATTTGAAGTAATAAGCACTCTTTTCAGTTGAGATTCTTGACATATTCAGAAAACATCTTACTGTGACTGTGGCATTTTGCAAATAGTCAAGAATCAAATAATTTAATCGTGTAAAGAATATATCAGGCTCTTGCCTTAATTGGCAATTTCATAAACAGGCTCCCAGTGAATGATAAGCATCTGTGGAAAGAGAAATAGGGCTTCGCTTGTCTGCAAACCATGCAGACCACTGTCCTTGATGAGAAACCTTTATAGCTCTTGCCCCTGCTACCTGTTTTGACACAGCCCTGGTTTCTATTTTACTTTACAGTACTTATCACCACTAATATTAAGTGCTGTTATGTTTATTTAATGTCTGTTTCCTCACTCTAGAAAGCACTCCTCTACTGGGGGTGATTTTGCCACCTAGGGGACACTTGTCAATGTCTGGAGACAGTTCTAGGGGGGCTAGTGACAACTAGTAAGTAGAGGCCTGGGGTGCTGCTAACCACCCTACAATGAATAGGACAGCCCCGCGTGACAAAGAATTATCTAGGCTCAAGTGTCAGTAGTGTAGAGAAACTCTGCTCTGGAAGCTAAGCTTTGTGAGAACAGCAACTATATCTTTTGCTCAGTACATATTACTGAATGAATCAATGCATGGTTCCAGTGTCTCAGAGGATCAAGAAGGTAGAAGGTCAAAAATCTGTGAAGGTAGGGCAGATGGGAACATGAGAACAATTCTTATGGCAAAGACACAAAACTGATAATTGCCCGATAGCATCTAAGCAAAAATTCTGAATATCATCATAGTTGACATAGCACTATTACTCTCTTGAGAATTTCTTTCAGATAATTTTAAACTAATTCTGTAATAATTCAAAAGCAAGATGATATTTTTGAATTACATATGCAATTTGGAAACCCTGGTGGCATAGTGGCTAAGTGCTACGGCTGCTAATCAAAGGGTCGGCAGTTCGAATCCGCCAGGTGTTCCTTGGAAACTCTATGGGGCAGTTCTACTCTGTCCTATAGGGTTGCTATGAGTCGGAATTGACTCGATGGCACTGGGTTTTTTTTTTTTTTTTTATGTGCAATTTAAAGAATCAGTTGTATTTTCTCTCACCTACAATATCATAATAATTTTCCAATTCTTCCTCACAACAGTTTAAGTCCAAGTTACATATGAGAAGAATAGGCTATGCTTCTTTTCAATGATGGGAAAAAAAGCTATACATCTCAATTCCTATCTTCTTAGTCCTGATACTTGTGACTAATCAATAATTCATTTGCTCCTAAAACTCCTTTAATTATTCTCACCCTAAATATCCTGTTAACATTGGGAAGTTTTCCTGATTTTAATGAATTCTGAGTGCATTGTTTTTTTTTTTTTAATAACTTTTATTAAGCTTCAAGTGAACATTTACAAATCCAATCAGTCTGTCACATATAAGTTTACATACATCTCACTCCCTACTCCCACTTGCTCTCCCCCTATTGAGTCAGCCCTTTCAGTCTCTCCTTTCTTGACAATTTTGCCGGCTTCCCTCTCTCTCTATCCTCCCATCCCCCCTCCAGACAAGAGTTGCCAACACAATCTCGAGTGTCCACCTGATATCATTAGCTCACTCTTCATCAGCGTCTCTCTCCCACCCGCTAACCAGTCCCTTTCATTTCTGATGAGTTGTCTTCAGGGATGGTTCCTGTCCTGTGTCAACTGAAGGTCTGGGGAGCATGGCCGTCGGGATTCCTCCAGTCTCAGTCAGACCATTAAGTTTGGTCTTTTTATGAGAATTTGGGGTCTGCATCCCACTGATCTCCTGCTCCCTCAGGGGTCCTCTGCTGTGCTCCCTGTCAGGGCAGTCATCGATTGTGGCCGGGCACCAACTAGTTCTTCTGGTCTCAGGATGATGTAGGTCTCTGGTTCATGTGGCCCTTTCTGTCTCTTGGGCTCTTAGTTGTCGTGTGGCCTTGGTGTTCTTCATTTTCCTTTGCTCCAGGAGGGTTGAGACCAATTGATGCATCTTAGATGGCCGCTTGTTAGCATGTAAGACCCCAGATGCCACATTTCAAAGTGGGATGCAGAATGATTTCATAATAGAATTATTTTGCCAATTGACATAGAAGTCCCTGAAAACCATGTTCCCCAGACCCCCGCACTTGCTCCGCTGACCTTTGAAGCATTCATTTTATCCTGGAAACTTCTTTGCTTTTGGTCCAGTCCAACTGAGCTGACCTTCCATGTATTGAGTGTTGTCTTTCCCTTCACCTAAAGCAGTTCTTATCTACTGATTAATCAATAAAAAACCCTCTCCACCCTCCCTCCCTCCCCCCCTCGTAACCACAAAAGTATGTGTTCTTCTCAGGTTTACTATTTCTCAAGATCTTATAATAGTGGTCTTATACAATATTTGTCCTTTTGCCTCTGACTAATTTCGCTCAGCATAATGCCTTCCAGGTTCCTCCATGTTATGAAATGTTTCACAGATTCGTCACTGTTCTTTATCGATGTGTAGTATGCCATTGTGTGAATATACCACAATTTATTTAACCATTCATCCATTGATGGACACCTTGGTTGCTTCCAACTTTTTGCTATTGTAAACTGAGCTGCAATAAACATGGGTGTGCATATATCTGTTTGTATGAAGGCTCTTGTATCTCTAGGGTATATTCCTAGGAGTGGGATTTCTGGGTTGTATGGTAGTTCTATTTCTAACTGTTTAAGATAACGCCAGATGGATTTCCAAAGTGGTTGTACCATTTTACATTCCCACCAGCAGTGTATGAGAGTTCCAATCTCTCCGCAGCCTCTCCAACATTTATTCTTTTGTGTTTTTTGGATTAATGCCAGCCTTGCTGGTGTGAGATGGAATCTCATCGTAGTTTTAATTTGCATTTCTCTAATGGCTAATGATCGAGAGCATTTTCTCATGTATCTGTTGGCTGCCTGAATATCTTCTTTAGTGAAATGTGTGTTCATATCCTTTGCCCACTTCTTGATTGGGTTGTTTGTCTTTTTGTGGTTGAGTTTTGACAGAATCATGTAGATTTTAGAGATCAGGCGCTGGTCGGAGATGTCATAGCTGAAAATTCTTTCCCAGTCTGTAGGTGGTCTTTTTACTCTTTTGGAGAAGTCTTTAGATGAGCATAGGTGTTTGATTTTTAGGAGCTCCCAGTTATCGGGTTTCTCTTCATCATTTTTGGTAATGTTTTGTATTCTGTTTATACCTTGTATTAGGGCTCCTAGGGTTGTCCCAATTTTTTCTTCCATGATCTTTATCGTTTTAGTCTTTATGTTTAGGTCTTTGATCCACTTGGAGTTAGTTTTTGTGCATGGTGTGAGGTATGGGTCCTGTTTCATTTTTTTGCAAATGGATATCCAGTTATGCCAGCACCATTTGTTAAAAAGGCTATCTTTTCCCCAGTTAATTGACACTGGTCCTTTGTCAAATATCAGCTGCTCATACGTGGATGGATCTATGTCTGGGTTCTCAATTCTGTTCCATTGGTCTATGTGCCTGTTGTTGTACCAATACCAGGCTGTTTTGACTACTGTGGCTGTACAGTAGGTTCTGAAGTCAGGTAGGGTGAGGCCTCCCACTTTCTTCTTCTTTTTCAGTAGTGCTTTGCTTATCCGGGGCTTATTTCCCTTCCATATGAAATTGGTGATTTGTTTCTCTATCCCCTTAAAATATGACATTGGAATTTGGATCGGAAGTGCGTTAAATGTATAGATGGCTTTTGGTAGAATAGACATTTTTACTATGTTAAGTCTTCCTATCCATGAGCAGGGTATGTTTTTCCACTTAAGTATGTCCTTTTGAATTTCTTGTAGTAGAGCTTTGTAGTTTTCTTCGTATAGGTCTTTTATATCCTTGGTAAGATTTATTCCTAAGTATCTTATCTTCTTGGGGGCTACTGTGAATGGTATTGATTTGGTGATTTCCTCTTCGGTGTTCTTTTTGTTGATGTAGAGGAATCCAAGTGATTTTTGTATGTTTATTTTATAACCTGAGACTCTGCCAAACTCTTCTATTAGTTTCAGTAGTTTTCTGGAGGATTCCTTAGGGTTTTCTGTGTATATAATCATGTCATCTGCAAATAGTGATAACTTTACTTCTTCCTTGCCAATCCGGATACCTTTTATTTCTTTGTCTAGCCTAATTGCCCTGGCTAGGACTTCTAGCACAATGTTGAATAAGAGCGATGATAAAGGGCATCCTTGTCTGGTTCCCGTTCTCAAGGGAAATGCTTTCAGGTTCTCTCCATTTAGAGTGATATTGGCTGTTGGCTTTGCGTAGATGCCCTTTATTATGTTGAGGAATTTTCCTTCAATTCCTATTTTGGTAAGAGTTTTTATCATGGATGGGTGTTGGACTTTGTCAAATGCCTTTTCTGCATCAATTGATAAGATCATGTGGTTTTTGTCTTTTGTTTTACTTATATGATGGATTACATTAATGGTTTTTCTGATATTAAACCAGCCTTGCATACCTGGTATAAATCCCACTTGATCAGGGTGAATTATTTTTTTGATGTGTTGTTGGATTCTATTGGCTAGAATTTTGTTGAGGATTTTTGCATCAATGTTCATGAGGGATATCGGTCTATAATTTTCTTTTTTTGTAATGTCTTTACCTGGTTTTGGTATCAGGGAGATGGTGGCTTCATAGAATGAGTTGGGTAGTATTCCGTCATTTTCTATGCTTTGAAATACCTTTAGTAGTAGTGGTGTTAAGTCTTCTCTGAAAGTTTGGTAGAACTCTGCAGTGAAGCCGTCCGGGCCAGGGCTTTTTTTTGTTGGGAGTTTTTTGATTACCGTTTCAATCTCTTTTTTTGTTATGGGTCTATTTAGTTGTTCTACTTCTGAATGTGTTAGTTTAGGTAGGTAGTGTTTTTCCAGGAATTCATCCATTTCTTCTAGGTTTGCAAATTTGTTAGAGTACAATTTTTCATAATAATCTGAAATGATTCTTTTAATTTCATTTGGTTCTGTTGTGATGTGGTCCTTCTCATTTCTTATTCGGGTTATTTGTTTCCTTTCCTGTATTTCTTTAGTCAGTCTAGCCAATGGTTTATCAATTTTGTTAATTTTTTCAAAGAAGCAGCTTTTGGCTTTGTTAATTCTTTCAATTGTTTTTCTGTTCTCTAATTCATTTAGTTCAGCTCTAATTTTTATTATTTGTTTTCTTCTGGTGCCTGATGGGTTCTTTTGTTGCTCAGTGTCTATTTGTTCAAGTTGTCTGGACAGTTCTCTGATTTTGGCTCTTTCTTCTTTTTGTATGTGTGCATTTATCGATATAAATTGGCCTCTGAGCACTGCTTTTGCTGTGTCCCAGAGGTTTTGATAGGAAGTATTTTCATTCTCGTTGCTTTCTAAGAATTTCCTTATTCCCTCCTTGATGTCTTCTATAACCCAGTCTTTTTTCAGGAGGGTATTGTTCATTTTCCAAGTATTTGATTTCTTTTCCCTAGTTTTTCTGTTATTGATCTCTAGTTTTATTGCCTTGTGGTCTGAGAAGATGCTTTGTAATATTTCGATGTTTTGGACTCTGCAAAGGTTTGTTTTATGACCTAATATGTGGTCTATTCTAGAGAATGTTCCATGTGCGCTGGAAAAAAAAGTATATTTTGCAGCAGTTGGGTGGAGAGTTCTGTATAAGTCAATGAGGTCAAGTTGGTTGATTGTTGTAATTAGATCTTCCGTGTCTCTGTTGAGCTTCTTACTGGATGTCCTGTCCTTCTCCGAAAGTGGTGTGTTGAAGTCTCCTACTATAATTGTGGAGGTATCTATCTTGCTTTTCAGTTCTGTTAAAATTTGATTTATGTATCTTGCAGCCCTGTCATTGGGTGCGTAAATATTTAATATGGTTATGTCTTCCTGATCAATTGTCCCTTTTATCATTATATAGTGTCCTTCTTTATCCTTTGTGGTGGATTTAAGTCTAAAGTCTATTTTGTCAGAAATTAATATTGCTACTCCTCTTCTTTTTTGCTTATTGTTTGCTTGATATACTTTTTTCCATCCTTTGAGTTTTAGTTTGTTTGTGTCTCTAAGTCTAAGGTGTGTCTCTTGTAGGCAGCATATAGATGGATCGTGTTTCTTTATCCAGTCTGTGACTCTCTGTCTCTTTATTGGTGCATTTAGTCCATTTACATTCAGGGTAATTATAGATAAATAAGTTTTTAGTGCTGTCATTTTGATGCCTTTTCATGTGTGTTGTTGACAATTTCATTTTTCCACATACTTTTTTGTGCTGAGGCGTTTTTCTTAGTAAATTGTGAGATCCTCATTTTCATAGTGCTTGACTTTATGTTAGTTGAGTTGTTACATTTTTCTTGGTTTTTATCTTGAGTTATAGAGTTGTTATACCTTTTTGTGGTTACCTTATTATTTACCCCTATTTTTCTAAGTAAAAACCTAACTTGTATTGTTCTATATCGCCTTGTATCACTCTCCATATGGCAGTTCAATGCCTCCTGTATTTAGTCCCTCTTTTTGATTATTGTGATCTTTTACCTATTGATTTCCATGATTCCCTGTTATGTGTATTTTTTTTTTTTAAATTAATCTTAATTTGTTTGTTTTTGTGATTTCCCTATTTGAGTTGATATCAGGACGTTCTGTTTTGTGACCTTGTGTTGTGCTAATATCTGATATTATTGGTTCTCTGACCAAACAATATCCTTTAGTATTTCTTGTAGCTTTGGTTTGGTTTTTGCAAATTCTCTAAACTTGTGTTTATCTGTAAATATCTTAATTTTGTCTTCATATTTCAGAGAGAGTTTTGCTGGATATATGATCCTTGGCTGGCAGTTTTTCTCCTTCAGTGTTCTGTATATGTCGTCCCATTCCCTTCTTGCCTGCATGGTTTCTGCTGAGTAGTCAGAACATGTTCTTATTGATTCTCCCTTGAAGGAAACCTTTCTTTTCTCCCTGGCTGCTTTTAAAATTTTCTGTTTATCTTTGGTTTTGGTTAGTTTGATGATAATATGTCTTGGTGTTTTTCTTTTTGGATCAATCTTAAATGGGGTTCGATGAGCATCTTGGATAGATATCCTTTCGTCTTTCATGATGTCAGGGAAGTTTTCTGTCAGGAGTTCTTCAACTATTTTCTCTGTGTTTTCTGTCCCCCCTCCCTGTTCTGGGACTACAATCACCCGCAGGTTATCCTTCTTGATAGAGTCCCACATTGAGTGCATTGATTTTTGCTCAGCTTCTTCTTCCATACTGTACCATCCACTTTCACATCTACCGTCAAATTAGACCTACAGTCTATGAAAGCATTCCATTGACCCATGTAAAAATCAACATAAAAGCAATAAACCTGAAACTTTCATGAAAACACAGGGCAAACTAAGATATCAAATGTAGTTATGGTTTCTGCATATTTTTTCACCAAGACAGAATTCTTTCTGGAACCTGATATTTCTGAGATATTGTATAAATTTAACATACTGAATATAACAGGAACACAGGAAAATCAAGGATGCCTCTGGTAGCTCCCTTCACTGTGTTAAATACTGGGTGCCTTTTCATCAGATCCTCTATATTCATTCATTCATTCATTCATTCATTCATTCTCTCTCTGTCTCTATCTCTCTCTCTATTCTCCCCTAGGGAATCATGGTCACTCACAATGAGTAAGTCCACACCAGGCTGCACATCTAGAACTGAACGTCGGACCTGCCCCACTCAGATGGCTCACCAGTCCCTCCACTTCATACAGCTCAAACTGAAGTCATCGTCTTCCCCATAAACTTCCTCCATCCATGTTTCAACTCTTGGTAAAAGGCACAACATGAATATATTTGCTAGATCTGGAAATCTGGCAGCCATTGTCGACTGCTACCTGTTCTCTCTCTTCCCATGGAGTCAATCTCTCCATTAGTTTCAAATCTCTCTGTTCCCTTCCTTCTCTACAGAGACAACTTTAGAGCGAACTTTAGCTCCTAACTATATGGTACTACTTCGCTCCCTGCTTCTCCTCACAACAATCCCACCCCGTCCCATGATCTTTTTCTATTTTAATTAAATTGTTTTATTCCCTTCCTTAAAATTCTCTTATAGCTTGTCATTATTCTTGGGACAAAGTCCTAATTAGGACTTCCAAAAAAAAAAATATATATATATATATATATATAAAGTCCTGTTTGAGCCTCCTCTCCTATTCTCCCTCAGGTTCTTTATCTCTACCCCCCCATCAATCACACAGAACTTCTAGTTCCTCAAAGGCCCCAAGCTCTTTAACTACCTCAAATCACACAAGAAATCTAGATTGCTAGCCTCAACTCCACTACTCACGGTGGCTACTCATGGTGCAGCCTAAATATTAAATATTTACTAAATATTAAATATTACTTCCTTCTTCATTTAAATGATATGAAACATTAATTTAATAACTGCATTCCCTTTGGAGAAAAAAAAAACATAATCTAAATTTAGAAAAAGTACATATTTTATTCAAACAAATTGCCCAAAGAAAGAATGGGTATGATTTGCTGTGTACTTTAAAAGGAACTGCAATGAATTTCATGTGAAGAAATATAGACTCAAAACATGTCACAGGCAGCTTTTTATTTGTATTATTATTTATCCTTCTTATTAAAGGTAATTAAGCAATTTAAAGCTAAAAAGAAAAATAGTATTGATGCCATTGGTGGTTCTGTATAGAATTCTCCCACCGTTCCCTTATTTATTTCATTCTGAGAAAGTTTTATATGTTCATTTCTTAATGTAAATGTTTAATTTAAAATATACCTATACCTATAACTAATCCATCATATAAAAATGATCACTTAAAAAGCCTACCTTGTTCATTTCCTATAACTTTTAGCATCATTTTCTTCTAAATGTTCAATGTGCAACCAAATTTTCTAGTTTAGGTACAAAAGAAATAAAGATTTCTAAAAAAAAGCTTTTAGGAAATAAATTATTCTATAGAAAACACAACTCACATGGTAAAACACACTAAAAACCCATCATACATCTAAGTAAATAAAAATATTTACATTAGTAATCAGTAATTATTTTAATCAATATGTACTCTAAAAGTAATGAGAAGGCTCTTTGAATGATTTACTTTTGTGGAATAGTAACAGACATTACTTTGGAAAGGAAATCACTAACAAACATCTTAATTGTCATATTCACAAAGGGAATTAGTGATGAACACTGCATTAATTTGTTAAATAAGTATTTATTGAGCACCTACTATGTGCCTGGCATCGTGTAAAGCACTGAACACAGGAGGGTGTGTGAAACAGATAAGATACATGTATTCATGTAGTTTCAGCTCGGTGAATGGAGTAAACAATCATTAAATAATCTAACCAAAAACCAGTTTCCACTGAGTCGATTCTGACTCATGGTGACCCTGTGTGTATCAGAGGAGAGCTGTGATTATTGTTTCAATGACTGATTATTCATATCTTTTCAGCTTTCTTCCAAGGCACCTCTGGGTGGACTTGAACCTCAAAAATCTTTAGGTTGGCAGGTGAGCTCATTAATTGTTTGTGTCACTCAGCGACTCCAGTAATCCAACAAGCAAGTATAATTAGAAACTGCAACAAAGGCTAGGAAGAAAAAGTCATGACGTTATGATAGAGATGACTGACCTATAAACTGCAGGATGAATAGTAGACTAAGCAAAGACTCTGAGCCGAAGTTAGGTGAGAGGAGAGCCTTTCAACAGCTGCAAGACAGGCAGCGTTTCTGTAGGACATGGAAGTAAGGGGATATAGGGTTGGAGAGTCTACAGCAGGGGGATCAAGAAGAGCTGGGTAGACCACGGCAAGGGAGGTGACTGAAGAGTCTCAAGCAAGGAAGTAAATGTTCAGATTTGTTTTTTGATCTTTTTTTTTTAAAGAATAATTTAAGAAGTATGTTTGGATTTAGACATGCTTTTTTCCAAAATAAATGAACAAATAAATATTGTGTTTTCCTCTTATAAAGATGATGAAAACAGAATCTGAATCAGATCAGAATCTGAATATTTGCAATTCTCTATAAACATTCGACTTTTTGCCTTGGAAGAAATGCCACAGAGCATCATCTGAATTGGAATTTAAGAAAACTGTATCACAGAGTAAAAGATGTATATTTTGATGTTTCAGTGGTGCAAAACTGACACAGTACCTTTAAAGCATTAGTGGAAAACAACTAAGTATCATCTCTATTTAAAGGTAAAGAAATGAGGTTATAATAATTTAATGTAAAATATCTCAAGAAAGTGACAGTTCCTAAAAATAGAGCCTAATAAATTAAAGAAATATACCATTCCCTCTGCTCCAAAATAGACCCTAGATTGTTACTATTAACGAAACCCTTAAACATTTCTTGTAAAGATCTAAGCAGGAGGCTAATTTGTTTCATCCTTAGAAGAAAGGAAGTACATCATCCCAAAGGACCAGATCAATCAATTAGACTATGTGAAATGAGTAACCGAGATATAAAGCAAATATCACACTGAGGGGGGAGTGGGGAAATGTATACATGCACGTGTGTGTATGTGTGTGTGTATACAAATAAGAACTGAAAAATGTTTTAAAAAATAATTTCTGTATTCAGGGTTTCTACCTTTTGTCATGTTCAAGGTATCCTGCTCAGTACTCATTTAGATGGAAGATGAAGCAAAAAGTAGTAGTATGATTCCCTAGGTTCTTGACATTACCTATTTCAGAGAAAATATTTACAACTAAAAGGAAAACTATGTTTTGTCTATAGCACACTCATTGCCTTATCAGATTACGATTCTATGGGAGCTATTTTACAGCTCTGTATTTTGTAGGCAACTGATAGACACACAAATACCGTCTTGTCTGGTGAAGGTTCCAATTGACTTATCCCCCACTCCTTGAAGAAAAAATAGTTTGTCTCCATTTGCATATTCCTAGTCTATAAATGTTTCTGTTCTTTGAATTTTCTTTTGAACTGTCATAATATCTGTCTGGTTCTCTCACGAGTTAAGTAAGATATTCATCATGTGTTCATTTTTATATCTGTGTGAGAATAGTGATTTTTACCTTTTTATGTAAGCACTATACCTATTCTGTGGCTTATATAACTGTTTTAGGTTCTCTCGTAGCCAAATCCCCTAAAAGAAATCCTAAGTAAAAAAGTTTTAGCTCTGTCTCTTCAGCTTTTCATTCTAAAATTTATATTGCATTCCATTACACTGTCTTTGAAATTGCTTATAAATTGTATCATTGTGTCTATCTTGTTTTCCCAAATTCAATGATCTTTCTAGGGCAGGGAGACTTTGTGACTCTTAGTCCAGAGAAATTTTCATGGTAGGCCTCTCTGTAGGACTCACCAGGAAAGCAATGCAGAAACTGAGGGCAGGGATGAAAAATAACTGAAAGAAGCAAAAGGAAGTTCCTTTTGCAACCAGGTTAGGGGAGGGAGTTTCCATTGATTCCTTTTCAGTTTAAATCCATTCCTTCCTTAAATAATACTGCCCTCTTGCCTGTTCAGATAATTTCCAAGATTTGTTACCCACTGACACTGAAACTGAATAGAAGTACTTGAAAACCTACTTGTAAAGAAAGTTGAAGAACTATGAATAGTAATCAATCCTCTACTTTGCATTTCAAAGCCGTGATGTGATTTGATAATACTTTGAAGACTAACATTCACGTAAATCACAGTATGTGAGGAGCATAGTTTACTAACATTTCAGACTCAAGGAATCCTTTTTCCCCTTCATTCCCTCACTCTTTTTAATATTAACTCCCATTCTTATTCTCTCAAGTCTGGTTTTCTCTCTCATGTTTTGCTTCTTTTATGCAAATATTTTCCTCCTCTGAGGTTGGTTATCTGTTTCTTCTTCCCCCTCTCTTCTTGCTATTTCACTTCCTTTCTGTTTTCCACTCTTTCTCCCATTTTTCTCCTCTCCTACTGTCCCTTGTTCATTTTTTTGCTTCTTACTCCTACTAAGGGTGGGGGTAGGGACAGGAGAGACAATGCAAAAAAGGTGACTGGCACACAATTGCACACAAGTGCTTAATAAATACTAAGAGTAAAAATTATGTTTTAACAACTTTTTTAATGGCAATAAATAACACACTTGTCAGCACGCTTTTACTTGTACACTAGTCCTCATCTTGGGAAAAGAAAGAATGCAATTTAAACATTCCATTTGAAGGTAAATAAACTTCCATAACAACTGATCAACCCTGCATGACCTTGTGAAATCACCCGGGGTTGCCTGACAAGATACAGTTGAGATAAGCTTTGTAGGATCTATTCTTAATTTATATATCAATCTCATTCTCATTCTCACATGCACAAATGAGTCTGAAATACACCACTTCTACTTCTGTGTGACACTTTTTTGATTTAGTCCCTTCTGTAAGGGTCAGGAACTCTCAACAGAAAACTCTTCACTACCTCGGATTTATACATACTGTAATGAACTAATTTATCTAGATTCTGTAGAAAACCAATAATTTGGTTTTCTCTAGTGAAATGAAAAATGAGCTAATAAATGACTGCCTACTTCATTTTTACTTAATAACATGAAAACCACTAACTGACATTTCACCTATTGAAATGTATGGATCTAAAAAGCCAAAGGCTATTTATAAATAACTTACAAATAATTATGTAAACTTTGACTCAATAGTCAACTAATTGCAGTTCATATAGTTTGTCACTGCTGTCTAGTTGGCAATGTCTATCCTCTTCAACTGCTTTAAAAAAAAAACACCATTATTATTAAAAGTAAAATCACTATGAATGCTGAATATTCTATTTCTGAACAAATGTTGTTAGATAATCCTATTTTCACAATATGAAAATCCAGCATACCATCACATCAAAACTTTGCTTTATGTTTGATCTTTTATGCATGAGACAGATCGAAATTACTTATTTTTATTTTCTGTCTCCACAACCCTGTCTCAGTGATTGGTAAACTCAATTTGTCAGGATCTGACAAATGATACATGTATTTTCATTATCCAATTCTTTGAAATGATAATCAACAAGAAATATTCAGTTAGTGAATAACTACATGTATTAAGGTGAGAAAATTTATAAATTTCATAAATGCCTGGTATTCAATCTACTTAAGTAATACCATAAACTCTAAAACTTTATAATTAGTACAGGCATACCTCTGAGGTATTGCAGATTTATTTTGAGAGCATCACAATAAAGCAAATATCTCAATAAAGCAAGTCACACAAATTTTGGGGGGTTTCCCAGCATATATAACAGTTGTGTTTACACTATACAATAGTCTATTGTGTGTGCATTAGTATTCAAAAATGTACATACCTTAATGAAAAAATACTTTATTGCTAAAAATAATGCTAACCAGCATCTGTGCCTTCAATGAGTCATAATCTTTTTGCTGGTGGAGGGTCTTGCCTCCATGCTAATAGCTGCTGACTGATCCGGGTAGTGGTTGCTGAAGGTTGGGTGGCTGTAGCAATTTCTTAAAATAAAACAACAATGAAGTTTGCTGCATCGATTGATTCTTCCTTTCTTGAAAAAATTTCTCTGTAGCCTACGATGCTGTTTGATAGCATTTTGCCCACAGTAGAATTTCTTTCAAAATTGCAATCAATCCTCTCATACCCTGCTGCTGGTTTATCAACTAACTTTATGTAATATTCTATTTTCTTTGTTGTCATTTCAACAATGTTCAAAGCAGCTTCACCAGGATTAGATTCTATCTCAAGAAACCACTTTCATTACTCAATCATAAGGAGCAACTCCTCATCCATTAAAGTTTTATCATGAGATTGCAGCAATTCAGTCACACATCTTCAGGCTCAGTTTCTAACTTTAGTTTTCTTGCTATTTCTGCCACATCATCAGTTATTTCCTCCATTGAAGTCTTGAACTCCTCAAAGTCATCCATGAGAGTCGGAATCAACTCCTTCCAAACTCCTGTTAATGTTGATATTTTGACCACCTCCATGGATCACGAGTGCTCTTAATGGCATCTAGAATGGTGAAATCTTTCCAGAAGGTTTCCAATTTACTTTGCCCAGATCCATCAGAGGAATCACTATCTATGGTAGCTATAGCCTTATGAAATGTATTTTGTAAATAAGAAGACTTGAAAGTTGAAATTACCCCTTGATCCATGTACTGCAGAATGGATGTTGTGTTACCAGGCATGAAAACAACATTAATCTTGTTGTACATCTTCATCAGACCTCTTGGGTGACTGGGTGCATTGTCAATGAGCAATAATGTTTTGAAAGGAATATTTTTTTCTTAGCAGTAGGTCTCAACAGTGGGCTTAAAATACCCAGAAACCATGTTGTAAACAGACATGCTGTCATCCAGGCTTTGTTGTTCCATTTATAGAGCACAGGCAGAGTAGATTTAGCATAATTCTTAAAGGCCTAGGATTTTCAGAATGGTACATGAGCACTGGTTTCAACTTAAAGTCATCAGTTGCATTAGCCCCCGACAAGAGAGGCAGCCTGTCCTTTGAAGCTTTGAAGCCAGGCCTTGACTTCTCCTCTTCAGCTATGAAAGTCCTAGATGGCACCTTCTTCCAGTGTAAGGCTGTTCCATCTACAGTGAAAATCTGTTGTCTGGTGTACCATGTTCATCAACTATCTCAGCCAGATCTTCTGGAGAACTTGCTGCAGCTCCTACATTAGCATTTGCTGCTTCACCTTGCACTTTTATGCTATGGAGACAGATTCTTTCCTTAAACTTCAGGAACCGGCCTCTGCTTGCTTCAAACTTTTTTCTGCAGCTTCCTCACCTCTCTCGGCCTTCACAGAATTGAAGAGTAAGGGCCTTGCTCTGGATTAGGCTTCTGCTTAAAGGAACGTTGTAGCTGGTTTGATCTTCTATCCAGACCGCTAAAGCTTTCTCCGTATCAGCAATAAGTCCACTTAACTTTCTTATCATTCATATGTTCGCTGGAGTAGCACTTTCATTTCCTTCAAAAACTTTTCCTTTGCATTCACAACTTGGCTAATGGTTTGGTGCAAGAGGCCTAGCTTACAGCCTGTCTTGGCTTTTGCCATGCCTTCCTCACTAAGCTTAATCATTTCTAGCTTTGATTTAAAGTGAGAGACATGTGACTCTTCCTTTCACTTGTATGCTTAGAGGTCATTTTACGGCCTATTTTCAATATAGTAGTGTCTCAGGGAATAGGGGGGCCCGAGGAGAGGGAGAGAGACAGAGGAACAGCCAGTCAGTGGAGCAGTCAGAATATACACAACATTAAGTTCACCCTCTTACATGGGCATGGTTCTTGGCTCCTCAAAACAATTACGATAGAAACAGCAAAGATCACTGGTCACAGATCACCATAACAGATACAATAATAATGAAAAAGTTTAAAATATTGTGAGGATTACCAAAATCTGATTCAGAGACACGAAGTAAGCACATGCTGTTGGAAAAATAGCGCCAATAAACTTGCTTGATGCAGGGTTGCTACAAAACTTCACTTTGTAAAAAACACAGTATCAGCGAAGTGCAATAAAGTGAAGCACAGTAAAACGAGGTGTATCTGTACTTTCTATACATACTCCATGGAAAAATTAGCCAAGGAATCTCAACTCTTTCAAAGCAGTAAAATTAATGTCTAAAAAAGACCGTGCAAATCTCTGTGTTTGTGTGTGTAAATAGAAAGAGATGATAGATAGTCTTTGTGCAAAACTCTGTGTGTTTGTGTATGTAGATAGAAAGAGATGATGGACAGATAGAGACATAGATAGATAGATGATAGATAAATGATGGACAGAAAAATGGGGTAAAAAGTACTTTCCTAATTAAATGCATAATCATAGATGCTGATCCATGTTACTGAAGCTAAATGGTTTCTACTCTAATGAGCCATTTTAAATGAAATGGTTGCCTGCAATTAGACATCTGCAGTCCAAGGAAAGCAAGCCAACTCTGTAGTCTGGCTGCCAGAATTACAGTGCATTCCTCAGCAGGACAATGAAAAGAAAGGATAATTGTAATTATAACATATACATCTTTAGTGTTCTATGGTTGAAAGAGTGTGCAAAACAAGGCTTCTTAATATATTTAATTGCTCACTACTAATAAAGGGTTATCAAAAAGTTGCTTTATAATGCATCCAAATTCTATTAGCAGTATTACCAACCATCACAAGGTGCCGATTCCACCTCAAATAGGTTAGGATGTCCCAGATTTGAAGACAGGTAAAGCATGCTTTAAAATATTTTGATGAATATCACCAAAGTTGTATTTGTAACAGATAAATCAATCAGCTGAGGCAACATATCCACTTAAATATTAACAATACCGAGTGCTTAAAACCAAAACCAAACCCATTGCCATCGAGTTGATTCTGACCTATAGCGACCCTACAGAACAGAGCAGAACTGCCCCATAGGGTTTCCAAGGAGCACCTGGTGGATTCGAACTGCTGACAGACTGCTAACTGTATGTATTATCATCCCCATATTACAAATGAGAGAATTTAGGCACAGATGGGATCAGCAATTTACAAGTCCACACAGCTAATATACATCAGTGGCAGTCAATTTAATCCCAGGTCTGACTTTCTCAACCCAGGTCTGCTTTTAATCACCCAATTAGATTTGCTTTAACTTAATTTCATTTTCTCTTCTTCAAAACAATGCCTTGGTATCTGAGAAATGTGCATGCAAATCTCAGCTGTGCCATTCCACTGATCTGGGTAAGTCATTTCACCTTTCTGAGCACCAGTTTTTTTGTGTATCAAATGGAAATATGAATATTTACCATGCAGGACTGTTTATAAAATTCAATAGATAAGGTACATACGATGTCTAGCACGTAGGATGTATTCAATGATCTCATCTAGTAATAATTACTAATCAGTCAATGACAGTTTATCTGACTCAGATGATTTAATTTTTATACTTGTGATGACTGAAATAAAGTTAACAAAATTAATCTCAAATATCTTTGGTTAGATAATCAAAACTAGATTTTTTATTAAGTCAAGGAAGTAATTTAATAAAATTATTTTAAATCCAATTTTACTGCATTTGGGCAGGTACCATTTGACAATTTACTCACATTCATCTGCACATGGGTCATTTTCTGACTAGACCTTGATGTTCTTAATTAATAAATGTGATCATTTTTTCTTTTTGCTTGAGATATTAGCAAGAGTGCAGTTCTTATCTATAATATGCAAAAATGCATGTGCCTATCTGTAACCTAATTATGATCTATCAATAGGCCATAATTTTGCTTTATACGTTTAAGCCCTCATTTCTAGTGATGGAAGAAAGCCACAGGGCCTTATTTCGTCTTAACTTCTCATTTCACATTCTCACCTCTTTTCTAGTGTTGTGCACTTTGTATTCTGTCCGCAGCTCAATGAGACATGGACCGGACCCTCATTATAGCACAGCCGCGAGGAAAACCTCTGAAACCAAAATTTCAAATAACTTCACTTCCCTCTGAGGAGTAGCAGAAATCAGCCAGACAAATCATTAAAAGATAAAAAGAGCTGAAAAGAGAGCCTACAACAAGCGATGTGTCTATTGTGCATAGGTCTGATCAGCAGAGTCAGCCTAGCAGTGGGAAGTTGGACCAAAAGTAGAGGAGAACTGGGCCAGGCCACCCATAAGGAATCTTTGCAGATTCACTTTCCTGATAATGGTCTTCATGTGCTCCAAGCATATCAGACATACCCGTACTGGGGATTTATTCTTTACAATACATTCCTATATCTAATATCTTGTTCTATTTTCTACTAGCTCTACATTACTCCAGACAGTATTACTTGAAATATTAACTAGCACCCATTTTTCCCTAATTTTTCCCTCAGAGGGTTACTGTTTCTGTGTATCATTATAAAAAGCATGTAAATCAGAGTTAATTTTCTAACATTTATTAAATAAAGCATATTTGGGAGAAATCATTCCTTCACTTTTTAAATATAGCTTAGTGTTTGGTGTCCAATTAATATTTAAGTTATTGAATATATATGGATGAATTAGTAAAAATAAGGTTTACATTTTACCAGACAAGGTAATATTTAATCTCAGAAAGAGGAAATGTAGGATAGTAAAAACAAAGAGAAAAATACAGTGTAGGGTAAATATTGTTAACAATTAATATGCTTGGTACTTTCAAACTCGTAGCAAGTTCATGCCTAAGCAAGTCAGCAGTCAGGCCAATAATTTGGCATCTTCAAAATATAATAATATTTCTTTGTCCAATTTTCTGATTTGCTCCCTACATTATGGGGATGTTATAAAAAATAAAATCATTAATAATTTAAGATTTTGAAAACACAAACTCTTTGTTTTGTGCCATCTGTATTTTTTCAGTTTTTAACATATTTAAAAGACATGCAATTACACCAAACAGAAGACAGTTGTGCACATAAAATTCTAAAAACACACAGCACTTGCATAATTTTATAGTCTTTTTATGTACATTGTTCAAATATGAAATCTTTACTTAGGTATTTTTGAAAATATGTTATTTTGGATATGCGCTCCAATTTCCACCAATATAAGTTTCTATCTTCATTTGCGGGCACTCCCGTCATCAATGTAACTGTTCTAGGTTTGGATGTTATCAAAGCAAGTAACTATAAATGTTTACTCTCCACCCTGTCACACTGGCTTCCTGTTTGCAAGCATATCTGAATTACAAGTTTATTATCAAAGCCAAACTATAACCAATTCACAAGTACATTACGCATTCAAGCTTTCTTTAAGCATTTTAAGAATACACCAGTTAGCTTATCGATTCATTTTAGTACCTTTCATTAGCTTCTGGAAAATCACTGCTGTAATCTTCTGAATCAACAGACTCTGTCTTTGAACTAGGAAGTCTTGATTTTCTATTAAACATAGAGGCTAACTGAGCGTAACCACTTTAATGAGGATTAGATCTTTTCTCTGGACAGTGTTTGCCTAAGAGGTGATCTAACACATGAGGATTATTCTTCAACTCTGCCTATGCAGAGAAAAATTGCAATGATTATCTAGGGCCTACCTTAGTGTTGTTATACATATAAGTGCATTTTTCAATCCTTATGGGATTTGAAAATCCTGAAAAGCCAATGGCTGTATTTAAAATGAACTGGTTGATTTTAAGCTTCAGATAGTTTTATCAATCTAATTCACGCAAAAGCACTGGTACAAATGAACCTCAATGAAAATGGGTTCTGTGATGACAATGTAATTTATATTATGAAAATCAAAAGTAAATATCCTTTAAGAATGTGTGGACTAAATATTGATTTTGCTTGTTGCCCTGGGTATCACAGCTATGAGGTGAGCACAATATGTCATTTTAACATCAAAATCAAAACGGTCTTTGGCTATCAGTGCCCAGTGCAAAATGAGGCTATCTTGAATTATGTACAGATGTCAAAAAAAAAAAAAAAGTTGTCATTGATTCCATTCCAACTCATTGCGACTCCACAGGAGAGAGCAGAACTGCCCTACAGAGTTTCCAAGGAGTGGCTGGTGGATTCAAACAGCCAACCTTTCCGTTAGCAGCCATAGCTTACCATAGTTCTTAACCACTGCACCACCAGGGATCCTGTTCAGATACCTGGGATCCTTAAAAACGTTGAAGATTAAAATGGCACATTTAAGAATCAGTCTGATAGCTAAGGTAAATACGTATTCAGGCCTAAATTAATCATTGTGTTATACTTATGATTGTGCTGTCTCCACAGCAATATAAAAATATTACATATTTTCTCAGATGATTTACTCATGCATATAAAAGAAAAATGTCTTCTGAATAGAAATAAGTGAAAAATAACCAATGTGTCTATTCTCCTACACATGTACGAGGCAAATACAGAGAGTTAATTACCATTTCCTGAGAAATTGCCACAGCAATTGAACAATATATTCTCCTATAATAAGGCAACATTAGTTCAGATTTGGTGGAGGTGGGTTAGAGAAAATATTTCAGAAATCACAATAGGGATGACTCTAGATTTAGCTTTTATGAAATCCTCCAGAACTAAAATAAAGCAACCTTCAAAATATAGGGAAATCAACCGCTCAAATATTCCTTCTAATGGTGCTGCTTTCGGGAAGCCCTGCTTTTGGGAAAAGGTCAGATAACTAAGCAAAGAGACCAAGGACTGCAGAGTTCACTTTGAAGGACCACATATGTTGCATATAAGAATACCCATTTAATACATGAGTGATTGTTATCTGTGGGAAGCCATAAACCTGGATTATTTTCTCAAAATAGCTACTAAAACCCATTGCCATCAAAATAGAGTGAAGGAAAGGATGTGAACGCTCATATTTCCAGCCCACAAGAATCCCCTACTACTCTGAGCTCTTACATTAATTGGCTTTATCACTTACTGTGTCATTTTTCTAGGTATTGTCTTAACCATTAAAGTGTTTCTTCTTCTCTTCCCGACTTGGTACCAGATTCCTAAATAAAGAAATTGTGTCTTGGTCTTCTTTTGTTAGTGCCACACCACCTAGCCCAGTGCTCTCATGTACATTTTATGGGTTCTATAAACCCATGCTGACTGGTGAATGAAGACTACAGAAGACAAGTGTGGCTATATAACTTATTATGCAAACTGGGACATTTTTTGAGAGTAGAAGGGGGCATTATTAACTGTTACACCATGACAACCAGGGACATCTAGGGCATGACGGAACATGTGGCTACTCTAAAACTTTGTTGAGGGTTAATATAAAGTCAAGAGGATGTAAATGGGACAGTAACTACTGGCCTATCTGCAGGGTATGCTTTCAGGAACTTTTTTTTTTTCTTTATAAGGGATCATTTCACTTGATCCTCAACTTCCATGGGATGCTATGGTAGGAAATTTTCCTCTACTGAACGCCATCTGCAAACCTATTAAACATGGTATTGATTCTCCCACCTCCAGAAAACATAAACACAGAATGATCCTAGAACTAAAGTTAAGCTGTTCTAGATTTCTTAGGGGTGACTCCGGCTCAGGCCTGGTGTCTCTCACGAGGCTCAAAATTTTGTGAATGTTATTTTGCCAACAGAGAGATCTACATAATTTCTGTAAGTTTCTTCTAAGCGTTGAAACCTAAGACAACAAGTGAAACTAAAGTTAATATAAATAACATTACACTCACTTTAATTTAAAAAAAAAATCAAAGGCTAACTTGTAAGTTGTTCTAAGTTAGTGATAACCATATCTTCAGAAAATTAGTAGGCCACGATACAAGTATATGAAATGTAATTCAGAAAAGTCTTCTGGAGAATAATTTATAATTTTAATTTTAAATTATATGTTCATTGATTATTAACTTTTCTTCTGTTTTGACAAATTTAACTTTCTTCTTTTCATTACACTACCATCATCTCCTCTTAAATCATACCGATTTTCTATGGCATACTCCTAAGTTTGTCTTTAGTTTTTTAAGTCTAAGCTTTGCTTAAAGTGTGACCCATTAACTTACTTCCTACCACCTTTACCCCCAACTGGGCAAAGTTATGGTTTAAAAAAAAAAAAGGAATGGTGTTGAGAGAGGAGAAATAGCAATTTCAGAAAGAATTTAAAGTATCTCAGTGGTTATATAGAGATAACTTAGTAACTCTATACAATGCAAAAGAAGACAGCAACAAGTTTTATAGGAGAGAAACTTAGTAATATACATTAAAATTAACTGTAGGAATTTCCTCCATAAGATATTAAATTCGACTGCAACTGTGAAACCTAACTCTTCTACTTAGCTCTCCTATTTTGCCCAACAGTGACATCATATATTGGAATTATGTCTACTTATTCTTTTTTTTTTTTTATTCTTTATCACGTAGGGGCTATTGAGTTTCTCACACACTTTTTTTGGATTTCACTTATTATCTATTCACTTTAACCAGTTTAATTTTTAGATTGCTCAACTAAAATAGAAGGGATAACATCAATTGACTGCTAGGTTCCTTTCCACTCTAGGATTAAAAAAAAATTACGACCCTATAATTATAGGTCTGATTAAAAAAAAAAAAAAAAAACATTGCAGTGGAGTCAATTTGAATCATAGCATCCCTGTAGGACAGAGTAGATCTTACCCATAGGGTTTCTAAGAAGCAACTGGTGGATTTGAACTGTCAAGCTTTTGGTTAGCATCTGAGCATTTAACAACCACACCACTAGGGCTCTATAGGTATGATAGTGTAGTAGAAAATATATCTACAGCCACAGAGTCAGGTAGTTGCAAGATTATTTCTGAAATAAATACATTTTCAAGTTTTTAGTAATTGGCTTACTCAAAGAATGTTGCTAGGCAATTTGCAATCTACTCTCAGCTTTCAGATTTCTAAAATAATTCTCTTTCTTAGGTGTTACAGTCAGTGGAAAATTTTATCATTTTGCTCATATGACTCACACTTGAGTGCTATTATGTTTAGAGCAGAATGATAAACAATGTATCTTATTGGTGTATATTTGAAAATTTTATCTTTTGCAGGTCATATAGACTTACCTTCTGTGAAATAATAGACCTGAAAAGAAAAACGATAACTGTGGAAAGAGTCACTTTACCAGTGCTAGCCTTCGTGAAGCTACTTGCCATCCTTTGTACTTAAAGATGGCACTACTGACCCACTAGAAGGAGTGCATATGACTTGAGTTACTTTCTATAAAAGCGACCATGGATTCAAACAACCTATCCATGCTTTCTGTGTCTTACACAGTTCCAGACCTGACTGACCAACCACATCTTTCTGGAAGACGTCTCCTATCAGGATGCAGTTTCTGAATATGATGTCTTTAAAATATCACATCCATGTGTAAGGAGCTTCCCCCCCGAAAAAAAAAAATTAGTCTATACTGATCTTATCCTAAATCACTAGATTCTGCATCTTGTTTGTTTGTTCTCTACTGTCAATCTTGGCCCCAGACTTTCTTGGTATCTGACTTTGATCCCACGATCCTACTTATTTTCTCACACTGGGAGTTAGGAGCATCCCTTCTTCCACTATTTCATAGCATTCAACCCCACTGATGCTTAACTTGCCTAACAATGACCAATTTCAAAACTGGTTTTTACAGTTGGCCCCCATTCCAGTTTTAATATAGTCCAAGTGGACTATCTGGCTGACAGTGAACTGAAGTCCTGTAAAATAGAACTAAAAATGGAGTTTTAGTCACTGGTCTCATGCTCATTAACACCATATATGAATTTCAGGGGTTTGACTTATTATTTGATCTATTTATTTTAACTATTTATATAAACAACTTCATCAATAATAAGAACTATGAAATACATATAAGTAATAACTCAATGAAGTCATATGGTCAAAAGACAAGGATCTGAAAGTCAAAAGAAGATTTAAAAAAAGCTACGATTAGTGCATTTTAAGTGCATCACTATAAAGTTGAATCCTTTAATAATAAGATTTACTAAATATTGTTTGTAGTATAGTTCTGCATAGATAAACAGTAAAATCTTGAGATAATCACTAATCTCTTCATACTATAATTTATCTCTAAAATAAGAATACGACTAATTACTATATATTTCATAGAAATTTCCAAGATGTAAACATAAATAATAATAACTATTCTTGTTGTTCTTAGGTGCCGTCAAGCTGGTTCCAACTCATAGCGACCCTACGCACAACAGAAGGAAACACTGCCCACTCCTGAGCCATTGTTACAATCATTGATATGCTTGAGCTCACTGTTGCAGCCACTGTGTCAATCCACCTCGTTGAGGGTCTTCCTCTTTTCCGCTGACCCTGTACTCTGCCAAGCATGATGTCCTTCTCCAGGGACTGATCCCTCCTGACAACATGTCCAAAGTATGTAAGATGCAGTCTCGCCATCCTTGCTTCTAAAGAACATTCTGATTGTACTTCTGAGACAGATTTGTTCGTTCCTTTGGCAGTCCATGGTATATGCAATATTCTTCGCCAACACCACAATTCAAAGGTGTTAATTCTTCTTCAGTCTTCCTTATTCATTGTCCAGCTTTCACATGCATATGATGCAACTGAGAATACCATGGCTTGGGTCATATGCACCTTAGTCTTCAGGGTGGAATCTTTGTTCTTCAACACTTTGAAGGGGTCCTTTGCAGCTGATTTACCCAATGCAATGCATCTTTTGATTTCTTGACTGCTGCTTCCATGGCTATTGATTGCGGATCCAAGTAAAATGAAATCCTTGACAACTTCAATCTTTTCACCATTTAAAATGATGTTTTTCATTGGCCCAGTTGTGAGGATTTTTGTCTTCCTTATGTTGAGGTGAAATCCATACTGAAGGCTGTGGTCTTTGATCTTCATTAGTAAGTGCTTCAAGTCCGCTTCACTTTCAGCAAGCAAGGTTGTGTCATTTGCATAACACAGGTCGTTAATGAGTCTTCCTCCAATCCTGATACCCTGTTCTTCTTCATATAGTCCAGCTTCTCAGATTATTTGCTCAGCATACAGATTGAATAGCTATGGTGAAAGAATACAACCCTGAAGCACACCTTTCCTGACTTTAAACCAATCAGTATCCCCTTGTTCTGTCTGAACAACCACCTCTTGATCTATGTAAAGGTTCCTCATGAGCACCATTAAGTGCTCTGGAATTCCCATTCTTTGCAATGTTTTCCACAGTTTGTTATGATCTACACAGTCAAATGCCTTTGCATAGTCAATAAAACACAGGTAAACATCGTTCTAGTATTCTCTGCTTTCAGCCAGGATCCATCTGACATCAGCAGTGATATCCCTGGTTCCACGTCCTCTTCTGAAACCACCCTGAATTTCTGGCAGTTCCCTGTTGATATACTGCTGTAGCCATTTTTGAATGATCTTCAGCAAAATTTTGCTTGCATGTGATATTAATGATATTGTTCTATAATTTCCACATTTGGTTGGATCACCTTTCTTGGGACTAGGCATAAACATGGATCTCTTCCAGTCAGTTGGCCAGGAAGCTGTCTTCCATATTTCTTGGCATAGACGAGTAAGCACCTGCAGCACTGCATCTGTTTCTTGAAGCATCTCAACGGATATTCCATCAATTCCTGGAGCTTTGTTTTTTGCCAATGCCTTCAATGCAGCTTAAACTTCTTGCTTCAGTACCATCGGTTCCTGATCACATGCCACCTGTTGAAATGGTTGAACATCAACTAATTCTTTTTGGTATAATGACTCTGTGTATTCCTTCCATCTTCTTTGGATGCTTCCTGAGCCGTTTAATATTTTGCCCATGGAATCCTTCACTATTGCAACTCCAGACTTGAATTTTTTCTTCTGTTCTTTCAGCTTAAGAAATGCCAAGCGTGTCCTTCCCTTTTGGTTTTCCATCTCCAGCTCTTTGCACATGTCATTATAGTATTTACTTTGTCTTCTCAAGCTGCCCTTTGAAATCTTCTGTTCAGTTTTTTTACTTCATCAATTCTTCCTTTTGCTTTAGCTACTTGACGCTCAAGAGCAAGTTTCAGAATCTCCTTTCTGACATCCACCTTGGTCTTCTCTTTCTTTCCTGTTTTCTCAATGACCTCTTGCTTTCTTCATGGATGATGTCCTTGATGTCATTTCACAACCCGTCTGGTCTTCGGTCACTAGTGTTCAGTGCATCAAATCTATTCTTCAATGGTTTCTAAATTCAGGTGGGATATACTCAAGGTCATATTTTGGCTCTCGTGGACTTGCCCTGATTTTCTTCAGTTTCAGCTTGGACTTGCATATGAGCAATTGATGGTCTATTCCACAGTCAGCCCCTGGCCTTGTTCTGACTGATGATATTGAGCTTTTCCATTGTCTCTTTCCACAGATGTAGTCAATTTTATTTCTGTGCGTTCCATCTGGTGAGGTCCATGTGCATAAAAAGTCACCATTTATGTTGATGAAAGAAGGTATTTGCAAAGAAGAAGTTGTTGGTCTTGCAAAATTCTATCATTCAATCTCCGGCATTGTTTCTATCACCGAGTCCATATTTTCCAACTACTGATCCTTCTTCTTTGTTTCCAACTTTCACATTCCAATTGCCAGTAATTATCAATGCATCTTGATTGCATGTTCGATCAATTTCAGACTGTAGCAGCTGATAAAAATATTTTATTTGTTCATCTTTGGCCCTAGTGGTTGGTGCGTAAAATTGAATAATAGTCGTATTAACTGATCTTCCTTGTAGGCGTATGGATATTATCCTATCACTGACAGCGTTGAACTTCAGGATAAATATTGAAATGTTCTTTTTGATGATGAATGCAACACCATTTCTCTTCGAGTTCTTATTCCCAATTGTAGACTACATGATTGTCTGATTCAAAATGGGCAATACCAGTCCATTTCAGCTCACTAATGCCTAGGATATCGATGTTTATGCATTCCATTTCATTTCTGACAATTTCCAATTTTCCTAGATTCATACTTTGTACATTCCAGGTTCCAATTATTAATGGATGTTTGCAGCTGTTTCTTCTCATTTTGAGTTTTGCAACATCAGCAAATGAAGGTCTTGAAAACTTCACTCCACCCACATCATTAAGGTTGCCTCTACTTTGAGGAAGCAGCCCTTCCCTAGTCATCTTTTGAGTGCCTTCCAACCTGGGGCGCTTATCTTCCAGCACTATATCAGGCAACATTCCGCTGCTATTCATAAGGTTTTCACTGGCTAATGCTTTTCAGAAGTAGCCTGCCGGGTCCTTCTTCCTAGTCTGTGTTAGTCTGGAAGCTCAGCTGAAACCTATCCTCCATGGGTGACCTTGCTGGTATCTGAATACTGGTAGCATAGCTTCCAACATCACAGCAACACACAAGCCCCCACAGTATGACAAACTGACAGACACATGGGGGAATAATAACTATAACACCACCGTATTTAATCCTCACTACTAGCATTTATTAATAAAGTAGAAACATTATCTCACTATTAATAAGAATACTGACTAAAATATTACTCTTACAGTTTTTAGAGATTTAACTTTTATGAAACAGTAAATATGAACAAAGATGAACGAAAACACTGAGTTCCTTAAAAAGCATATAATATTGGAATTTGGAAGTAGTTTAAGATTAGTAAAATAGATAACATATTCTTGTTGTATATCAGATAATATATGTGTTTTGTATAAAATGGAATTCCATAATGAGTTAACAGAAGTTAAAGGTATGGAATGTAAACAATGTAAAGACCACAGATAAGAGGAGTAATTTAAAAAGAGGTGATGAAGAAAAGTGAAACATAGAAGAACTTATTCGATAAAGGAGAATATTCAACAAAAGAAGAAATATTAATAGCTTATTTCTGTTTCATTTATGTCTGTAAAGACTTTTTTAGAATAGAAAAAAGACTTCCACATATTCTGACAATAAAAAGTGAAGCAACAATAGAAGAAGCTGCTTGACTTAAGGAACGGCTACATCATTAAAAATCTTTCATCCTAAAAAATTAATGAGCATATTAGATACAACCACCTATTCAAATGGTCATATCCATCCATTCAATTACGCTAGTACACTGGAAAATTACAAGATTGCTTACTGCTCAAGTTCCTAAGCCTTGGCATGAGCAGTAATTTCAGGGGGAAGAAATCTAGACATCAAAATAATTCATCTCTGATTTAAGAAATACAAATGCCAAGATTCTGGGCTTAATGATCTTTGAAATATAATCTGAAAATAATTCTTAATATGAAAACATCTCAACCAGGAGTAAAGTATAGGTGAAAATAGAGTCTTGTATTTTAGTTATTTTTTAGTAGTATGCAAATAAAGTGAGTTTACCTACTAATTTTTTTTTTTCTTTTCTTTTCATTCTGGGCTCTTTTAAGTTTATTACTGCAAGGCTATTTGAAGATTGACATTTCCATATAGAAGCAAATTTTAGATGACTGAACAATTACTTGTCTTTAATTTTCAGAAGTATATAAAAATATTTGTGTTATGAGAAAAAGTGATGATAGTAAACAAAGAAAGATAAAGAGTCTAGAATGTTTAATAGAAGAAATGTCTATACTACGACTCAAGGTACTTTCAAGATTTAGGGCAGATACACTAGGAATTATTAATAGATAACACCACAATTCCACATGGTGACTTAAATCTAAATCAAGTGAATTTCTGTTAGCTGAGGAGAATATTTGTTCAATAAGGGAAAAAATAAATGGTACACTTAAACAATTAAATACAATATTCAGATATATTCAACCCATATACTATGAGAATATGGAGCACACAGAAGGAAGAAAAACATAATTAATGGGAAAATATTTTAAATGGTAAAAGTGCATTAGCTATTTCATATACAAATGGCAGTATGAATTGATAAAATACAAATTTTCCAATGGAATTGGGCTGGGGCTAGCTCATAAGCACATTTGTAATACATTCAAGATGCAGAACCTCTTCCTTTGGTGAATGATGTAGGTGGGGGGCGGGCGGGGGGGAGAGGAAAATCATCCTGAGCTAGAATGAGCAATCAATAAAAACAAAAATAAAAAATACATATTTTTCTTAAAATGAATAATCAAACCAACTACATTTAAAAAAGTTTTAATAAAAGACTTTGGTAGTCTTTCTATCTTTCTTTATGAAAAAAATATATTGAGCTCAAAAACATCAAAACAACTTGTGCTTCTTTGTGAAATGAAAATAAAGTGCAGCACTATTACCATGGCAGCTCTAGGAAGAGAGTCAATGGACTATTAAATGGGAAATCATCTGTTTTCAGGTTTTACTTTACCACCATTACATTCCTCCAGTGAGCTGTTATCTGGTAGAAGAGGCCTTAATCGCCTCCTATCCTGGCAGAAAACCTTCATGCATTTAGTACAGCTATTCATATCGTAATGTGCAATCACCTCCACGCAAAGACTCCAAATAAAATATATGCTTTCCCAGCACAGTGCTGCCATTAGTGCATCTAACTGCCCACTGAACTCCAAAGGCTTAATGTTATTCTATTCCAGCCTGTTGAAGGCTCATTATTTAATCTGAGCCTATTTAATGGTTCACAGTTACTTAGTTAATTTTTCCCCTCTTTCTTTCTCCTATTGGCTGTTAGTCCCTTGACACAAGTCATACACAGAAATAAGTAAATGATATAAAATCAGATATTACCACTAGGTCATGTACACTGTTTGGTTAGCAGTGGAAAAGTATATTTTGTTAACAACTCCTCTGCTCTGGCTGCTGTATAGTTAATGGTGAGAGGATATGAAAGCAAAACAGCAACCAATAGACCTGGAGAGAATGTGCTTGACAGTTTCCCAAAACAGCTATTTGATTCGGGAAATCTGCCATGCAACAAATTAAAAATGTTTAGGACAATTATGTAGTCATGAAAAGAAAGCTCTTGCAGTATGTTGCACATTTCAGAAAACACGTTTATATAGCTTCTTTGGAATATATTTACATAAAAATGTATCACATATATTGTTCATGGGAAGTACAATAAGCAAATCTTGGATTTCAGGGTGAGGGGATGAAAATACCAACTGAAATATGTGTTTTGCAGGTCATTGTTTTAATATTTTATATGCTTAGTATTGGTAGAAACTTTCATCAGGTTGTATTTTCTTTAGAGATACGCTTGCCTTCTTATATTATTATCAATAATAATAAAATGCCAACTTTATTCAGTGCATAAAAACATGTTAGGAGTTAAAAACCCTCTCCTGGTTGGGCATCACATGTCAAACTTGGTATCAAATCCCAGCTTCTAAGAAGCTCTACAAAAGGATAAATTTCAAACTAACTCTCTGGACCTTAGTTTCTTAATCAGAAAAGAAAATTTAGTGCTCCCTCCTCAAGGAAAAGTAGAAACCTCAACATACCAGCAGCATGATCTCATGAAGGACTTTTCACAGTCCACTGGGAGGGACACAGTCTAAGTAAGACAGGGATGAACATGGTTGGGGACATGAAATTCATTATCTTTTCTTTCTCTTCAAAAAAACCTTGTAGCTTGGAGGCAATCTTAAGAGATTTATATTTACAACTTTTCTTGGGATATCAGCATTCAATAATAATACAAAGGTCTTTTTCTCTCTCCAAATTAAGACCTGAATATGTGATTATTTCTCTGATATGTGATGTTTGTCATTATTCTCCATAGATATGTTTATAATAAAACAGTTTTTATAATCTATCATAATCATGTGCCTGAGAGTATATTACCCTGATTTGTTTTCTAGTTGTTTTATAGTGTAAACATCTTTCTTTTCCCAAAATATTATAGTATCCTAGAAAATTGCTACTATGATTTCTGTTTATTTTTCTTAAAGAGCATCTCCAATAAGATGAGCAAATCTGCCAATAGCAGAGTTGAACCTTGCTGAGAGACTCTATTAGTATCAGTGGGCAATTATTTTTATTTTAAAATACAAAGAAAAAATAATTTGGGGGTATAGACAAGAGAACAATACCTAGTAAAGTTTCATGGCCAGGAGGGTAGAAATATTTTATTCATAAGTATGTTTCCATTATGAAGAAGAATGACTAATGTAATATATTATATGATTTATATGTAATATAAACTATGATTTATAGAAACCAACCAACTATTTATGAACCTGGGTAGCATAATATAAAGACTAAAAGCTTTCTCAAAACACATACAGCATGAACTACATATACATAAACATTCTGTTAAATCCATATAAAGGTATAATTTTGGAGGATTAACTATGGATTTAACATATTATTGTGAATATCAGTTGCCTTGGTTTCAATGATACCTTTAAATTGGTATTATTTATTTCATGTACTTACACATGTAATACATATGTACTGGATTCCTCTTCAGTGTTACAGATTGGAGATAACAGCAAGATTCTGGCAACCACTTCATCCCATCATGGAATGAAGCTAGTGTATATATATGCCTTGCTCCTAACCCCACTCAAAACCCATTGCTATTTAGTCGATTCTGACTCATAGCAACCCTGCTGGACACAGCAGAACTGCCCCATTGGGTTTCCAAGGAGCAGCTGGTGGATTTGAACTGCTGACTTTTTGGTTAGCAACCAAGCTCTTAATCACTATGCCACCAGAGCTCCATAAACCCTACCAAACATATATAAAAACCAAACCAAACCCATTGCCATCAAGTTGATTCCAACTCATAGGGGCCCTATAGGACAGAGTAGAACTGCCCTATAGGGTTTTCAAGGAGTGGCTGTTGGGCTCGAACTGCTGACCTTTAAGGTTACCAGCTGAGCTCTTAACCACTGGAACCACCAGGGCTCCAAAAAAAGTTTGTCCCATTCTAATTCTTAGAAAAGTTACTTTTTTCTAAGAAAAATTCTTGTAATATATTTAAGGAATCAATTTCTTCCTAATTAAAATCACATCCTGCAAATTCTACAATGCTTAACAATTATAGTTATATAAACTTGAATATATCTATTTCCAAGGAAGGATATTAAGGCAGATACACAGGCCACTGCAGCTTTGCATTAGAATCCTGTTTCCTCTGCTTGGCCTGGTTAAGCATGAAGTTATATATAAACCCCATTGTACCTGCATAGTATGATTAAGAATGTTGCTGATTTAACTTGTATGAACTTCCTACTTATAAACCCTTAAAAGTAACCTTTCCCCTTGCCCTCATGGGACAGTCTTGGTGGCAGCAGCTCTGACTAACTCCTTTCCTTGTACAACAAAATAAAGGTGAATTTTCTGCTCTCCCACCTTGGTCTCTTGTTTATTGGCCAATTCAAGTCTTGACAAGCAGAACCTGGGGCTTCCACCCAGTAACATTATCTCATGTTAACACTCAGAAAGATGAAACAGAACTTTCTTATTATTAAAGCTTTATTTATTTATTTAAATATTATCATTAGGGGAAGAATGAAAAATGAATGGGCAGTTTACTTTCCCATGAAGGCTTATCAGCCATTACATTTCTCATCTCCTCCAACCCCCTCTGCCTTTTCTCTCTGCTCCACCAGGCACTTCTTTTCATTGTTTGCTCCCACTCAGAACTTCTTTTTCTATATACCTCATTCACAAAGCTTGCAGAACTAGAAACACCCCTAGAACAAATCCAAACACTTTCCATTCTTCTTTCAAAAATCCATTTCCTTCACAAAGCTACTTAATTAGATGGAATTAAAGTGCTAATTTGCTAAGGGGAAAGATCATTTGCATATCCATTTACACACTTTTCTCCAAGTATTTATAATTAGAGAGCAATCAACAAGTTTTTGAAGGCTGATAGAAAAGCAAAATGATTCCTGTGGAGATTAAAGAAGCAGTAAAGTATGGAGAGGAAAGGGCACTGGAAGAGAAGCCAGATGTCCTCGATTAAGCAATTAATTTAACCTTTTGGGATCTCAATTTTTTAGCTATAAAATGGGAATAATGCCCACTTTAAACGCTTCATAGGCTTTTGAGGATTAAATTCAATATGTATAAGGGCAAACTACAGAAGCAAAGATTTATTGCCTCTCCATACATTGTTAATGGAATCAATATGAAACCATTTTTTAAACAGTTTTTCCACTCTACTTTCACTTGAAAATATGAATAATATTTAGGGGAGCTTAACTCTAGGGGGGTTGGAAATTTAAACCAGACCAAATATATTTAAAACTTCCGGTACATTGAAAGAAATCAATAAATAGTATTTATAAGTACTATTTTTGTTCCAGATTTTATTGTATTATAATAACTTTTCTAAACAGACAGAAAATCAAAATTTCTAGAACCTTCCCTGGCTATTTCCTTCTTCTGTTATATCTTTCATCTTCTTTAGACCCTGCTTCTGCAGAAGGGAAATGTTTAATTAAACAGGCTGTATTTATTGCCACAGAGCTGAGAAAATTACCTTTTTTTCTTATTTTCCTCTTCTCCCTTTTACTTAAAAAATTATTAATTTAATAGCATTCAGGTATGAAAAAATATGGTCTAAAAGGACATTAGAAATTATCTGGGCTAATAATTTTCAAACAGTATTGCATGAAGCCTTAGGTTTTCCCACAGATGTTCAAGAGTTGACATAGGAAGGTTAGAAAAAAAAAAGTAATGGGGAATAGAGAAGAAGAGGGAGTACAGGGGATTGGGAAAGGGAAGTTATTGGATGAGGGGCTATGAATCAGAAGAGTTAGATTGGAAGCCTTCTTTTAGCACCTCTAACATAAACAATCTATTTTTAATTTCTTGAACAATACAGTTTTCTTAAAAACAAGCAGAAACACTACTAATTTAGGCCCAAACATATTCTGTGCTTAAGAAATATAGGGTCAAAGATGATTGTTTAGGAACGTAAAGCAGGTCTATAAACTGAACTGGAATTAGAACCAAAGTATCAGGGTTCATTTTCTATGGTTCATCCATATTCATTACTGAATCTTGGCAGTTCCTTTTCAGCTTTCTTCCATCTTCACTCCTCTACTGCAAATATGCTGGTCTGGCAGCTACTTCAGAAATAATTATCTGTCATAACAAGGTATTAATGAAAATCACCAAAAACCTCCCACTGATCCTAAAAATTTATGGTCAGTTCTTGGTATCATTCAAGATATTAGTTTGATCAGTTTGATCTTTAAATCCCTAGATGTAAATCAGACTAAAATACTGGCAGTTTCCTAAACATTCTGTACTCTGCTATATCTCCAAGTCTTTGAGTAGGTCAGTACCTCTGCCTAGAACATTCCCCATAATGCTTGCCTTCCCCGTTGCCTGCCAGCAAACTCTTCATCCAGGTTTCAGCTCAAACCTCACATTCTCCTTAAAAAACCTTTTCATGGGGCATGGTATATATGGTGCACCACCCACTTTTTCCAGTTCTCAGGTTCTTTGGTGGTGTACTTTTACCACTGAAAGTATTTTCTGCCATCCAGTGGGGGACTTGCATAGTGGCAAAAAGGCCAAAGAAATGTTAGTGGAAGCAAAATAGCTGGGGTATGAGGCTTGCCAGTAAGGTAGTACAACCAGGAAGTGTGATTGAGTAAAAAATTTTTTTGGCTTTTATACCCCTGGACAACCCTTGTAAGCATATATATGGTTTCCTGCATGATATGTAGAAAGCCCAGGTGGGTTTGGCTTTGTTTTGTGTGTGTATGTGCCATATTTCGAAAACCAGAGGTTCCCCATGTAACCTAATGGAAGGTGCCATGAAGAACATCAGCAATCAAGGTCCAGTGGTACAGAGGGGTGACTGCTATTATGGGATTGGAGAACCTTAAAAGTTCTGTGGTAACCATGTAGTACCAGACAATATTTCAAGCCACCAGGGTTTCCAAAATCAATATTACCAAAGAAAAACTTAAACATACTCCATGACTCAGCATGCTTCTATTAATGAAAACACATGGTATTAAAAAAAAAAAAAATTTCAAAGCAGAAAATAATTGGCCCTTGAAATGGTTTAATGATATCCTTTAGACTAGGCCACACTCTCCAGGCTGCCTCACCTTATGATGTACCCTACCTGCATCAGCACTTAGCACTCTGTATGACATTTCTTTCTTTACAGGATTATCACTAGTCTCTGGCACCTGGAAATGTACTATATTATTTAATCTTTATTTAGTCTGTGCCTATCAAAGCCAGTTGTTTATTCAGTTGACTCCAACTCAAGGCAACTCCATGTGTGTCAAAGTAGAACTGTGCTCTACTGGGTTTTCAATGGCTGACATTTCAGAAGAAGTCTCCAGGTCTTTCTTCAGAGCTGCCTCGGGATGAATGCAAACCTACACCGTTTAGGTTAGCAGCCAAGACATTAAGAGGCTGACAAATAAACAATTTTCATTTGAGTTTCTTAAACTGAACAGAACTTGAGAAGGAATCTTAAAATCTTAATGGAAATTCCTAAATTTCACTTATAGACACTTCAGACAAAACCTATATTTCTAATGTTTTTAGTCTGAATTCATTTGAAATGATTCATTCACCAACCTTGTGAGTGAATTTTAACAGGTTTTAAAAAATAATAATAATAATAATATTAGAGTCATTATTGAAGCCATTCAAGTTTGCTCTCAATATTAATACTGGAGTCATGTTTTATACATTTTAACATTAGTATGTTAGTTTACACTATAATTGCTATTTAAACATGGAGAAATACTTTAAATTACTTTAATGTGTTTAATACCACAAAAATTAGTTTAAATGTTTTATATCATGGATTATTTTATAATCAATTTCTCTAAATCTAAAATTCAAGATGAGAACATTTCTAAGAATTCTTTGTTCAGTGGTGAGCACATTAAGAGAGGTAAAACAGCAGCAAAACACAGAACTTGCGACAAAGTGAGAAGAATTAAGAAATGTTAAAACTGAAATTAAGAAGTGAAATGTTAAAATTGAAATTAGATACTGTATATGATAAAGCTTAAGCTTGAGAACAGATGCTGTATCAAAAACAAATGAACAGTTTTGTGTAAAGTAAGCCTACAAGGAAAAAAATGCTAATTGATAATTCAGGAGATAGCATTTTAAAAGTTAATGTCAAAACGGTAATTTTTAAAAAGGAATTTCTCTAGGACAAAACACTTTTTTTTTTCTTAAAGTTCAAAGGCATTAACCAACCATTCTTTGTAAAGTAAGAGATGTGAGGTAAGCTACTTCAATTTTATATAAAGCAGAGGATTCTAAGTATCAAAAGCATAACCATTCATTCCTGATCACAAATAACCGGTCAAGAAAAAAAAAAAAAAAAAACCTTTAGGAAAATGTTTTCAATAGTTATTGTAAAAAGAGATTTGTTAATGCATTGCATTTTAATTTTGGAGATGTGATCTTTTTGGATCTCATATTAAAAAGAAAAACAACTTTCCAACGTTTGAGAGAAACACTTACTGTAACTGAATGATAACAAAACGCTTTGGGGGAGAGCCCTGGTCACTTACCTCCATTCTGTATGATCTTTGTGGATAACAAGTATGATACTCTAAAATGCATTTATATTTCTTTGTGTTTCAAAATAAGAAAAAAGGGGGGGGATGCATATTTCGCTAAGAAGAAAGCTTATTTTGAAAGCAATAAACTTCATCTTACAACTTTAAAAACAGGCTTCCAATTTTAAATTAATCCAATATAACGGAAAGGAAGGAATCCTTAAGAGAAGCTTAGCCCTGGTAGTGCAGGTTAAGAGCTCAGTTGCTAACCCAAAGGTCAGCAGTTCTATTTTAACTCTATTTTTAGAAAAAAAATGATGGAGAAAATAAGGGATGGCTAGCTTCTTTTTTTTTTTTTAGGTTCTTTTCTTTGCTTCAGGAAAAGGAGATATATATATGGATTATAAAGTGTAGCTTTAACTTAGAGTAAACCAAAAAAAACGAACCAAACCCACTGCCATCAAGTCGATTCCGACTCGTAGCGACCCTATAAGACAGAGTAGGACTGCCCCATAGAGTTTCCAAGGAGTGTCTGGCAGATTTGAACCGCAGACCTCTTGGTTAACAGCCCTAGCACTTAACCACTAGGCCACCCCGCTTTCTACTGCCTGCATATGCATGTAAAAACTAAGGTCGCTGTGAGCCTGATTTGACTCCATGGCAATGGGTTTGTTTTTTTTTTAATCTTTATGAAAACGGACTGCCACATCTTTTTCCTGCAAACCCGCTGGTGAGTTGAACCACCGACCTTTGATTTAGCAGCCGAGTGTTTAATCATTGCACCATTATGGCTTTATTTCTAATCATACTCATTATTAGAAAAATAAAATTAAAAGGTCTTTATTACCAAAGAGATAGAGTTAAAGCATTTGTCCAGAGCTAGCAAAAAACAGATGCTAATGATATGGTCTTAGAATGAGAATTAGCTAGTATGGAAATGTCAAAGTAGCTTCAAGGAAAAGAAACTAATTTATTGTCAGCTTAAACTAAATATTTTATGTAGCTTAATAGATATCATTCTAGAGAATGATACAGCCTACTCTGAGTCTTCCTTTGATAAATATATTTCTTGTACAGAATCTTCTTTTAATTAAATTGAACATATAATAAGACATGATATGTTTATAAACACAGTGTTCCATTTACTTAGATCTCTACTAACCCAATCACCTGAAAGAAATTCTGAGTTATCAAGACAGCTATAGTGTGATGGTTGAAAAACATGAATGATGTAATTGATCTCACTGAATTGTACATGTGAATAAAGTTGGATTGGGAAATGATGTGTTATCTCTATTTTTTACAGTTAAATAATAGGAAGAAAAAAAGAAAGAGGAAAGCAATAGCGCCAATTAATAAGTTCTTAAGGAAACAACATTCACATGAGTTATAAAATTTACAGAAGAAAAGCTCAGAAGCCTTTTTTTTTTTTTGATGCATAAAAATCACGGCTCAAGGTAGAATATTGGTGTGATTTTTATTTTTAAAATGAACAGTCGTCACAACCTAAAAAGGCAGCGGGCCGTTAGTCATAGTCTCATTTTTCTCCTGACACCCTGCCCTTCTACACTTAGATGAATTACATCCAGCTTTTCACTTAGTCTTTATTCTTTGTGATAAATTTACATTGCATACTGGAAAACTGAAAAGTGATTTTGTTTTTTTATCTATACTAAACATCTAGACGTATGTTTTTGTTTACATAACCAACCAAGTAAGAGATAGACCCAGTCTTTCTGAGAACTCTACTTCATATGGAGAACCATATAAAAGATATGAAAAGAAAGTTTGGATTATATGATTAATATAATCAATTTGCCTTTGTGTGGGTTTTTAAATCTATAATAGTCCTTTGCATAAGGTCAAATTTGAAACTATAAATTAGATCTAAACAGTGTGCCATGAGACACTAAGATATGAGTTAAGAAATTTCTACTCAATGGTACTGCATACATGTGAGATTACTATGTCCCTCAATAGTGATAAGTAAAAATTTATCTCTGATATTTTACTGCCCACACTTTGTCACCTGAATTAAGCATTGGAATAGTTTTAAATCTTTATGATTAACAACAAAAAAAAAAAATCAATACCTATTTAGCAGAAAATAAAATATATATCTCAATGCAAAAGTTGAAAAACAACAAAGGATGTGCAGTTGGAAAATATGGCCTTGGCGACAGAAATGAGACCTGAGATCACATGACAGAATTTTGCAAGATCAACGACTTCTTCATTGCAAATGTCTTTTTTCAACAACATAAATGGAGACTGTACACATGGACCTCACCAGATGGAAAACTCAAGAAGCAAATCGACTACATCTGTGGAAAGAGACAATGGAAAAGCACAATATCATCAGTCAGAACATGGCCAGGGGCTAACTGTGGAACAGATCATCAATTGCTCATATGCAAGTTCAAGTTGAAGCTAAAGAAAATGAAAATGAGTCTGTAAGAACCAAAATATGACCTTGAGTATATGGAACCTGAATTTGGAGATCATCTCAAGTAGAGATTTGATGCATTGAACAATAATGACCGGAGACCAGACAAATTGTGGGACAACAGCATGGACATCATACATGAAGAAAGCAAAAGGCCATTAAAAAGACAGGAATAAAGGAAAAGTCCAAAATGGAGGTCAGAAAGACTCTGAAATTTGCTGTTGAATGTAGAGTAGCTAAAGTGAATGGAAGAAATTAAAGTAAAAGAGCTGAACAGAAGATTCCAAAGGGTGGCTCGAAAAGACAAAGTATTATAATGAAATGTGAAAATATCTGGAGTTAGAAAACCAAAATGGAGGAACACACACAGCATTTCTCAAGTTGAGAGAACTGAAGAAAAAATTCAAGCCTTGAGTTGCAATTTTGAAGGATTCTAGGAGCAAAATATTGAATGACACAGGAAGCATCAAAAGTAGATGGAAGGGATACACAGAGTCATTGTACCCAAAATAATTCATCGACGTTCAAACATTTCTGGAAGTAGCATATGATCAATAGCCAATGGTATTGAAGTAAGAAGTGCTGCATTGAAGGCATTAGCAAAAAACAAGAATATTGAATATACCATGGACTGTCACAAGAATGAATGTCTGTCTTGGAAAAAGTACAGCCAGAGTGCTCCTTGGAAGGGAGGATAGTGAGACTTCATCTCATGTACTTTGGACATTTTATCAGGAGGGACCAGTCCCTGGAGAAGGACATATTTTTTGGTAAGGTAGAGGGTCAATGAAAAACAGGAAGACCCTCAGTGAGATGGATTGACACAGTGACGCAACAAGGGCTCAAACATAGCAACGACTGTAAGGATGGTGCAGGACTAGGCAGTATTTCATTTCTGTTGTACATAGGGTCAGTATGGGTTGGAATGGCCTTGATAGCACCTCATAACAACAGCATATCTTACTACTGGGAATCTGGATTTTTCATCCATATATGTGTGTGTGTATATATATATATGGATATTTGACATTTTTGACAGATTAATAATTTTATTGCTGTCCACCTTGGTAAGCACTTCATATCAATTATCTAATTAAAAAAATAGAAATTCTATAGTGCTGTTTTAAATTAGTGCTTTCAAAACCTTAATGGCCGTACAAATCATTGTGAATTTTGTTGTAAGGCAGATTTGATTCAGTAGGTCTAGGGTGGGGCCTGCGATTCTGTATTTCTACTATGATGCTGATCCTGTTGGTCCCTGGGCTGTGCTTAAAGTAGTGAGGTTCTAAATAATAAGACAAAACAAAACAAAACCCATTACCGTTAAGTCGATTCTGACTCATAATGACTGATTATAATAGAGCAGATTTGCCACATAGGGTTTCCAAGGCTATAAATTTTTATGGAAGCAGGTTGCCACATCTTCCTCCTGAGGAGGCCTGGTAGGTCCAAACCACCAACATTTGGTTAGAAGTTGAGCACTTTAACCACTACATGACCAGGGCTCTTTCTAAATAATAACAGTTAACTATAATTCTATGGCTGAAAGAAGGGAATTTTAATATGTTGAGGAGCTAAATATAAATTTTTCTGTGAGAGACTCCATTCAATTTCAATTATGTTTATAATCATGATTGAAAATTCTAATTTTGGCTTGACTTCTAATTTACTCAGTCATTTGGAGTGAGTAATTTGACCTATCTAGGGAATCATTTATAGCTCACATTTTAGCAGTTGAAGGGAATTTGTAAGGCAAAATAAATAGGACCTTAGCATCAATTATTGCATAAATATTCAATAGAAACAACTATTATAAGAACCTTTTCTAAAGGTCAAATATAATGCCACACTGATTTTTTTTTTTCACACTGATATTTTTAAGAAAAGAAAAAAAATCCTGTTTGCTAGCTTTCATCTTGTAAGATTTAGCCAATTGTTGCTGGCTTGTGTGCCTGGAAAACATGAAAATGCCACTATATGTTTTTAGTTATGACACTTTGGGTTCAGACCTCAAGTGGGAATTCTCTGCTGATTCTGATTTATTTGTTATAACAAACTTTCTTTTCTGACCTAACATGTAAATCAATAGCACCCTTTGACATTCAAATTCTCATCACGGCATTAAAGAAATTTCATCTTGATGCTTTGCATCAGAAAGTATGGATGTTCAAAAAAAAAAAAAAAAAACCAAACCCAGTGCCGTCGAGTCGATTCCGACTCATAACAACCCTATAGGACAGAACAGAACTGCCCCATAGAGTTTCCAAGGAGCAACTGGCGGATTCGAACTGCCAACCCTTTGGTTAGCAGCCATAGCACTTAACCACTGTGCCACCAGGGTTTCCAGTATGGATATAGATCCCTGGGTTTCCCCTGGTAGCGTAGTGGTTAAGAGCTCAGGCTGCTAACCAAAAGGTCAGCAATTTGAATCCAGTAGCCCCTCCTTGGAAACCCTATGAGGCAGTTCTAACACACATACATCCCTTGCCATCAAGTCGATTCTGATTCATAGTGACCCTATAGGACAGAGTAGAACTGCCCCTTAGAGTTTACAAAGAGCAGCTGGTGGATTCCAACTGCTGACCTTTTGGTTAGCAGCCTGAGCTGTCAACTACTGTGCCACCAGGAAGGGCTCCAAAACACATAACCAATACACATATATACACATATATATGATCTTTAATGCAATTGATATATTATAGCTCATTAATAATTAACATTACATATTTAGAGAGAACATGTAGGAGCATATGGTCATGAATATTTCTCATCAGACTTTATATTAAAATTATGAATATTATGTATCTTACAGAACCAAATTTAGGATACAGATGGACAAAACGTAAGTTAGGGATGATTTTTAAATATTATTTTGTGGGAAGTTTTTAATATCTTTGGCAGTGTATTTACTACAAAATGAGCAAAATTTATCATCACATTACATTTATTTTAAAAATGATTTTAAGTTTTTCTAATTTTAGTGACAAATATTTATAGGTTATTAGATAATTGTCACTCTATTAAATAGCCAATGTAAAAAATACTAAATGCACAGCCAACATAGAAGCATTTGGTATGTTTTCTTCTGTGAACTTCCATGCATTGCCTCACAGAATCCTGCTGCTCCAGAGAATCCTTGAAAACACGACACCTACAAAGCTGTCAGTGGCCACCGAAGGTTGCCCATGCAGCCAGACCAACAGCGGTCTGCCCGCTGAATAGGAACCCTAAGATAATTAATATCCCAAGTGGGTGCCAAAATCAAGCAAGTTAGAAATAGTCTGAGTAAAACAAGATAATTCTTCACAACAATTTTTCTAAGGCTAAGAAATTTGGTATACATCTAAATCCACCCAGTGCTAAATACACTTATATAAATCCCTCTTTTCCTTTTTATTTCAATTTCTCTCATCTTTCCCACAGGAAATGAAATAATGTTTTCGACCTGGTACTTTGACTTTCTAATTCTGGCTACCTATTTTAAAACAATGTAAATCCATACTTCTGTTAGTAATCAGTGTTTATTGAGTACTTATTAAACACAGCGCAAAATGCTTTTTTTAAATTATTATTATTTCCATTTCTCAAATGATGGAATTGAGGTTTATTCACTCATTTATTCAATAAATGAGTTTGTTCTAGAGGCAGAGTCTACAGTGGTAAACATTGGGTGTCATACTGAGGAAGAACCTTTCAACAGCACATAAAGAGAATAAGGGCAATGGGAATAATAAAGCAGAGACAGCACAGTGGCTAGGAGGGAATGGAGATCTGGTGTCTACAATGAAATGGATGGTCAGGGATGTCTGGGGAAGTGCAAAAATCAAGATGAGACCTGGATGATGAAAAGGGGTCCACCAATATAGATACAGGGGCAAAGGAGTATGAATACTCCAATATTTCACCACAGTAACTCACCTCCTGAGAGAAGAAATATTCTTCTGAAATGTTTTAAACAAAATTCCAGAGGTAGAAAACTTGTTTGTATAACAAAAAAGGAGAAAGAATGGAAAGGTTTCTGTTATGAATTGAATTGTGTCCCCCCAAAAGATGTGTTGAAGTCCTGATCCCTGTACCCAAGAGAGTGATCTCATTTGGAAATAGTTTTCCTTTCAGGTTAACTAGGGTGAGTCCTAAATCTCCTGAGTGCTATCTTATAAAAGGGGAGAACAGACATACAGGGAGAAGACAGATGCCATATGACGTGATGGAGGTCGATGCATCTACAAGCAGCAAAGGAATGCCAAAGATTATTGGCAGCCACTAGAAATTAGGAGATAAGCAAGGACCAGGTCCTCTCTGAAAGCCTTCAGAAGGAATCAACAGTGCTAATACCCTGATTTGGAGTTCTAGCCTCCAAAACACAAAAAAATAAATTTCTGTTCTTTAAATCACCCACTTTGTGGTATTTTGTTATGGAAGCCCTAAATATATATTTTAATCTGTTGTCATTCCCAACTACCAAAACTCCATCCTCAGATTAATAAGGTTGAATGGCCACTTTGAAGTCTCTATCTCTCATGGCGCTGAATCACTGCTTTTATTTCTGGCCTACCACTAGCATTTGAAGGCCAAGTATCACGGGAATCACTTTCAAATGTGTCAACTCTCAAAATGTCCCATCAATTTCCAGGCAGTATATATAGAGGGCAGAAACCTTGCTGGCATAGTAGTTAAGTGCTATGGCTGCTAACCAAAAGGCCAGCAGTTCAAATCCACCAGGCGCTCCTTAGAAACCCTACAGGGGCAGTTCTACTGTATCCTATAGGGTCACTATGAGTTGGAATCAATTTGACAGCAACAGGTTTGGTTTGGGGTTTTATATATAGAGGACCCTCGTTGATCGATGAGAATTTATCCTTTAATTTTTACCAATTATAAAATCTGCCATGACAGTTTTGTCAAGATTGTTAGTAGAGTGGCTGTTTTTGAAAGCACAAAGTCTAGCAGGCATTGGGCAGGGTCCAGCCCAGCTCAAGAGCTAAGCGTAGCAGTGAAGTCTTGTGATCCCAGGTTAAAAATGAATCTACGTGGAAAAAAAAGAACCCCTAGGATTTTAAGTGTAAGTGAGCCACATGAGGGACACAGTGAGGAGCAACCCTGAATGATCTCTTTTGTCTACAGCCATCTCCAATCAAATTAACTATTAGCTATGACAAAGTCTGTTTTATTTTGTTTGCGGTTTTATCTATAGATTAAATGTAAGTCAAATATTTATACTAGAGAGAATAAATAATTATAGTCACAAAGTTCAATCACTCTTAAACTAAAATAACTATATATAAAGATATTTTACATATATTTAGCACTTAAGCATTTCTATAACATTTGTGGAAATGTTGTCACCATCTTTTGAGGTATAACTTTATTTGAACTAGGAGAAAATAGAGGTTCAAGTGACCTTACTAAAGATATACAGACAGTAAGCAGCAAACCCAGGATCAGAACCTAGTTCTCTGATGGCAAATCTCCTGCTCTCCCATTTCACAGTAACTTGGAGCCCTGGTGATGCAGTGGTTGAGAGCAGCCCGATAGGTCAGCAGTTTGAATCCACTAGCTGCTACTTGGAAATTCAGCTCTACTCTGTCCTATAGGGTCGCTCTGAGATGGAATCGACTCTATGTGGCATTGGGTTTTGTTTTTTTTTTTTTTTAACCCTATATTCTGCAATGGTTTTACTAACCCAGGAGATGAAATTTTCAATGCATTCTATCTGAAAAGACCTCACAATAGGGAATCATCAGTAAACTCTTATTGCACTTGAAACAAAGGAAATGACATACTAATGAAATCAACATGCGACCAATTGCCTCCAACAGTGGCATTGATGAATGTTTCCTTGGAGTTTGTCTCCTTTGATATGATCCCCAGAGCCTAAGGATAAACCCAAAACATCCCTGAACTGACAATGTCAGGAAGCTGTTTCTCATCCAGAACCAACTCTGAGTGTTTCAGCAGCCTAGGCAAACTCCGATGAGAGCCGGGCTGAACATTAATGTCAAGAATTCTCTGCCTTCTAACTCATAAAAATAGCAGATGATTCTCTGCCATCTTAGGTCTATGCCAAAACCTGAAACTAAAAGATAAGAAGCTAGCCAGAAATCACAAACATAAGGTTTTAAGCCTTACAATCCAGTCACTGCTACAGCAGTAAGCTTAAATGCCTAGACCTTGCAAGGCCTGGTTATTCAGTTGAGAGGATGACACCTGGGCTTAGTTACCTCTCTCTGAATTATTCAGTAGAAATTTCTCTTCCTTCAATTTTACACCTTTTTTTTTTGTCTATGCTAACTGGAACAGCTGCTTAAATCCTTTTATAATGCAAGGTAGACGATTGATAAGTATGTTAGTTGGTACATTTAAAAAAAAAATGCCGTCCAGTAGATTCCCATTCATAGTGAGCCTATAGAACAGAGTAGAACTGCCCCATAGGGTTTCCAAGGAGTACCTGGTGGATTCAAACTGCCTACCTTTTGGTTATCAGCCTTAGCTCTTAACCACTAAACCACCAGGGTTTCCAGTTGGTACATAAGTAAATAAAATTACAAATAAATATGTTGCTGTTGTTGTGTGCCATTGAGTTGATTCTGATTCATAGCGACCCTATAGGACAGAGTAGAGCTGCCCTAGTAGGGTTCCCTAGGCTTTAGGCAAGCAGAGCATCAGGTTTTTCTTCTGCGGAGCAGCTGGTGGGTTCCAATCCCTGACCTTGCAGTTAGCAGCCAGTGGCTTAACTGTTTCTGACAAAATGGTTAAGCCCTCGGCTGCTAACCAAAACCTTAGAAGTTTGAACCCACCAGTCACTCCACAAAAGAAAGATATGGCAGTCTGCTTTCATAAAAATTACAGCCTTGGAAACTCTATAAGGCAGTTCTACTTTGTCCTACAGGGCCACTATGTGTCAGAATTGACAGCAGTGGGTTTGGTTTTGGTTTTTATATAAAACTGATGGAGGAATTCCCTGTCTTCTATGTAATGAACTTCATATAGTTTAAAAAATTATTAGACATCTTTTTTTTTTTTTAATTTTCTGATTGACAAATAAAACAGTAAGAATGCTTCAATCTGGTGAGGGTAAGGCTAAAGAAGCACTCTCCAATATTTTCAGAGGAAAAACTGGAAAACTATTACAGGAGGTTTGAAGAGCCATTTAGAAATATATATCAAAATTTAAAGCATGCACACACTTTGATCAAGTATATCCATAGGTAAGAATTTATCCTGAGAAAGTAAGTACATTTACAGAGATTTATAAATATAAAATTATATTCTATAGGACTGTTTATTCAGTGACTGGAAACCTGTATATTTATCAGAAAATCATTATACAGCTAAACGGTGGCTCCACCCAGAAACCCAGGTGGCTCTACATAATAATTAAAAAGGATGAGGTAAGTAAAGTGACAGTGAATCCATGAATATTAAATAAACAAGCAAAGTTACTGAACACTATATATAATGATACTAAATTCATATTTTATATATATATTTATAAATAAATATCTGCAACAATGGGCTCAAGCATAACAATGATTGTGAGGGTGGCACAGGACTGGGCAGTGTTTCCTCCTATTGTACATGGGGTCGCTATGAATCGGGGCTGATTCGAGGGTACCTAACAACAACAACGAATATATATATATATATATATATATATATATATATATATATGGATTTACTCATTAAAAATTATGGAAGAACAAAAACTAAACTGTTAACAGACCCTTTGAAGAACTGTATTATCCAAATTCTGGGGCCCTGTTGACACAGTGGTTAAAAGAGTTTGGCTTTTAACCGAACAAATCTACCAGCCACTCCTTGGAAACCCTGTAGGGGTGTTCTACTCTGTCCCATAGGGTTGATATGATTCGGAATGGACTTGATGGCAACAGGTTAATGATATTATTACCCCAATTATCCAAATTTTATATATTAATTTCTTAAGACAATAATATATTATCATAAAAAGTAACTGATTAAGATATATTTTAAAACATATTCTAAATGTAAAGTAATAACTATCAAATGATGCTGATTTGAATTTACTAATAATGGCATTCTCTTTTGAAAATAATTTTGATCAACTTTTAAATGTTCTTTAAGTCAAGTTGAGGCTACAGTATACTCTATTAAAGATTTCAGTGGTGTTTGAGAATAAAATATTCTAGCTATAAAGGAAGGTTGCATGGTTGTTAGTCAGTTATATTTTGGGACTTGCTTATTTAATCATCATTTATCTGTTTCTTTAACTTACTACAGTAACCCCATGCCCAGAAGAGTAATTACAGCATATATATCATTTTTGCATAAGAGGGGCGAATGAATGAAATTTCAATTAATCAGCAAGAAAAGGGACGACACTCTTGCTTCTCTGTGTACAATGCCTAGCACACAATAAACACTATAATCTGTTGTTGAGTTTAAAACTGCATTAATATAGAATGTTAACAAATTTAAAAATGAATACAGTAAATTATCAACTAAATACTGAAAGATTCTGCAGTTTTTGTGAATCAAAGACTAAACTATAATCAATTAATAAAGTAACTTGAGCACCTTTCAGAGCTCAGCAAGTGTGCATTCCAATTTGCTATTTCCTTCTCCTCTAGCATTTTAATTTCAGTGGGATTAGACTATCAAAATTCTTTTAAAATATGTAATGCATGTATAAGTCATGGCTATTCTCAACTAACTCTATTATTAAACCTGCATGTCTTTTTCCCTGATTGAACTATTTCCTGTGCTTACATAAAAGTTTCATTTTCTATTTTGTAGAACACTGTTGCACATTCCTCACTGAAACACAAAACATTCCTCATAAATATTAGTTTCTTAATAATGTTATGGGTCAAATGAAAACATGAGTTTATTCATTTTCAAACATATAAAACACTCCTGTCCCATAACCAGGAGGACATACATTTTGAGATTTTATTTATTTAAAATCCAGAGCTCATGATGTAGCTATAAAAATAAATAAATGACTAAAACCAAACCCTTGCCATCAAGCCAATTCCAACTCATAACGACCCTACAGGACAGAGCAGAATTGCCCCATAGGGTTTCCAGGGAGTGGCTGGTGGATTCAAACTGCCAACCATTTGATTAGCAGCCAAGCTCTTAACCACTGAGCCACCAGGCTCCATGTAACTATAATAATCCATAATTGGTCTCTCATTGAATAACACTTATAGGACATGGTCAGTTAGGGCTGGGCATGCAATCTAAGGAAATTGAGAAAGGCAATATACATAATCTCAATGACAACTCTACTAAAGGCCCTGATGTATTCATGTGTGGTGGTCATGGAGAAGCCTTGCTCAAATCTTCCTCCAAAACAAACTGCTACAGGGAGCGTAGTTGATTTACAATCTCCAGCTTCTACACCTTTGAATGCACCACTGCATTTCCCATGCCACATTTCCACTATCTACTCCCAACTGATAAATTATCTCAGCTGGCTTCCTGTAATCAGGCCATACCTGCCTGATGCAAAATTCTCCTGATGGCAGCTTTGGCCTGGGGAATTCCCATTGACCTGGCTACATATTTCTGCCCTTCCTACCATCCTGTCTTTCTTCTCTTCTGTCACAAGTTTTAGACCTGCATCTCTGTCTGAAGGCTCTGTACCTACTCTGGCTACCTCCCCTTTATTTTTCAGAGGTATTTCCCCAATAAATTTTTGCCTATCTAATCTCATCTTAGCATTTGCTTCATGAAGGACCCAGGAAGATACAATGGGTGATACATTGCAATTATAATTTTAAACTTATATTCTTTGTAGTATAGATACATATTTGCAATTATATGACATGAGAAAAAAATATTTTTTTAATAAGCATGCTGACAGACATGTCTTGTGGTATTTTATTTTTTGGAAGGTGGGAGCACCTATTTGGATTTAATTTTACCCTGTTCTCATTTATATTATTTAACACATTAAAAAAGGTTTTGTTAATGTTTGTTTTTAAACTATCATATGCACAGCAACGTATTTGGTAGCATGTAAGACAAGAAAATTCAGCTTTCAGCACAAGAGATCTGAAACAAAACATGATAAATCTTTCTCTGCGTGGTGTCCTCATGGTTTTCATCTTTGAACTAAAAACAAATATCAAAGTCTGAAGCACCTTCACTGATTCATAGATGAGTCATTTATGGGGCAATACAGAGCTACTAAAGAACACAGAAGGACATTCTGTCCAGCTATGTTACTGTGGGTACATTTTGATAAAGGCAAAACATGAGCTTCAGCACCAGCAAGATTAGAATTCTACATGTCTCCTTATATATTTCCTAACAATGTTGATTTATTTTTTATTACTTCTTAAAAATTTATTTTGAATAGTTCATTAAAAAAAGAAAAGCAATGCAGTTTAAAGAACTGTATGTTCAATATTTGATATTTAAAGATTATTAAAGAGGATCAAAACATTAGTTGGTATGCAAAATATTTTTATTATATTTAACTGTCATTTGATGGCAATTATAAATGATTGCTGTCTTACATTGGTAGCATATTAAACAGGAAATTGTGGCACTAACTGTCACTAGTTTTATTTTACATAGTAGTTGATACATTTTACCAAACATCATGTCTCTTTCAATTTCAGTCACCACTTGTAGAATGAACATTGTGTATAAAGATTTTGCTATTCCCTCTAAAGTAACACTGCTATTTTACCAAAAGAGATGAACAATGAAAATAAATCTCCTAATAACCAATGACCAGTTAAGTTCAATATTCAGTCATAAAGGCAAATATATATGCATTTCATCTAACGATATGAGGATAAGTAATGGAGTATACCTGTATTTTAGGAATAAATATAGCAAGCTCTTGGTATTTTCAAAGAACTTTCTATATTCCACATTAAAAAAGGAATTACTGCATAGGCTACAGTGAATAAGAGACTAACAAAGCTGAATTGAAGTTTTCGGCACCACTGGGTTTCCATGAGTCGGGGTTGACTAGTCAGCAACTAGCAACACCAGCACAATTTGAGGCAGCTATTCCTTTTTAACCATTCCACTCTAAATATAGTCTCCTATCCTGTGAGCCCAATGACTTGAGTGACCCTACTCCACATACTCTTCAGACCCTTCAGGTCCTTTGATCTATGTTTTCACTGTTGAGCAGCCTCCTCACGGACTTCCTTCAATTCCTACCTAAATTCTATAGTCCAGTATTACAACCATTTTGCTATAAATACCCACAACTGTTTTCCCTCTTTCTTTCCATCGGGGTCACTTAGAAAAACAAGCTTGCTAAACTCAAGGATTTGCCAACTCACTGCCCTTCCCTGAGCAGCAGGATACTGCAAACTGGTCTCATTTGCTGTTCATAGCCAAGAATCTCAAATGAGCAATCAACCAAGATAAATAAGCTCCTACTCTTCCCTGGAACATCTATTTTCCCACTTCCCAAGAAGGCAATTGCACCCCTTATTCCCTCTCCTAAAACCTAACATTTTCTACACCCAACTCTATTCCTGCTGATATATCAATTCCATACCTCATCTTTCCTCCTTAAATCCACCAACCCACCACACCTGAATTCCAATGCTCTGATTTTTCTTCTTTTACAAACAAAGCCCCTGCTCCTATCCAAGGCTATTTTTCTTTTTGTGTATCATCAAGGGGATTCTGACTCCAAGTGAGTCTATAGGACAGAGCAGAACTGCGCCACAGGGTTTCCTAGGCTATAATCTATGGCGGCAGATCACGACTCTTTTCTGCATAGAATGGCTTGGTGGGTTCAAACTGCTAACCTTTCGGTTAGCAGCCCAGCACTTAACCATTGTACAACCAGTGCTCCTTATCCAAGACTAATGCCGTCTGAGAGTCCCTTCTCTGAATCTTGGTTTAGCAAGTGTCTCTACTTTTTCTTGCATCATTAATTTCTTCCTCACTCACTGAAATATTCATGTTGTTGTTGTTAGGTGCTGTTAAGTAGATTTTTGACTCGTAGTGAGCCTATGTGACAGCGTAGAACTGCCCCATAGGGTTTTCTAGGCTGTAATCTTCCAACATTCAAATACTAGTATCACACATTTTTAAAATTTCCCTTGAACCCAGGTACTCTTTTAGGTCCTACCCCATTTCTCTGATATCATAACTTTGAAATTCCTCAGAATTGTTAATTAGACTTGATGTCTCCACTTTGTCACCTCACATAGACTCCAGCTTAGCTTCTGTTCTCATCACTCCAACAAAAATTCTTCCAAGGTCACTGGTAACTCCTTATCGCCAAATCCAAATGATCAAGTCTGTAACCTCACAATACTTGAAGAATGTTAGTGACATGATTTGATACAATGACTTGACACTCCATTCTTGTCAAAACACTTTCTTCTCTAGCCTTCTATGAAATCAGATTCTTCTTGTTTTCCTTCTACCTTAGAGCACACCTCTTTGCAATCACATTTGGTGGCTCATCCTTCTTCATTTTCAAGTTCAGTCCTTGTCGCTTTTTAATTCTCTATCAGGGTATGTCCTTAGATGGTCTTATCCAGTCCCTTGGCTTTAAATACATGTATGTGCTGATGACTTACAAATATAAATTCCAATCATGACCTTCAACCTGAGTTTCAAACTCATAAAACGTATATCACCTAAAAATCATTCCCAAAAGTCTTCATTCCTTCATTCGTCGAATATTGATGGAGTGGCTATTATGTGCTAGGCACAATAGTGAACAAAATATGTCTACTTGAAAGTCTAAGAGGAAATTTTAACATGTGTCAAAGGGTACTCTTGATATTTTTCATCCTCAAATCAGCTTCTTCACTATTCTTCCATTTTTTTTCAGTATATGACTCTATTTCCATCAATTTTCTTGGACCTCAAAAACTTAGAAGTCCTCTGACACACTGTGGGTTCCCACAGAAGGAGACCCTGAGACAAGAACTCAAGTACAAGCAGTTTTTTTGGAGGTTTCAGGGAACACCAACAAGGAAGTGAAGACATAATACAGAGTAGGGAAAGCAGCTAATAAATTATTCAGCCAGCCACCACAGTATGCAAGTGGAGCTTGAACATACAGGGAAACTGAGAAATGTTGTAAAATGCACACTTCAGAATTATCTCACTCTAAAGCTGCCCCTGGAGAGAAGGATATCATGCTTGATAAAGTAGAGGGTCAGTGAAAAAGAGGAAGACCCTCAACAAGATGGATTGACATAGTGGTTACAACGTGTTCAAGCCCAACAATTCTGAGGATGGTGCAGGACCAGGCAGTGTTTCTATTGTACCTAGGGTCATTACGAGCCTGAACTGACTCAAAGGCACCTAAAAATAACAAAACTGAGTGAGTAGGATATGTACACATCCACTCCCGTCAGTCATTGGTTAAGGACTTCTCTGGGCTACACGTCTGGGGAGAAGGGAAAAGGGTAGGGAGTAGTTAATTCTCCAGGACTTCCAGCTTGTTAGACATGTGAGCAGAGCATCTTTCTAAAAAATGTCCTTAGACAGAGAATCAGGTACTTGTAGTTGTAAATCTTCTGTGGTACCATGAACTGTAAAGTCACAGGATACAGGCCAGGCACTTATACTGACTGCTATATCCTCCTTGAGTCTCCTCATCCAAATTGAACCATTAATGAACCCTGTTGATATCACCCAAAAATATATCTCAAATTCTATCATTCTTCCCAGGTCCACTGCTAACCCCGGAGTCCAAGTTAACATCATCTCTCACCAAGGCTACTGAAATGGCCACATTTCACCTTATTTTCACTCTTGCTTCCTACACAGAAGCCACAGGTATTATCTCAATGCCTACATCAGATTATATCACTCCCCTGATTAAAGTCCTCCAGGGCTTCCATTGCAGTTAAATGAAAATCCAAACTTACATGGCCTCTGAAGACTTAAATGGTATGTCTAATGTTCACTTCTCTGATCTTCCCTTATTCTCCTTACTCAAAATAATCCAGTACACTGATGGGTCACCTCAGACATACTTTGCATTTCCATGTTAAGGAGTTTTCAATTCCTGTTCCTTTTGCTTTAGATGCTCTTCTGATAAACCTTTGTATGACTATACATTCCTCATCATTTTGGCCTTGGTCCAAATATCATCTCCTTCCATCACACTAGCTAACATAACTTTCCAATCTTAGACTCTCCTTAATTAATTTTCTTCACTTATTTCTTCTGTTTATGAAGGAGAAAATAAACTCCATGAGGACAGGAACTTTATCTTGTTCACTATTGCATACCTACCCTTAGAGCAGTGTCTGATACATAGAGGATTTTAAATAAATATTAGTTTAACTTTAAGAAAACGTTATGCAAAACCATCTATATAATGTTGTTGTTGTTGTTAGGTGCTATTGAGTCGACTGCAACTCATAGCGACCCTATATACAATAGAATGAAACATTGCCTGGTCCTGCACCATCCTCATGATTGTTGCTATGCATGAGTCCATTGTTTCAGCCACCGTGTCAATCCAGCTCATTGAGGGTCTTCCTCTTATCATTAACCCTCTATTTTACCAAGCATGATGTCCTTCTCTAAGAACCGGCCCCTCCTAATAACATGTCCAAAGGATGTGAAACAAAGGCTCACCATCCTTGCTTCTAAGGAGCACTCTGGCTGCACTTCTTCCAAGATAGATTTGTTCATTCTTTTGGCAGTCCATGGTATATTCAATATTCTTTGCAATACCATAATTCAAATGCATCATTTCTTTTTCAGTCTTCCTTATTCATTGTGCAGCTTTTGCATGCATATGAGGCAACTGAAAACACCATGACTTAGGTCAGGCGCACCTTAGTCTTCAAGGTGACATCTTCGCTTCTTAATACTTTAAAGAGGTCGTTTGCAGCAGATTTGCCCAATGCAATGTGTTCTTTGATTTCTTGACTGCTGCTTCCATGGGCATTGAATGTGGATACAAGTAAAATGAAATCCTTGATGGCTTCAATCTTTTCTCCATTTATCACGATGTTGCTTATTGGTCCAGTTGTGAGGATTTTTGTTTCCTTTATGTTGAGGGGAAACCCTGGTAGAGTAGTGGTTAAGTGCTACGGCTGCTAACCAAAAGGTTGGCAGTTCAAATCCGCCAGGCGCTCCTTGGAAACTCTACGGGGCAGTTCTACTCTGTCCTATGGGGTCGCTATGAGTCAAAATCAACTTGATGGCACTGGGTTTGGCTTTTTTTTTTTTATGTTGAGATGTAATACATACTGAAAGCTGTAGTCTTTGATCTTGACCAGTAAGTGATTCAAATCCTCTTCATTTTCAGCAAGGAAGGCTGTGTCACCTGCATAACGCAGGTTATTAATAAGCCTTCTTTCAATCCTGATGCCCTATTCTTCTTCATATAGTCCAGCTTCTTGGAATATTTGCTCAGCATAAATATTGAATAAATATGGTCAAAGGGTACAACCCTGAAGCACACCTTTCCTGACTTTAAACCACACAGTATCCCCTTGTTCTGTTGGAAGGACTGCCTCTTGATCTATGTACAGGTTCCTCATGAGCACAATTAAGTGTTCTGGAATTTCCATTCTTCACTACGTTATCCTTAATTTGTTATGATCCACACAGTGAAATGCCTTTTCACCATCAATAAACAGGTAAACATTTTTCTTGTATTCTCTGACTCGACGGCAGTGGGTGGGTACTGCTTTCAGCCAGGATCCATCTGGCATGTCAAATGGATCCTGGCTGTCTATATAATATGATCCTGTTTTTATGAAATATGTACACAGGCTCAGAAAAACTGATAGAAATAAATACATAGATGGCCTCTTTTTTCAAAACAATCAAGATGAGTATTTGGCCTTTTAATTAAGATGGTTGATTAAAGTATGTATAAAATAAGTTAAACATCTCACTGTAAATTTATCCTTATATATATTAATATAGAGCCAAAGCCCTTTTCATGCGTTTGCTGATTAGAATTCCTCTCCAGTTTTCCATAATCCCCAAGCCTAATGGATTATCCATGATTTCCAGCTTCAGTTTCTTTTAAATGCAACAAGAACAAAGACATGCTTGCAGAGCAATGAATGTGCAAAATTAATATTATAGAGCTGTCTTGCTCACGCTTAAATAAAAAATATTTTAAATGACTTGCCATCACCATGTTTTACCATAAAATCATGTAAATTTTCATAGAAACAATTTCCTGATTTTCCCTTGTATTTTATTAGTTTATGTAATATTTAATTGAAGAATTTAATTAACATAATAAGTACAAAAACAAACTGAGTCTGGAAGAAACACTACTGGCTGTATTTAGGGATACCAAATTTTGGGACAAAATAGTGCATTTTCAGAGTACTCTGGCATCGAGTAATATATTTTAAGAAATGTTAGTTAATCTGCTAAATCAGCTAAGAAAAGTTAGGTTAAGAGGGCTTCTACTCTCCCTCAAATGGTAATTGCCATTGTCTTTGTTTGTACATTGAAGGATAATTTTAATTTCTGCAGTGTATTTTTTTGCATTTTATAAATTTCTACAGTACATGCCACCTATACAATAAAAATTAAATACTAAATATTCAAAATATGTAGGGTTCTTTTAAAAACAAAGAGATAACATCTGTCCTTTTTTATGATGATGTTGACTGTTTCTACTTCACTTAAAATGACATTTTAGTCCAGCAGACCTTCAAATTTAAAAGACTAGGCAAGTTTTTTTGTTGGTTAAATGTATGTGCACCTGCCTTAGGGGCTAGAGAAGTTCATATTTTAAAGGTATTTCACAGTCTTTAATTTATCTCTTATTCATTCCCCTTTTCCCTTTGATAAAGTAAAGGATTTGGAGAGAGGAATAAATATTTAAAGGCTGAGAGTGGAGTCTGAGAAGTTGATTTTAAAGGCAACATTTAGTAAGAATAATATTTTGCTTGAAAGTTAGAGCCAGAATTCAAATTAGTAGCTCTTCTCATGAGGCATATTCCCAAGACCCTGGACATATTTAGTGCGGACCCTCAGGCTATTCTGGCATGACTACTGAGAAGCAAATGCATTCAAAGATGCAGTCATCCTTGAACTGGAATTCAACACTACTTAAATTCTTGCACTCTCAGGGCCACTGAGTCTAAATTGCCAAATATGTTGCCTAGGTTCTTTTCTATAAAGGGCTGTAAACATATGCCCTGATATGGATTAAATTGTGTCCCTAAGAAACATATGTTGAAGTTTTAACTCCTGCACCATTGAATGGGACCTCGTTTGGGAGATACATTTTCTCTTTGCAGATGTTATCAGTCAAATTAAGTAAGTCATACCTGAGTAAGGTGGGTCCTAACCCTAACAGCTTTTGAGTGGTGTCTTTTAAAAGAGAAGAACAAACAGGGAAACAGATACACACAGGGGGAAGACTCAAAGGAGGAAAAAAATGCCACCAGAAACTAGGAAATAGGCATAGGACAGTCCTCTCTCAAAGCCCCCAGAGGGAATGAAAATGACTGAGACCATAATTTGGATTTCTAGCCTCCAGAACTGTAAGAAAATAAATTTCTGTTCTTTAAAGCCACCCACTTTATGGTATTTTGTTATGGCAGCCCTAAGAAACTAAAGCATGCCCATGGAGTCTGGAAGAGTTTTCCCCATTTCTGAGAAAGAAAATGAGACATCACTGCAATGAGAAACAATATTACAGTTTCCAACTTTTTGTCCGACCCCTTTCCCTTTTGGTGTCACCCTCAACTCAAATTCTGCATTTCTGCAATCAATGCCATCTCCTTCCCAGGCCACCACCTCCTCAGCCCATTTCTGTTAACAGCATAGAGTCCTCCCAGCCACTTAAGCTCAAAGGCTTCTGTTGTCTTTTATATTGTCCTTCCCTACCTCATAAAGCCCTTTTCATGCAGTAGTTCCTGTGAACCCCCTCTGCTCTAGTTCCAGTCAGTATTACTGCAGACTTGAATTAGTCTCCTGCCGCTAGTATTGGAAATCCTGGTGGCATAGTGGTTAAGTGCTACAGCAGTTAACCAAAAGGCTGGCAGTTTGAATCCACCAGGCACTCCTTGGAAACTCTAGGGGGCAGTTCTACTCTGTCCCATAGGGTTGCTATGAGTCAGAATCGACTCAATTGCAATGGGTTTGTGTTTTCTTATTTTTTGTTCAGCCATTAGTATATTTAACACACCTGTGCATAGCACAAACTATCAAGTCAAAGGCCTAGAGTTAAAGCTTAGCCTCCACCTTTCCTAGCTGAATGCCCTTGGACAATATACTAAACATATCTGAGTCTCAGATTCATCTGAAAAATGAGAAGTGCTCATCTAGCATTTTTGTGAAAACTAGGGATAGTGTAACTCAAGCATATCTTTATATAACTACCACAAATGGAATAGTGTTTACAGGTATATAAAAAAAAACACACACGGTAAATAAAACCAAAACGAAACCCACTGCTGTCGAGTCAATTCCAAGTCATAGCAACCTTATAGGACAGATTAGAACTGTCCCATACGGTTTCCAAGAAGCACCTGGTGGATCTGAACCGCCAACCTTTTGGTTAGCAGCCATAGCCCTTAACCACTATGCCATCAGGGTTCCACAAAGTAAATGGTAAATATTAATTTTTTTCACACTCTCCTAGTCTAAAAATTTAATAGCTTTCTTTTCCATTCTTTCCTTCCAACATGGCCTTCCTAAATTGCACTCATCTATTTCTATAAAACATGTTATTTTGTATTCAAACTCACATTCAAGATCCACCTCAAGCACTACCTCCTCCAAAATTTGTCAATTACACCAGAGTATCATACTTGTGGGAACGCTGGTGGCGTAGTGGTTAAGTGCTACAGCTGCTAACCAAAGGGTTGGGAGTTCAAATCTGCCAGGTGCTCCTTGGAAACTCTACGGGGCAGTTCTATTCTGTCCCATAGGGTCGGTATGAGTCGGAATCGACTCGACGGCACTGGGTTTGGTTTGGTTTTGATCATACTTGTAGCACTTGTATCAGGTGTGTTTGTTACCTGGTTATGTTGAAATAATAATAGCTATTATTATTATTAATAATATAATTATTGTTATTATTAATAATAGCTATTATATTATTTTGGCTCTATGTTGAATGATAGAAACATCAGAGTCTATTGGTGCAGATTTTATCTGGATTGTGCCATCAAGTAACCTTTTTTTATTGAAGTAGATGAAATCCAACTCTGCAATGTTTCCCCAGTGGCTACTGCATTTGGTTTTACAAAAACTACTCTTTCCCTGACTCCTTAGTACCAGAGGCTTGGAAGTTGCTGGGGGGAAGTGGACAAATTTGCAGAAGTGTCAAGGACTCTTCTAGGGGAAAACAATGAAGACTGTATGTGAGTTGCCCTTGTGAACTCAGGTGGAAGAAAATGATCCCCAGCCCAAAAGAAGGTACAATCTAGATGAGGACTGGGAGTCTTGGCCTTGGGGAAGGGCTAGGTCTAGAAACTATCTGCAGGCTCACAGGTAAAGGTGTGTGTAAACTAAAGAGCTAGTTAACTAAGAAGCTGGAATAGTGACAGCCCAGGTCAATTGGGCCCTGGTTCTAGCGGTGCATGACTAGACAAGACTCAGAGGGTAACTGGCAAAAATGACCTCCAAACCAGACAACAGAACCATTAGCAGATACTGAAAAATCTGTTGCTGTGGAGTCGATTCTGACTCATAGCAAACCTATAGGACAGAGTAGAACTGCCCCATAGGGTTTCCAAGGAGCAGCTGGTAGATTTGAACTGCCAACTTTGGTTAACAGCCAAACACTAAGCATTTGACTGCCACTTTTTCATTAGAAATACCAGAAATTTAGCTCTGGCAGCTGCTCTAAGGCAGAGTTATTACTTTCTGAAGTGACTCAAACCTGGTAGCATCTATGGAATTGACTAGCTTGAATAGGTTATATGTGAGTTGGACATCGTACGGTGGAGCTCACTATCCCATAAATGAACACGATCAAGTCTCTTAGCTTCTCGGACTTTTCACAGCAAGGAGGATTTTTAACCACGTCCAGTGAGGGGCTTACAAGGAAAGAGAAACTGTTTATCCTATTAATTTGGGCATGTAATATTCTCCAGCTGCAATTTTACTTGAAGTTGTACTTACAACCTAATCAATAAAATGGGTAAGCTCCCATTTAAGCACACTATTTTTTACACACATACCTTATTCCATGTCAGCATTTTTTAAAAATTATTCAAGTCTATGTTTTATTTTCCTTACTAAATTAATAATTCTTCACATGCAGACATCATATATTACATATACGATAGAAAATTATATTTTACATCTAGTATTTATCTCCTTATCCTCCACAATACCACACATTGCATATCGCAGTAATATTTAGAGAATGAATTAGTAAATAAGAATATATCGAGGGCAGAGCCAAGATGGCGGACTAGGCAGACGTTACCTCGGATCCCTCTTACAACAAAGACACGGAAAAACAAGTGAATCGATCACATACATAACAATCTACGAACCCTGAACAACAAACACAGATTTAGAGACGGAGAACGAACTAATACAGGGAAGCAGCGATAGTTTCCAGAGCCTGGAGCCAGCGTACCAGTCAGGTACGGCACAAGCACAGAGACCTGCTCCACCCCCCTGAACTAACCCCGGGAGGGGGACCAGCCGGTTCCACGGGCGGCGTGGGACACAGCCGGTAGGAGAAGTCCCCGGGAGGCAGTGACTGATCTTGGAGCAGAAAGAGCAGCATCCGAGCCGGGGAACCGTCCCGCAGGGATTTGGACTGCTTGCAGTTACGCCATAAACAGGGAGAGTTGCTCCACCCCCTGAACTAACCCCGGGAAGGGGACCAGCTGGGTTGCGCGGGCGGCGTGGGACGCAGCCGGTAGGAGAAGTCCCCGGGAGGCAGCGACTGGTATTGGAGTGGGGAGAACAGCGTTCCAGCCGGGACACTTGGTCGCGGCACAAGCACGGGGAGCTACTCCACCCATCTGAACTAACCCCGGGAGGGTGCCCACCTGGTTCACGGGGGTGGCACGGCCACGCGGCTGGAGGGACGAGAAGTCCCCGGGAGGCAGCGACTGATTTTGGAGTTGAGAGTGCACCGTCCCAGTAGGGGAGCCTTGACGCTGGGCGTGGGGCTGGAAGCGGAGGATCTGACCGTGACTCCAGCGGGCCAGACCCCCTGGGGGCAATCTCCACACAGCCAGCATACATAGGCGACGCGCCCGCGGGAACCTCAGATATAATAGTCATTCCAAGCAAGACAAGCAACTCTGGCTATATTCTGAGGTGCTACTCTCCTATCTCTCTGTTCCCTCCCCCACCCTCCCCAGGCGGCTTCATTAACATCTGAATAGCCTGAGCCAGAGGGAGAACTCTGATAGGGATCTGACTGCAGGTTTTTTTTAGCGGATTTTCTGGAAAAACTAGTTTCCCAGTGATGGCTCGGAGACAACAATCCATATCAAACCACTTAAAGAAGCAGACCATGACAGCTTCTCCAACCTCCCAAACAAAAGAATCAAAATCTTTCCCAAATGAAGATACAATTTTGGAATTATCAGATACAGAATATAAAAAACTAATTTACAGAATGCTTAATGATATCACAAATGAAATTAGGATATCTGCAGAAAAAGCCAAGGAACACACTGATAAAACTGTTGAAGAACTCAAAAAGATTATTCAAGAACATACTGGAAAAATTAATAAGTTGCAAGAATCCATAGAGAGACAACATGTAGAAATCCAAAAGATTAACAATAAAATAACAGAATTAGACAACACACTAGGAAGTCAGAGGAGCAGACTCGAGCAATTAGAATGCAGACTGGGACATCTGGAGGACCAGGGAATCAACACTAACATAGCTGAAAAAAAATCAGATAAAAGAATTGAAAAAAAATCAGATAAAAGAATTAAAAAAAATGAAGAAACCCTAAGAATTATGTGGGACTCTATCAAGAAGGATAACCTGCGGATGATTGGAGTCCCAGAACAGGGAGGGGGGACAGAAAACACAGAGAAAATAGTTGAAGAACTTCTGACAGAAAACTTCCCTGACATCATGAAAGACGAAAGGATATCTATCCAAGATGCTCATCGAACCCCATTTAAGATTGATACAAAAAGAAAAACACCAAGACATATTATCATCAAACTCACCAAAACCAAAGATAAACAGAAAATTTTAAAAGCAGCCAGGGAGAAAAGAAAGGTTTCCTTCAAGGGAGAATCAATAAGAATATGTTCTGACTACTCAGCAGAAACCATGCAGGCAAGAAGGGAATGGGACGACATATACAGAACACTGAAGGAGAAAAACTGCCAACCAAGGATCATATATCCAGCAAAACTCTCTCTGAAATATGAAGGCGAAATTAAGATATTTACAGACAAACACAAGTTTAGAGAATTTGCAAAAACCAAACCAAAGCTACAAGAAATACTAAAGGATATTGTTTGGTCACAGAACCAATAATATCAGATATCAGCACAACACAAGGTCACAAAACAGAACGTCCTGATATCAACTCAAATAGGGAAATCACAAAAACAAACAAATTAAGATTAATTAAAAAAAAAAATACACATAACAGGGAATCATGGAAGTCAATAGGTAAAAGATCACAATAATCAAAAAGAGGGACTAAATACAGGAGGCATTGAACTGCCATATGGAGAGTGATACAAGGCGATATAGAACAATACAAGTTAGGTTTTTACTTAGAAAAATAGGGGTATATAATGAGGTAACCACAAAAAGGCATAACAACTCTATAACTCAAGACAAAAACCAAGAAAAACGTAACGACTCAACTAACATAAAGTCAAACACTATGAAAATGAGGATCTCACAATTTACTAAGAAAAACGCCTCAGCACAAAAAAGTATGTGGAAAAATGAAATTGTCAACAACACATATAAAAAGGCATCAAAATGACAGCACTAAAAACTTATTTATCTATAATTACCCTGAATGTAAATGGACTAAATGCACCAATAAAGAGACAGAGAGTCACAGACTGGATAAAGAAACACGATCCATCTATATGCTGCCTACAAGAGACACACCTTAGACTTAGAGACACAAACAAACTAAAACTCAAAGGATGGAAAAAAGTATATCAAGCAAACAATAAGCAAAAAAGAAGAGGAGTAGCAATATTAATTTCTGACAAAATAGACTTTAGACTTAAATCCACCACAAAGGATAAAGAAGGACACTATATAATGATAAAAGGGACAATTGATCAGGAAGACATAACCATATTAAATATTTACGCACCCAATGACAGGGCTGCAAGATACATAAATCAAATTTTAACAGAACTGAAAAGCAAGATAGATACCTCCACAATTATAGTAGGAGACTTCAACACACCACTTTCGGAGAAGGACAGGACATCCAGTAAGAAGCTCAACAGAGACACGGAAGATCTAATTACAACAATCAACCAACTTGACCTCATTGACTTATACAGAACTCTCCACCCAACTGCTGCAAAATATACTTTTTTTTCCAGCGCACATGGAACATTCTCTAGAATAGACCACATATTAGGTCATAAAACAAACCTTTGCAGAGTCCAAAACATCGAAATATTACAAAGCATCTTCTCAGACCACAAGGCAATAAAACTAGAGATCAATAACAGAAAAACAAGGGAAAAGAAATCAAATACTTGGAAAATGAACAATACCCTCCTGAAAAAAGACTGGGTTATAGAAGACATCAAGGAGGGAATAAGGAAATTCATAGAAAGCAACGAGAATGAAAATACTTCCTATCAAAACCTCTGGGACACAGCAAAAGCAGTGCTCAGAGGCCAATTTATATCGATAAATGCACACATACAAAAAGAAGAAAGAGCCAAAATCAGAGAACTGTCCCTACAACTTGAACAAATAGAAACTGAGCAACAAAAGAATCCATCAGGCACCAGAAGAAAACAAATAATAAAAATTAGAGCTGAACTAAATGAATTAGAGAACAGAAAAACAATCGAAAGAATTAACAAAGCCAAAAGCTGGTTCTTTGAAAAAATTAACAAAATTGATAAACCATTGGCTAGACTGACTAAAGAAATACAGGAAAGGAAACAAATAACCCGAATAAGAAATGAGAAGGACCACATCACAACAGAACCAAATGAAATTAAAAGAATCATTTCAGATTATTATGAAAAATTGTACTCTAACAAATTTGAAAACCTAGAAGAAATGGATGAATTCCTGGAAAAACACTACCTACCTAAACTAACACATTCAGAAGTAGAACAACTAAATAGACCCATAACAAAAAAAGAGATTGAAACAGTAATCAAAAAACTCCCAACAAAAAAAAGTCCTGGCCCGGACGGCTTCACTGCAGAGTTCTACCAAATTTTCAGAGAAGAGTTAACACCACTACTACTAAAGGTATTCCAAAGCATAGAAAATGACGGAATACTACCCAACTCATTCTATGAAGCCACCATCTCCCTGATACCAAAACCAGGTAAAGACATTACAAAAAAAGAAAATTATAGACCTATATCCCTCATGAACATTGATGCAAAAATCCTCAACAAAATTCTAGCCAATAGAATCCAACAACACATCAAAAAAATAATTCACCCTGATCAAGTGGGATTTATACCAGGTATGCAAGGCTGGTTTAATATCAGAAAAACCATTAATGTAATCCATCACATAAATAAAACAAAAGACAAAAACCACATGATCTTATCAATTGATGCAGAAAAGGCATTTGACAAAGTCCAACACCCATTCATGATAAAAAACTCTTACCAAAATAGGAATTGAAGGAAAATTCCTCAACATAATAAAGGGCATCTATGCAAAGCCAACAGCCAATATCACTCTAAATGGAGAGAACCTGAAAGCATTTCCCTTGAGAACGGGAACCAGACAAGGATGCCCTTTATCACCACTCTTATTCAACATCGTGTTGGAAGTCTTAGCCAGGGCAATCAGGCTAGACAAAGAAATAAAAGGTATCCGGATTGGCAAGGAAGAAGTAAAGTTATCACTATTTGCAGATGACATGATTATATACACAGAAAACCCTAAGGAATCCTCCAGAAAACTACTGAAACTAATAGAAGAGTTTGGCAGAGTCTCAGGTTATAAAATAAACATACAAAAATCACTTGGATTCCTCTACATCAACAAAAAGAACACCGAAGAGGAAATAACCAAATCAATACCATTCACAGTAGCCCCCAAGAAGATAAGATACTTAGGAATAAATCTTACCAAGGATGTAAAAGACCTATACAAAGAAAACTACAAAGCTCTACTACAAGAAATTCAAAAGGACATACTTAAGTGGAAAAACATACCTTGCTCATGGATAGGAAGACTTAACATAGTAAAAATGTCTATTCTACCAAAAGCCATCTATACATTTAACGCACTTCCGATCCAAATTCCAATGTCATATTTTAAGGGGATAGAGAAACAAATCACCAATTTCATATGGAAGGGAAAGAAGCCCCGGATAAGCAAAGCACTACTGAAAAAGAAGAAGAAAGTGGGAGGCCTCACCTTACCTGACTTCAGAAGCTATTATACAGCCACAGTAGTCAAAACAGCCTGGTATTGGTACAACAACAGACACATAGACCAATGGAACAGAATTGAGAACCCAGACATAGATCCATCCACGTATGAGCAGCTGATATTTGACAAAGGACCAGTGTCAATTAACTGGGGAAAAGACAGCCTTTTTAACAAATGCTGCTGGCATAACTGGATATCCATTTGCAAAAAAATGAAACAGGACCCATACCTCACACCATGCACAAAAACTAACTCCAAGTGGATCAAAGACCTAAACATAAAGACTAAAACGATAAAGATCATGGAAGAAAAAATTGGGACAACCCTAGGAGCCCTAATACAAGGTATAAACAGAATACAAAACATTACCAAAAATGATGAAGAGAAACCCGATAACTGGGAGCTCCTAAAAATCAAACACCTATGCTCATCTAAAGACTTCACCAAAAGAGTAAAAAGACCACCTACAGATTGGGAAAGAATTTTCAGCTATGACATCTCCGACCAGCGCCTGATCTCTAAAATCTACATGATTCTGTCAAAACTCAACCACAAAAAGACAAACAACCCAATCAAGAAGTGGGCAAAGGATATGAACACACATTTCACTAAAGAAGATATTCAGGCAGCCAACAGATACATGAGAAAATGCTCTCGATCATTAGCCATTAGAGAAATGCAAATTAAAACTACGATGAGATTCCATCTCACACCAGCAAGGCTGGCATTAATCCAAAAAACACAAAATAATAAATGTTGGAGAGGCTGCGGAGAGATTGGAACTCTCATACACTGCTGGTGGGAATGTAAAATGGTACAACCACTTTGGAAATCTATCTGGCGTTATCTTAAACAGTTAGAAATAGAACTACCATACAAGCCAGAAATCCCACTCCTAGGAATATACCCTAGAGATACAAGAGCCTTCATACAAACAGATATATGCACACCCATGTTTATTGCAGCTCTGTTTACAATAGCAAAAAGTTGGAAGCAACCAAGGTGTCCATCAACGGATGAATGGTTAAATAAATTGTGGTATATTCACACAATGGAATACTACGCATCGATAAAGAACAGTGACGAATCTCTGAAACATTTCATAACATGGAGGAACCTGGAAGGCATTATGCTGAGCGAAATGAGTCAGAGGCAAAAGGACAAATATTGTATAAGACCACTATTATAAGATCTTGAGAAATAGTAAACCTGAGAAGAACACATACTTTTGTGGTTACGAGGGGGGGAGGGAGGGAGGGTGGGAGAGGGTTTTTTTATTGATTAATCAGTAGATAAGAACTGCTTTAGGTGAAGGGAAAGACAACACTCAATACATGGAAGGTCAGCTCAATTGGACTGGACCAAAAGCAAAGAAGTTTCCGGGATAAAATGAATGCTTCAAAGGTCAGCGGAGCAAGCCCGGGGGTCTGGGGAGCATGGTTTGCGGGGACTTCTAAGTCAATTGGCAAAATAATTCTATTATGAAATCATTCTGCATCCCACTTTGAAATGTGGCGTCTGGGGTCTTAAATGCTAACAAGCAGCCATCTAAGATGCAGCAATTGGTCTCAGCCCACCTGGAGCAAAGGAAAATGAAGAACACCAAGCCCACATGACAACTAAGAGCCCAAGAGACAGAAAGGGCCACATGAACCAGAGACCTACATCATCCTGAGACCAGAAGAACTAGTTGGTGCCCGCCCACAATTGAGGACTGCCCTGACAGGGAGCTCAGCAGAGGACCCCTGAGGGAGCAGGAGATCAGTGGGATGCAGACCCCAAATTCTCATAAAAAGACCAAACTTAATGGTCTGACTGAGACTGGAGGAATCCCGGCGGCCATGCTCCCCAGACCTTCTGTTGGCACAAGACAGGGACCATCCCCGAAGGCAACTCATCAGAAATGAAAGGGACTGGTCAGCGGGTGGGAGAGAGATGCTGATGAAGAGTGAGCTAATTATATCAGGTGGACACTTGAGATTGTGTTGGCAACTCTTGTCTGGAGGGGGGATGGGAGGATAGAGAGAGAGGGAAGCCGGCAAAATTGTCAAGAAAGGAGAGACTGAAAGGGCTGACTCAAGACGGGGAGAGTAAGTGGGAGTAGGGAGTGAGATGTATGTAAACTTATATGTGACAGACTGATTGGATTTGTAAACGTTCACTTGAAGCTTAATAAAAGTTATTATAAAAAAAAAAAAAAAAAGAATATATCAGGAATTTTTCATGAAGGACTGATTTGGTACCATTTCAACATCTGTGTCTGTTTAATAACTTTACTTTTCCCTTCTGGTTCAATTTGGTCACAGGGTATTCTGAAGATTAATGAATAAAATATTTATGAATTCTTTTAGAAAGGCAAATGAAAGATCAAGATAATATTTCCTCTCTGCATAATAATGCAAGAGAATTCCTAATATCCCTTAGGCAAATTCACCCTAAAACTCTTCATTTCATTTTGTCTGAAATATTCTTTTGATTTATTAATGTGGGCTTAAATAGTGTTGGCAAAGCATATCTTGAAAATTACATACAGCATCAGAATAGATCCTTGACCATTTCTTAGGCCATTACATCACAGAATCACACAGGCTACAATTTTTTTCATCTTCCTAATGTAAATACAATTACTTAGATGCCAGTGTCATGAAATGAACGTCAATGATTTGAGGTTAAAACTAGGTATGATTCCTATTCATTTTTAATCTAACCTCATCCAGCCCATTAAACTAAGCAATCGACTACTCTCAGTTTTTAAAAAGTTATGTTTACATAGTCACTTTCTTATTCAATTTTCACGTTTTTACAAACAGGACATTAAAAGACACTTTGGGAGTGGTGAACTTTACTTTGAATATTAGCACTTCCCTGCACTAACATGCAGAAATAGCATTTGCCCAGAAGTAAATGAATAACATTCATGTAGGATATATTATGTGCCAGGTACTATATTTGAACAGTATAAAATTATGCATTTAATCTTCATAGTGACACTACAATGTAGGTGTTACTATTTTTATTGAACACATAGGTAACTGTGGCTCCGAGATATTAGAAAATTAGCAGAAGTTTAGAAAGGAAATAATAAACACACTTGGGTTTCAAAAGTTAGGTGATTCTGATTCCAAAGCTCTTGCTCTAAAATGTCAATAGAATACATTCAATGGTTTCCCATAACTAACATGAAACAGCTAAACAAGGATCCATCTTTTGTTTTGTTTCCAGTAAGTCACCTTCTTCATTAAAAAGAAATGATCTGACATTTGAGGGGGGAAAAATGGCACACACTATTTGCATATACTTCTAACTAGATTTCCCAACCCAGCCCAGTGCCCTCGAGTCGATTCTGACTCAGTTAGCTAGCTACCTTTTAAATAGAGATATATCACTCTAACAGTACATTTTAAATAATTGTGATTGAACTCATCTTTTAAAATAACTAGCTTCAGACTCTTCACACACCAAGCATCTAGTATAGTGTTATTGCATACAAGTGATAATAAATAATGCTGAAATAATGAATGGATTAATTAAACTATAAGCTTTGTGTCGAAATGTGTGTTTTACTTGGAAGGCACTTGAATTTTAACAAGATGAGACAAAATAACTTATAAAAAGCCATATAGGTTTCATACATTTTTACATTTTAACTCATTATCCCTTTTCACTCTGAGGACAATCCACTGAAATTTATTACGTCTACTTAGCAAGTGAGCTCCAAAAAGGTTAAGCAACAGCATTAGAGAAGTGGGGAAATGGATTCAAACGCTGGCTTCTGATCCCAATTTATGAGTTGAATTTATTTGGGAAGAAAATTGTCAGAGTTGAGCCAACAGCAGAGGGTTCAGTTTTGGTTTTTAGGAGACCATCTACCCACTGCCACACCCAAAACTGGTGTGAAATTCTATGTTAAGAGAGGAGAAGAAGCAGTAAATGTGATAACACATCCAAAGTAACATTTTTTGCTGGTTTATAATTCATTATGCTCAACATTTAGCTCTGGATGCTTAAGGATTCCTTTTTATTTGCTTCTGATCATAGTCCAGGGATTGTCCTTTATATATAATCTACCTATTCTACCTATATACACCTATAAAATGAGATTATAATTGCCTGCCCCATAATGTTGTCACGAGGAAATTAGGCAATGATAGCACTAGGATGTAATAAGCATTAAATATATTTCAGCCATTACTGTTATTTTATAATAAAAAAAATAGAGATTGTCAAATACAAATGGTAGCATATAATGTGAGGTAGATTCAGAGTTTTTGTATAAAGTCATTGTTTGGGTCAATCTTCCTAAGGCCTAAGGTCTTTAAAATTCATATATTTTATATATGTGTATGCACCTAGTAACAGAGTCAGGTAATTAATTCTTTGGACAAAGCAGGTAGGTGAATTCTTGTATTGGTAGGATGCAGAACTAGTCTATTTGAAAACAAAAAGGACATACCTATTGTGGTATATGTTTATATGCAAAAAAAAAATCAGATATAGGCTTGTTTATTGCATATAACACAAACTCTATATTATGTCAAGTTCTTGATTTATCTGCAATGTTTTCCAGCTCTCTCAATTTTTAAATATTTTTTTCTCAAGTTGAGCATGAAAAAAAGCTCAAATGTTTGCTACAAATCTAAGTATGTAAAACGGAAAATGTGTTAGATTTTGCCAGAAATATTGAGTTCAATATTAATGGAATCTACAGTTAATGTTACACAAAAATTAATATTTTTATAAATAGTTAATTGTTAATATTTAATAACAAAATCCACCAGAATCTTATACATATTTAGTATCTTGAAGCCATATATTATAAATGCTAATTATCCTATTAATATTGCAGCCAGTAATGCTTGCTAGTAAATAGATAAATGAGTAGTACATAGTTCCTTACTCATAAGAGCATCTAGGCAAGATATGAATTCATATAAATATAAATAATAAAACATTATATAAATACATCTTAGTTTTATTTATGTAAAGTTGTATATAAACATAAGTTTTTAAATAAATATAAATTTTAAGGATTTTGATAAGATCAAGAAACCTTTTATTTGGCATTGCATTTAAATAACTGGGGTAGGTAAGGAGTTAAAATCTTAAAAGTGGGAATAAAATGGAACCAATACAGGAAATAACAGCTTCAATGATAATTATCACCGGTTTACTCCTTCTAAGCCCATCTCCTATCTAAAAATAGAGCAGAAAGCTGAGCTGTGCAGATTTTACCATGAATGTGAGAAAAAAATAGTGAAAAAAAAAATTTTTGTGCATATTAGAAATAGATCTAATCTTTCTTCAATAAAGATAGTGTTCTATAATTGTAAATATATAATTGTAGCAATAATTAACTACTCTTTTCCAGTGGCATAGTGGTTAAGAGCTACCATAGCTGCTAACCAAAAGGTCAGCAGTTCAAATTCACCAGACACTCCTTGGAAACCCTATGGGACAGCTGTACTCTGTCAGATAGGGTGGCTATGAGTCAGAATCTACTCGACGGCAATGGGTTTGGTTGGTTTTTTTATCCAGGACCTCTCTATGGCCCATTGCAAATATTTATCTGAGTAACACGATTTCATGTTGTTTATAGGACTCAAATTCCATCTGTTACTCTCTGTTCTTTAATATTTTTCAACCAGTGTTGCATACTGTCTTTTACTACCCTGAATTCTTACATGTTACATGTTAATTAGTTGATACAAAAATATATATCACAGCTTTATCTCTCATTGTTTTCCAACACATTCGTCTAATCCAGGACGTTAAAATTAACTCAAACTTGCTGTTAACCTCATTCTAAAGTGAGTGCCAGCTCCAATAAAAAAGTTCAATGTGTATTTTCTTGACTACTTTGCATTGCCTTTATATTGAGCCCTGCATTTGCTTTCCAAAGTTTGATGCTTTGTTACCTCTATAACCTGTCTGGCATTTTGGTTCTTCAAGGTTGCATTTATTCCTTGCTGTTACCAGTTCTACCTTGGTACCCTAGTCTAAACATGGAGTCCTAAATCTCAGAATGTTGTTCCTAAACTCTATAAAGCTGGACTTTAAGCTCTTGCTGGGGCTTTGGGTATCACTTCTTCTAGATGTCCTTGACTATCCTCTGAGGGGCCCTCTCTCCAGAGCACCACAAATTTCTGTCTAGCTAGACTTCCTCCTGCCATCTGTGGTTGATCTATTCCATATGTTACCATGTACTTGTTAAATATAAAATAAGCTAAAAGAACCTGAGGGAAATTATGAGCAGAAATGTACTCATCCTTTACAAGTTTGTATTGCACAATCTTAGATCAATTATTTGAAGATAAATTTTGCTCTTCAGATTAGAAGGAGAAAGAAAAAGTCTCTTGATTCAACTTCTTTTTCCAAGTAAAAGCTTTAAAAAATTGACCTAAAAAAACATGATTATGAAGATAATGCTTCATTGCAACTGCCATTTTTCATGAATGGAACAATTACTTAAAATAGAAATTCAATCTGTTTATAAACTTTAGATAAAAGCTGATTACTTAATCTGCCAATAAGCAAAGGCAATTAAATGGAATATGTTAATGAAACAATGGAGCTTGATAGGTCATCTCAATTATTTACATTCAGATTTAACTTACAGCTTAGTAAATCATGGAAGATTAATAAGTACATAAAGTGAAGGAAATCAGTGCCATTCTGTTATTCAAGCCTCATACTCCATTCCCTCTTACCATTTGTTAAATCAATCACATAAACATGTAATGAATGTGTTTATGTGACTTCATTACATTTTCTGAAATACCTTGTACAAATATTTGTCATATTTCATTGCATTTATGGACTCCAAAATATTTCTTCTATAGTAAAAAAAAAAATAAAAATGGCAGTGTTAATAGATTTTGTGAAATGTTACACATTTTCAACAAAATACTAAGCAGTTATGTAAAACTCCTGGTAAATACATGTCTGTCACTTGCTATCAAAAAATAGCACGGAAAAAGGAATTTTAAGATGAATTTGGAGGAAATCTTAGGAAACAGGATCAAAGAAATACCAAACTGGAGAAGTCAACAATCAAGATTTGAATATGACTTTTATACCAATAAAGTTGGGAGATGTGATCAGAATGACATTTACTATCTTCTGACTTTGTCAGTTCTCTAAGTGCTGTGAGCACATGCGGGTGTTGTCTTCACCACCCAATCCTGAGTGCCTGGAAGGAGGCCCAGTGTACCACACATGCATAATAAAAACTGATCAGTGAAGGGGTAATTAATTCATTATTTCGTTACTTTTTAATGCTTTTCTTTGGCTATTTTCGTGGAGTATGAGATAAAACCGCCCTTTTCAAAAAATGCCTTTATTGATTAAAAAATGGTGAGTTAGAATCATTATCTGGAAAGGCTTGTATTTATTCTCATTTCACCTGAATCAAAGAAAACAGCTACAACTAATGAAGAAAAGAAAACAGCAGCAAGGGCAGACTTAGAATCCTAGTAGTAAATAAAAACCTACCTGGTCATACTTTATTTCCCCATTGTCCTGTTTTTATTGACTTTTCTAAAGGTAAATCTTTGTACAGTAGCAGAGTGATCAATGGTGCCCCTCAGTGCATGAGCTAACTCCCTGTTGTGAGATGTGCATACAAGATGTTGAACTTTTAATTTAAGATAATCAAATAATAAAGAAATCATAAAATTCCCAGGCAGTGGTCTGTTGTTTAAAGAAATAATTGTTAGGGGAGGGCATTAAAATTTAAACATATAAAGACTCACCTCTCTTATGAACATTCTCACTTTCTTCATAAATGAGAAGAAGAAACTACTCTTCTACTCAGGAAACTTTCACTATTTAATCAAAAGTGGTTCTAAGATTTTGTCTTTTAAGGTTTTTTTTTTTTTCCTAAAAAATAATTGAGACTAGCTTAACTGCATTTTCCAAATGATTAGGTATCTTGATAATATACTGCAAGTAGGTAAATAAAAAAGCTCCAGAGAATACATTTAGGGAAACGAGAGGTCTAGTGATTAGAACACAGATGTAATATGATTAAAACAAATGAACACACATTTATTCTGTCAGGCAGTCACTCCTTCATTATAAGCACCTACTTTGCACCAGTCACTGAGCTAGTTACAGGGGATTCAAGGATGACAAGACATAGTCCTTGCCTTGAAAGGGCTTATAGTCTACTGGGAAAGGAGTGTTAATCCAAACAAAAGCACCAGAGTAACGTTTCAACATGGGGTTATACACAAAGTGAATAAATAAAAAAGCACACGTGTAAAATGTCTGGAGAACTCAGAGCAAATTCACAGAAAAGGCAATAGATGACCTGAAAATTAAAGTACGAGTGGAAATTTGCTGAGCATACAAATGGAGCTAGGTGGCTCAGACAACGGGAACATCCTGTGCTGAAGTGGGTAGATGCATCAGCACTGGTGAGACATGAAGGGTGAGACGTGTGAATTGATGGGGCAGGAAGGAGGCAAGTACAAGGCTGAAAAAATAGGCAGATGATGGAGGGCCTTGCAGGCTTGGCATATTATCTTAGATTTCATCTGGTAAATGACAAGGGGTCATGAAATACATTCTAGGAAACAGGTCCATCTAGGAGAAAGATGGCAAGACCAGGACTTCAGTGGAAGACTATTGCAACAGCCAGGGGAAACTATGATGGCCTTAATCAAGGCATAGATCTAGGGACGAAAAGAATGTAGAAGAGAAAGACCGATAAGGTAGAATTGACAGTGCTTTTTTGCTGGTTGTTTGGATGTGAAGAGATGAAGGAAATGGAGATAATAATTGGGATCCAGAGTTTAAATTTACTAACCATAATCTCTAAATGTTAATCAAAATGATACAGCCAATCAAAATGATTGTAAATTTAAACTACCAAGGAATATCTGTAGTGTTATACATCAGCACAAGTGAAAAAAAAAGGGGGGGGGGAGTATTGGTAATTTTTAAGCTATTGGGGGGAATAGGGTTGCATTCATATTAATATGCATACACATATTGGGAACACTGGGAAGGACTGCTGGGATGTAACCAGACTGTTTAAATTTTATCCTGAGGTTTTTGGTCCTCTTGAGTTGAGACTGTTGCAACAAATCAATAATAAATATAACCAGACTCAATTTCTGATGGCTTCAAAAAGTGAATTCCAACTGTATATTAACTGCACTTAGAGAAGGGGACTGACAAAGTTTAGACAGAAAACTGAGGGAAATACCATCCAATTATGCAGTACAGAGGAGTGATAATACTCACTTAAAGGGACCTCCGCACGGCCACTCATTTACCCTTTGCTGTTAAATTGATTCTGACTCATGGCGACTCCAGGTGTTACAGAGTAGAACTGAGTTCTGTAGGGTTTTCTTGTATGTAATCTTTGTGAAAGTAGATCGGCAGCCCTTTCTTCTGCAGCACCAGTGGGTGGGTTCACAACATCAACCTTTCATTTAGCAATGAAGAGCAAACCATTTGCACTGAAAGAGACCTTCTACACTCCTTTGTCCTAGGACCATGAAAATACGTGAGCATTTAATAGTGAATGCAATATAGAGAAGGGGTCTTATAATAAGGGCTCAAGTCTGGGCAGGAGTTTAGAACACTAACTTGATGGCAGTCTGAGGGCAGGGGGAAAAGTGGGAGATAGGTGACACCATGAGGAAAAAAAAAAAAAAAAAACACGTGTGAAGGAAGGAGGTTAGGCTTCCTTCCTTCCCCTTTGACTAGATCAGGTTTGGATGCACTGTGTGATTTTACCCCTTGGTTGGTTTCACACTAAGTGAAGATAAAAATTTTGCTGAGCTACTTATATTAATATGTTTAATATGCTGAACCCAGAGATCACAAAAGAAACTATGGCTTCCGGAGAAATGATCTTGCATTCTATAGTCATTTGGCTAATAAATAGTTAACCCAAGGGTCAATTGAGGTACTAACTCAACCAGAAAAAAATTCTGATAAATCAGATACATTGTTTTCTTTTAAAGCTCAAACATAAAAAAAGGATGTGAAAGTATAAGTACTATGATCTTACGTAGCGACAAATGACTATGATGCTGATAATAATAGGTCTTGCTCCAAGCATTAGGGACTTTGCTGATAATTCCATTTCTTCATGGGACCAAACAGATCGGGCGAAGGCGGGGGGTGGGGGGAAGATATATATAAACACTGAGATATCATGAATTGACTGAAAGGAATGTTGCCAATGCTTCAATGCCAGGCTATAATTCTTTTCTAACTAGAGTCCTCTTAATTTCTGACTCCACTTATGATATAAATAGCCTTATTTTTTTTTCCTAAGTATTTAACGACTTAGGAAAATGCTTACTATATAATGTTAAATGAAGAAAAAGAATACTCATTGAAGGTGTGTACATAAACCAACATTATATATATATTTCATATTATTTTCATATAAGCATGTTCTAAGAACTAATGTTATATAAAATTATCTTTCTCTCCAAAGAAAAGATTTGAAAATATATTATCGATCTTCAAAATGGGAAATTGTGAAAAAAAATCAATCTACATTCATTTTGGAGGACATCTTTATCTAATGACAAATTTCATGTGCAATTCCAAAAAAATTATGTTTTATACTCTATAAACATAATAAACAGGTGATATGCAATTTTAGACAGGAAGTATTATTCAAAAAGCTCTCATACAATAAATTTATCCTTAACCTACTCATTTAAAAATGTTCTCATGTTTATTTTCTGGTGAAATCTTTGTCTTACAGCACTTCAAATAAAAATATATAAATGAAGGGGTAATTATCCCCTATATGTGAAAACTTTCCATTTTACTTCTTATTTAATATGCCACTTGAGAAACTTTTCATGACTACACCAAAGGGAAGCATATTGACATTGAATAACTCTTCTAAAGATCGCAAAATCCACGGTCCACATACAATGCCCAGGATTTTTGAAACAGAGTCAAATTCACTTTTCAGTCCACTTTCATTGTATCCTTTATCCAATACCACCAAATTACCTGCAATTTCAGAACAATTGACATGAAGAAAGATAGAATACAGGAAGAGTGGACTCTCGGCTATGACAGAACCCAAACCTGTAGTTCTCCTAGCACCTTTCTTTTTGATCCATCTCCTGGAGGTCAGCTCTCTCTAATAGCCCCTACCTTCCAGATAAGAAATTAAAACGCTGTCTCTGTATTTAATCTTTTTTTTTTTCTGTATTTAATCTGTCTACATAAGTTACTAGAAGTTAGGAAGAACTTCATATCAGGGGATGATATTTAGACTGCAACAGAAAGCATCAAAGTAAAGTTAGAAAATCTTTATGATTCTCACATGTAAAGGGGCACCCTAATCCTTGGTCATATCAATGGAAGTACATCAGCACCATTATAATGCATTTATATGTCTTAGAGTATAGAAGTGTTAAAGTTATTATGATACCTATTGATTTACTTTCCTGAAACCATTCAATAAGTATTTTTTGAATAACTGAAATGAAAAGATACCCATCCTAAAAATGGTAAACAGCACTAGAAAGTACATATGGAAAAAATACATAGATAATTAAAAAATAACATTGCCTTATTTTTTTTTATTACATACCATAAGTTTGATTCATCATCTTCGAATTGTAAATATAGTACTCATAATTTTTTCTAGATTGGGTTTTATTTTATATCCAGCTATAATTTAGAGGGAAAATCTTTATTTTTAAGTTATATATTTTTTCATACCAGAAAAGTTCTCAAATATATCATAGGTTAAAACCAGAACTGGTCAACCATCTTTTTTTATATAGGAAGGAGTAATATTTTCTTCACATTATCTTTTTTTTTTTTTAACTATGTACATATGACATTTTCAGATTATAGGAGGCTTTTTTTCCTCACACAAAAAAAGAAAAATGTCTTTTTGCTTTCCATTGGAAGTTTGGTACCTTTGGGGTAATCATGATTTTTTTCATAATCTCTAGAGGGGCTTCATTTTTGTATTAATAAATCTTCTTTTCAAGGAAAAAAAAAATCAAACTTTCCCTTCATCTTGCACAACATAAAAAAAAAAAAAAATGCTTTGAACTCCCATACCAAAACAAAACAAAACAAAACAAAAAACCAACCCCTTTGCCACTGAGTTGATTCTGACTTACAGCAACCCTATAGGACAGAGCAGAGCTGCTCCACAGGGTTTCCAAGGAGCAGCTGGTAGATTCAAACTGTCAACCTTTTAGTTCTCATCCAAGCTCTTAACCACTGTGCCACAAATTCCCATAGAAACAACAAATGTAAATACTACAATTATAATACAAAAAAAAATTTCCCACAGAGGATACTTTGTTTACGAAGTTCCCCTTTAGATTTACACCTATTAAAAGCAGATTATAATGACCTAGGAAATGTAGATGTTGCCCAAGTGCTAAGCAATTTCTCAAATTTTAGAGATAATTTGGTCTGTAGCATATAGATTTAATGAGTTTACATCAGGCCTTTATAATTTATTTGAATAGTATAAATTTACCCTGTCCTACAATTTTTTTTTTTACAAGGTAGCCACTAGCTACAAACTGAGCACTTGAAATGTAACTATTCTGAATCGAGATTTGCTGTAAGTGTCAAACACACTTTAATAACTTTCAAAGCTTTCAAAGACCTCATAGGGAAAAAAAAGAATGCAAACTATCTCAGTCACAATTTTTATATTATGTTTAAATAAAAGTATTTTTGGTGAAATAGTGCATTAAATAAAACAAATTACATTTATTTGTACCTGTTTTTTAATGTAGCAATTACACAGGTAACTCACATTAGATTTCCATTGGACAGCACTAGTATAAACAACTAAAGATAAAATTATACAACAGTTGTACCCTTTTTATAGTATATATAGTAAGTCCAGTTTTTAGGATTAGACCAAGACTTGAAAATGACAAGGGATAATTGGTTAGTGCAGAACATCAAAGAATGAATAAGTTCCAGGAAGATATTTGTGGGATGTCATCATTCATATGGTATCAGTTATCAGAAACCAGCATAATAAAGAGTACTCCTATACTGATAGGTAAGATCACAAGGATAACTAGCAGGTTAATATCTTTAGTCTCTAATTTGTCCTATATATGGCACTAATTGATTTGAGAAAAATCCCTATATTGTACTATTTCAATAATAGTTGTAAAGCCTTTTGAGATACTTGGATGAAAGTGCCATACAAATTTGCCATACAAAATTGATCTAAATATCTATTGATAGAATTGTGCACAATAATAGTTCCGATATCATGCCTTTAATGTCAAACAATTAAAGTTTAGATCCCGAGGATTTAATGATCTATGCATTACTATTTAGAAACATACAAACTGAACTTTAAGTAGGTGTTCATACCGTCATAAATCCATCCAGCAAACCTGAATCGGGTTTCGGAGGTGCTTGCAACCGTTCCATTGACCACTTTTCGATAATGGAGGAAACTTGAGTATTTTCTGTATTTAATATTCTGAACCCTGTCATGTTAACACCACTATATCGGTAGGGCTCAACATCAAGAGCAAAGAGGTCCTGAAAGACAAATTTCTTTGTATTATTATCAATAGAGTATATTCACAGGCGTGCATTATTGAAATAGGCACTTATTCTTGCTTCTCTTGGAATAGTTAACACCATTGTGTCTCAAGTGAAATTAAACACCACAAATCACCAGGACTCACATAGACTCTCCTCTTGCTTTGCCAAAGCAAATATATGCTCTGTACATAAATATGTATGTATATAAAGTATTCTCATTCCACCAAGGGAGTAACAGGCTCTTCCATGGCTTACCTTCACTACACTGAGAATAGTTTGCTCTTAAAGTTTATACATTTCTCTTTGAACTGACTATGGTTTTTTTTTAAATGCCTTGATACCATGACTAGTTATTGCTGGGTTTTTTGTTTTAGTGTGCGGGGTGTGTATGTGTTTAAATAAGAAGGTTATGAAATACGACTTCTAACTAATGAAGCCTGTAATGAATTTGAGAGAGAGAAAAAAAAAGTACTTTTGGTTGCAGAAATCTTGTAGGTTCTTTGTCTTATATCCTACTCAACTTCTCCAAAATGAACACTTAAGATTTCTGGTGCCCTTTCCAGTATTGTTTTCCAGTATGTATACAGTGAATCTCAGGCTTTTCCCTTTGGTTTTCCCAGAAGATAAGAGACCAAAGGTGTCAAAAACCAAAACCAAACCCACTGCTGTCAAGTCAATTCTGACTCATAGTGACCAAAGGACAGAGTAGAACTGCCCCATAGAGCTTCCAAGGAGCACCTGGTGGATTTCAATTGCCAACCTTTTGGTTAGCAGCCGTAGCTCTTAACCACTACACCACCAGGGTTTCCAAAGTTGTCAGGGGAGTGGGCTATCACCATAAGAAGAGGCAGTATGTGGAACTGTTGCCCTTTTTCAAGCTAGCATTAGCTTGACCTCAGATCTTAAGTATGACAACATTGAGAATGAGGGCAAGATTAATGCTTTTGATTCTGGTCACAGCTGGGCCCTGACTCATACACCTACACTAGTTCATATAACAGGAATGAAATTCAGTGGCAAGCAGCTGGCATTGGTCTAAGCCAAGCTCTGTGCTATGAAAAAAATACAGGGACATTTATGGTTTTTTTTTTTTTCAATGTGCACAATTTAGCCAAGGAGATATGATATATTCAAGGGATAAAATGTATGACAGTAAAGAGTAGAAGTAAAGAATTCCATAGAACTTAAAAGCAAGAAAGATCCCTTACAAATCGGATCTGAGCTGCCATTACTGAATGGCAATACTTTTGATAGACAAAAAAAAAAAGGAGAAAGGGGGCATTCTAAGTGTGAGTAAAAGACACGTATATTAGAAAACATAAATGTATTCAGCAGACCGAGCTAGATCTGTTTGGTTGTAAAAGAGAATTCATAAAGGAGAAGAGCAGAATAGAAGAAAATGGGAAAGTTAGATTAAAATCAAACTACAAAAGGCATACAACTGCAGCCTAATGAGTTCCAACGTTGCATTCTAGACTAGAATACTCATTCTTTTTCCTTATTGAGAGACACTTTTGATTTTCCACAAATTTTATGATTGTGGTGGAGCTGAGTTGCAACAGCATTGAAATATAATTTGCTGATGAGTAAGGCTCCCACTCCCTCTCTACCTGTCTGTCAATCACTAAGTTTCTCAGAGGCTACAAAAAGTCACCCAAGAGGAAGAGATGCAGAGATACAGCACAGTCAGTCTCATTTTTACCAGTAAATTACAACCTTCTGTATGAAGCATCTCCACTGGAGGAAAGAGTTGCTATCACAGGAAGTTATTGCTAATCAACTTAATTTGAGTAATTTATTTGGCAGGGGTTTTTCAAGACTCCTAGGAGCAAGGACACAAATGGAAAGACATTTGACTTAACAGAAAGAGAGCATTAGTCAGACTGGTGATTGCGGGAATGGAGGAGATGGATCCTACAGAAGCTATGAAGGGAAAATCAATAAAATTTTGGTATGATAAAGAAAGAGTCAGAGACAATGCAAGTTTTGAGGGAATCAGGAGGGGTCAATTTAGATATGACACATGTTTTGATACATTAAGAAGAAGAGTTGATACATTGTTGGCAAAGAATATTAAATATACCATGGACTGCCAGAATAACTAACAAATCTGTCTTGGAAGAAGTACAGTCAGAATGCTCCTAAAAATTGAGGATGGGGTGACTTCGTCTTATGTACTTTGGACATGCTATCAAGAGGGAACAGTCTCTGGAGAAGGACATCATGTTTGATAAAGTAGAGGGTCAGCAAAAAGAGGAACATCCTCAAAGAGATGGATTGACACAGTGGCCACAATAATGGGCTCAAACAGAGCAATGATTGTGAGAACGGCACAAGACTGGACACCATTTTGTTCTGTTGTACATAGGGTTGCTATGAGTTGCAACCAACTTGATGGCACCTAGCAACAACAAGGTTATTTAGATAGATTAAATTTTAGATATACTGAAATTGTCTTAGTTCCACAAGAATTAGAAATTCAGGAACATACAGATGGATACTTAGATCTCATTTAAGCAAAAGCAATATTTGAAGTTTCTAACATGTGATATTCAAAAATAAAGAGAAAGATAGAAAATAGGATGGAGGCCTAAATTTGGAAATATTCTCATATTTTGGGGATGGCTGGATTACAGTTAGTGAAAGAGACAGAGAATTGTCTCATACACAAAGGAAAACCAAGATAATGTTTTGCTAAAGAAACAGAGCTAAGAGTAAGTAGGTTTGGTAAAGGGTAAAGTGGAATTTTGGGGCATATTGAGGAAAAATTGTTTGGTGGATATGTGAAGACGAAAGACAAAGGTAACATTCAATTTGCTAATGGAAAATTAAAGCATATTGACTTTTTAAAAATCTAGCTAAAGATAAGCAAAAATCCCCCAAAACAAAGAAACTTTAATCTACTTAAAGGTTAGCTTCAATAAACCTGATTTTCGTAAGGTAAATAAAGCTGAGATAACAACAAAAGAATTTATAATTTTCTAAAACATCCTTTTCTTAGAAAACTAATTTTAAAATCTCCCACTGTGTTTTGAAGGACCTCTAAAGCAATATAACAACCAGACATATAACATTTTTAATTGATATTTTAAACAATATTATTTCAAAATCATCAGCTTACCACCAAGAGTTATTAGTTCTTTCTGATGATAATTCCTTCTGAGTTTTATCAAAATAAAATATAGCTACAAAGGTACCACTTCTCACTCAAAATCCTGTACTATGACCAAAAGGTCATAAAAATGCAATTTAGAGCATTAACATTATCTTTTAATAAATTCCTTACCAGAGTAGTAAAGATATAATGATAGTATTCCGTCATCATTCCCATAGCTAATGCCTAAGAAGGAAAGAAAATACATAAATGAATTAATTAAATAAAAATAATGTTGAAGGAACACATTATATAAAGTACCTTATATCAATAAAACAGGTGAGAACAAAATAGTTGAAAGCATTGTAGATTCAGCCTATAATATCCATATAACATTAAAACTGGGTCAAACTAAGGCTTTTCTCTCTGGTTAACAGAAGAGTAGTAATTACTGAAGGAAGCTCTGAACCAATTCTCTGGATAGAAAAGATATTAGTTGAACGTTTGCAATTGTAAAGCTTACAGCCTTACATACAAAAGGAGGCATTAAACTTGACAAAAAACCTGAAATTAATACTTCTTAATTAATTATATTTGTAATGTTTCCACTTGTTTTTATCATTAGGTGGCCTCAAGCCCATCCAACACATAGGGACCCCATGCACACAGAACAAAGCACTGCCTGGTCTTGTGCCATCCTCACAATTGTTGTTATGCTTGAACCCATTGTTGCAGCCACTGTGTCAATCCATCTCATTGAAGGTCTTCCTCTTTTTTGCTGACCCTCTACTTTATCAAGCATGATGTTCTTCACCAGGGACTGGTCCCTCCTGATAACATGTCCAAAGTAAGTGAAACAAAGTCTCACTATCGTCCCTTCTAAGGAGCATTTTAGCTGTATTTCTTCCAAGACAGATTTGTTCATTCCTCTGGCAGTCCACGGAATATTCAGTATTCTTCTCCAACACCACAATTCAAAGGCATCAATTCTTCAGTCTTCCTTATTCATTGTGCAGCTTTTGCATGCATATGAAAACAAACAAATCCATTGCCGTCAAGTTGGCTCTGACTCATAGCAACCCTATAGAGACCCTATAGGACAGAGAAGAACTGTCCCATACAGTTTCCAAGGAGCACCTGGTAGATTCGAACTGCCAACCTTATGGTTAGCAGCCATAGATCTTAACCACTACACCACCAGGGTGGTGATTGAAAATACCATGGTTCGGGTCAGGCACAACTTAGTCCTCAAAGTGACACCTTTGCTTCTTAACACTTTAAAGAGGTCTTTTGCAGCAGATTTGCCCAATGCAATGCATCATTTCATTTCTTGACTGCTGCTTCCACGGGTGTTGATTGTGGATCCAAGTAAAATGAAATCTTTCACAACTTCAGTATTTTCTCCATTTATCATGTTGTTGTTTATTGGTCCAGCTGTGAGGATTTTTATTTTCTTTTTGTTGAGGCGTAATCCATACTGAAGGCTGTTGGCTTAGATCTTCGTAAGTGCTTCAAGTCCGCTTCACTTTTAGCAGGCCAGCCTGTGTCATCTGCATATCACAGATTGGTAATGAGTCTTCCTCCAATCCTTCCTGCAATCTTCCCATAGTCTAGCTTCTTGGATTATTTGCTCAGTATACAGACTGAATAAGTGTTGTGAAAGAATACAACCCTGATGCACACCTTTCTTGATTTTAAACCATGCAGTATCCCCTTGTTCTGTTCAAATAACTGCCTCTTAGTCTATGTACAGGTTCCACATAAGCACAATTAAGTGTTCTGAAATTCCCATTCTTCACAATGTTATCCATAATTTGTGACGATTCACACAGTCGAATGTCTTTGCATAGTCAATAAAACACAGGTGAGCATCTTTCTGGTATTCTTTGCTTTAGCCAAGATCCATATAACAGCAATGATATCCCTTGTTCCACTCTCTTTTCTGAGTCTGGCTTGCATCTCTGGCAGTTCCCTATGTACTGCTGCAACCGCTTGTGAATGATCCTCAGCAAAATTTTAGTTATGTGTGATATTAAATGATATTTTTCAATAATGACTGCATTCCATTGGATGACTTTCTTTGGAATGGGCATGAATATGTATCTCTTCCAGTCGGTTGGCCAGATAGCTGTCTTCCAAATTTCTTGGCATAGATGAATGAGTGCTTCTAGCATTGCATCCATTTGCTGAAACATTTCTATTGGTATTCCATCAGTCCCTGGTTCCTTATTTTTCACCAATACTTTCAGTGCAGCTTGGACTTCTTCCTTCTGCACCACTGTTTCTTGATCATATGCTACCTCCTGAAATAGCTGAATGTCAACCAATTCTTTTTGGTACAATGACTCTGTGTATTCCCTCCCTCTTCTTTTGAAGCTCTTCGAGTCATTCATTTTTGCACATAGAATCATTCGATACTGCAACTCGAGGCTTGAATTTTAGTTCACTTCTTTCAGCTTGAGAAATGCTGAAAGTGTTCTTCCCTTTTACTTTTCTAACTCCAGGTCTTTGCAGATTGCATTACACTTACTTTGTCTTCTCTAGCTGCCCTTTGAAATCTTCTGTTCAGCTCTTTTACTTCATCACCTCTTCCTTTTGCCTCAGCTACTCAACATCCAAAAGGAAGTTTCAGAGTCTCTTCTGACATCCATTTAGGTCTTCTTTCATTTCTATCTTTTTAATAACATTCTGCATTTTCATGTATAGTGTCCTTGATGTCATTCCACAACTCATCTCGTTTTCAATCAGTAGTGTTCAGTGTGTCAAGCCTATTCTTGAGATGGTCTCTGAATGCAGGTGTGATATACTCAAGGTCATACTTTGGCTCTTGTGGACTTGTTTTAATTTTCTTCAGTTTCAACTTGAATGTGCATGTGATCAATTGATGATCTGTTCTGCAGTCTGTCCCTGTCCTTGTTCTCACTGATGATATTGAACTTCTCCATCCTCTTTCCACAGATGTTAGTTCATTTGATTCCTGTGTATTCCATCCAGCAAGGTCCATGTGTATTGCCTTCATTTATGTTGCTGAAAAAAGGTATTTGCAATGAAGAAGTCGTTGGTCTTGTGAAATTCTATCATGCAATCTCCTGCATCATTTCTTTCAACAAGGCCATATTTTCCAACTACTGATCCTTCCTCTTTGTTTCCAACTTTCACATTCCAATCACCACTAATTATCAGTGCATCTTGAGTGTATGTTTGATCAATTTCAGCCTGCAGAAGTTGGCAATAATGTTCAGTTTCATCACTTTGGCATTTGTGGTTGTTGTGTAATTTGACTAGTAGTCTATTAACTGGTCTTCATTGCAGGCATACGGATATTATGCTATCACTGACAGCATTGTACTTCAAGATAGCTCTTGAAATGTTCTTTTTCACAATGAATGTGATGTCATTCCCCTTCAACTTGTCATTCCGTGCATAGTAGGCCATATGATTAACCAATTCAAAATGGCCAATACCAGTCCACTTCAGCTCAGTAATGACTAAGATATCAATCTCTATGTGTTCCATTTCATTTTTTATAACTTCCAGTTTTTCTTGTTTCATACTTTGTACATTCCATGTTCTGATTACTGTTATGGATTGAATTGTGTCCCCCCAAAATGTTGTCAACTTGGCTAGGCCATGGTTATCAATATTGTGTGGTTATCCACCATTTTGTGATCTGATGTAATTATCCTATGTGTTGTAAATCCTAACCTCTCTGATGTTAATGAGGGAGGATTAGAGGCAGTTATGTTAGTGAGACAGGACACAATCTACAGGACTAGGTCATATCTTGAGTCAATCTCTTTACAAATGTAAAAGAGAACTGAGCAGAGAGGAGAGGCACCTCATATCACCAAGAAAGAAGAGCCAAGAGCAGAGTGTGTCCTTTGGACCCGGGGTCCCTGCACAGAGAAGGTCCTGGACCAGGAGAAGATTGATGACAAGGACCTTTTCCTCCAGAGCCAACAGAGAAAGAAAGCCTTCCCCTGAAGCTGGCACACTGAATTCAGACTTCTACCTTCCTAGACTGTGAGAGAATAAATCTGTTTGTTGAAGCCATCACTTGTGATATTTCTGTTATAGCAAACTAAGACAATTACTAATGGATGTTTGCAGCTGTTTCTTCTCATTTTAAGTCATGCCTCATCAGCAAATAATGATCCTGAAAGCTTTACACTATCCACATCTTTGAGGTTGACTCTACTTTAAGGAGGCAGCTCTTGCTCAGTCATATTTTGAGTTCCTTCCATCCTGAGGGGCTCATCTTCCAGCACTATATCTGACAATGTTCCACTGCTATCCATCAGATTTTCACTGGCCAATTTTCTCAGAAGTAGATCGCTCTGTCCTTCTTCAAAGTCTGTCTTAGTCTGGAAGATCTGCTGAAATCTATCCACCAGGGGTGACTTTGCTGGTATTTGAAATACCAGTGGTATAGATTCTGCCATCACAACAATACGCAAGTCACCACAGAATGACAAACAAATGAGTGGTGGATGTCTCTGTTACACATACCATAATAAGGAACATCGTTTTGTTTTGATGAACAATATTAATGAATTAGGAAAAAAGTCCTGCAAAGTGCTAAACCAACAGTCATAATTTTGAGCACTTAAGAGACATTTCCTTAGTATTAATTATGCAAATGTAAATTAAGACTATTATTTAAAAAGTACAGATAGTTACTGGAATGGTTTTTGTTTTTACTAATAGACAGTTGAAAATTGCTATGTTTTATTGCACATTTCAATCATCATGTTTCCAAAAGACTATCAATCTTAAAACAAAGGCTTTTGGATTTGAATCTCCAGTTATAACTAGAGTCCATGTCATTTTCCCCTCTGCCAACAAAGAACGCTTTTGAAATAGTTGTTTATCAACAAACAGTAGTTGGTGATGATAATTAAAAAGTGATACAATTTTTAACTGAATGAAGAGTTCTTAGTTGAAAACAAGTATTCTCAGATGCATCTAATACTCTTCCACAAAACACTAATAAACTCATTTACTAAGCAGCTGCCCCAATAGAACCTTGCATATTCTATGTACAAAAAAGCGTCATGCTCAAATATTGGTATTAAACAATTAGGCAGAATAAAAAGTATAGTTTTACAACATAGGCTGTTAAAAAGGGATAGATACTTGTGAAAAAGTTTAGAACATATAAAACATATAAAAGAAGAGAAACATTGGTTAATGGAAGGCGGTATCAAGGAATTGTTCAGAGGGAGAAAACTTAGAAACCAAACAATAGTTTTTTTTTAATACTTTATTGTGCTTTTGGGAAAAGTTTACACAGAAAATTAGGTTCTCATTTAACAATTTCTATACATATTGTTCAGTGATGCAGGTTACATTCTTCACAATATATCAGCATTCCCATTATTTCCATTTTGGTTGTTCTGTTTCCATTAATCTAGCTTCCCTGTCCCCCTAAGTCTTCTCACCTACCAAATAATATTTCATGAATATATAAAAATAATATAAGCCAATGAAGTTTGCTTCTTAGGCAAAATAAAAGGAAATTTCTGTTATTAAGTAAACAGAATTTTATGAGATCATCTTTGTAGAAGACACTGATACTTATGGATCTGTGTAGAAAATTTCCCAACTCCAGAACAACTCAGTGATAGCTCAGCATTATCCTTGTCAATACTTTTCACTTTACCAACTCAACAGGTACAGAAACAGACATAAAGATACTGAAAGAGATAGTGATTTAGATGTATAATTATAAGTAATGTTTATGTAACACCTATAATATGCCAGGTATTATTCTAAACACATTGCATATTTTAATCCATTTTAGCTTCACAAAAACCCTATAAGGTAGGTCCTATTGTTATGCTAATTTTACAGGTGAGGGAACTAGGACATATTTGTTGTTAGTTGCCTTCAAAAAAAGATAAACAAATTGCCCAATGTGAGACTGTGAGTAGACTCCAGTCTCTAACCCTTGGAGTGTGTATATAGAGTATAATCTATGCCATTTTATAAAATGGCATATTTTATATTCCCAAACATGGAGACCTACTTTCAAACCTCTGCATTTTAAAATTGTTTCCAATTTCCTCCTTGATAATTTAAAAACCTAGGCATCGCAAGCCAGTGCATGATGACATGAGTTGCAGGTGGAGGAAGAAGCAAGAGGATGGGAGAAGAGTTGCTTCTGACATAGTTTTCCATACTGGCCACAAGTTTCTCCTTTGAGAATAAATCTGCAAGGAATAACTACAGACCGTTTCAGGATTTCATTAACGTTCCTCAGCTTTTGATTCTGAATACAAAACTATAATGTATAAATGCAATAGAAATAGATAGCCTTTTCTGGCTGAGTGCCTACACAGCGACATTACTAACAAAAAGGGATAACAGGAATACGCCTGAAAGACTGGTTAATAACTTCCAGTGGGATAAAAAAGAACTTGTCCAGATCTTTTTTTAATTATAGCATTTATGTCATTACTGCATTTGAACGAGCTGTATGCATGCCTCAAACCACATTAAAGAGAATAAAATTAGTTTCTTCTTATGTGCAAATAATATAGGAATGGCCTTAATAGAAAAGTGGTAGGGTATGTCATCCCTCCTAGAAAGAAATACACCAGATTAATTTTTCTAAAATAAAACTTATATTAGAAATCCCCAACATATAATTAGCATAGTGTTAACAATGCTGTAGACAAGTTAACACATGAAGTTATTTAGGTGTATACTTTATAACCAGTTTATCTTTCAGACCACATTCAGAAATTACATTGCTCAAGGTTAACGATTTTTTAGGGGGTGTGCTTTACACACATTACTTAAATTTTATTTGACTTTTTGCTCTTCTAGGAGTTTATTTGCAACTGCTTTTACATTTTTTTCAGGCAAGAATTTTTATTTTACCCTCTCTGATGTAGACTTTCAAGTTCTTGATTATCATTTTTATTTGTATTAAAATGGTCTTGGGAAGTTTTACCATACAGGAACTGGGCCCTGACCTAGGGGATACTCTTTGACAAATTTGGGTAGAGGTGGTGCAACTTGCCTCAGAGGAAGCCTAGTCAACCCCAAAATTCACTCACTTTTAAAATGTATGCATGGTTTTGTGCCTACAGCAATATAGATATAGGTATAGGTATTTTCCAGGCAGGACAACTTCAAATTCACTACTGCTCAATAGTTAACAAAAACTCTGTTAATTTAAAAAAATAAGTAAATAAGACTAACCCAATTAAATTCATCACTTTTTCCAGGCACTCCTAATATTTACTCTTGAATTAATCCAGACTTGACAAAAGCTCATCTATGCCTGTTCTCCCTTTCCTATACCTTCTCTTTGGGGTCCCAACATTAGCTAATGTTAAGGAAATAAAAACCATAAAAATACCATAAATCATAAAATAGAGCCCTATTTAAGACGTTGAGGCATTTACTAAAGGGAAGCTGCTTGCTTTCTTCTTGAATTAGTGTCTAGACAAATGTTCTCTGGGACTAGGTGAATTAAAAAATGAAAAAATAAGAAAAAATGCCATACACGTGGTCAACCTCTAGCTAGTATTACAGGACCTGAGAGCATGCATTTTATATAATAATGTCACTTCTGACTTCAGCTTAATTTTTATATTCTCATCCTACTATTGTTCTCATTTTCATCTACCAATCTTGTTAAAATTATGTAAATTTTGTCCTATCGTGTGTGTTTTAAATATTATCTTAATTTTGTTTTCCTTTTGTGAACAGACCAGTGTACACAAAAGAAAACAAGTATAAATTAATAGGTAAATTCAATAGAAGGCAAAATGGAAATTCTATTAAAGGTAATGGGTACTCTCACCAACCAGAAAGGAAAACAATTAAAGATAACTGATTATTTACATACTCTTTGGAATCCTAGAGAAAGCAGAGCAAAGCTCTATTACTGAAATAACAAATAGAATGCCACTCACTCCAGACACAAATAAAAGGCAGCCTTTCCAGGTCTGTGTATTCTAAATATGACTGGGAACTGTTTTAGGATTGTACGAAAAATATTCATTTTATTTATTTACCAAAAAGAAAAAAACCTCATATGCTTTATCACCCAAATATAATACTAGAACAATTTTCCAAACCCAATTAAATATTTTACCATCGTGAAACCAACATCCATATCGGAAGATTGGACAAACATCTGCTTAATAAAATAACCATGTTTACAACAGGCATTTACGTTGACAGTTAAATTTTATGGAATATAATTTGACATCTGAATATGCATAACTCTCCAGTAGTGATATTTTATCCTATACATGAGAGGTTCTCAGGTGGTCAATTAATTCCAAATCAATATGTTATCAGCTCAGTATGCATAAAAGAGCTTGGGAAACAAAGTCCAAATACTTGAGTTCAAATGCATCCAAACTCTACCATATAGTAAGTGAATGGTCTTGTACTAGCCATTCAGCTCTCAGATTCAGTTTCCTTTTTTGTAAAATATGGGTGATCTAAGGTTATTGTTAGGTCTGAAAATGGCTGAAGTATCATTAAGGGATTTTACTGCTATGAATTGCTTTGTTTGATTGATTTAGGATGATCTTTTTTTTTTTCTTTTATAAAGTGGGCAGTGCTTTATCTGAAATGAATATATGTTAATATCACTAGGTGGAATATGAATTAATCCCATTCCTGCTATTTGCTTGATCAAGTTACATAAGCTTACTGAGACTCAGTTTCTTCCTTTGTAAAGTGGAGATAGCTCATATTTCATTTGATTGTGGTGATGATGACATAAGATCAAATATGTAAGGTATCTCATAGTATTTGGCAGGTAAATAGAATTTTATCTTTTACTCTTTTTTCCTAGTGGTTGCTGTAATGGTTGAGCCACTCAACTGTTGACTCAGATTCTTCCTTCATTTCAGTACAAAACAAACTTAAAACATATTCACATTAACAAACTGTATTATAGCTAAGTAGCTATGTGAAAATAACCTCATAATTTGATCTGTTTTGAAAATCATCAATATTTATACTATTTTTCTTTTAAAACAAGTAAATGTAAGCAATTGTCAGACAGTCTATTATAAAATTACATCCAGGTGACATATCTGATTTTCTGTTTTAGTGGACTATATGACAATAGCATGTTGATAGAAAAACAAGACCACACGAATACCATAAATACGCTAGGAATGTACGTAACTTAATGATTACCTGCTTCAAAATGCCTGCTGCCATTTCATGGCTACAGTCAAAGATTACATGGAATTCCTTGCCTCTTTTCATCTCTTTTAGTAAGGGTTTTGCATCCTTTGTATCAGCAGGTAACTGACGGATTTTGAGTCGAAGATTATATCTTGATGGAGCTTTGATGAGCTCTTGCAAACGAATGAGGCCTTTAAAGAAAATGGAAATAAAAGTAATTATTAGAGAGAAGAAAAAAAGAGAGAGCCATACAATCACAGAACATACTTTTTAAAGTGCATGATTTCTTGACCACGTACATGAGCATTTCATGGTACAACCATTGAAATTCCACTTAAGCACTATAGATCTTTGTTAAAATATTTAAAATCTTTGTTAAAATATTTGTTAAAATGATACTTTCTGATATTCTTTAACATATATTTCAAGTGATTAAAAAAGGCATGACTATAAGTTAATGGACAGGCAGTCCCTGGGTTATGAACACTGTCTACATACAGCCCATAGTAATGAACCAAACCCCTTAAAGTCTATTATATTAAAAATTCAAGGCACATAAAATTGTTCATAATAACAAACTGGCATTACTTTGTGATGGGCATCAAAACATTATTAGTAATTGTCATGGACTGAATTATGTCCCCCCAAAAATATACGTATCAATTTGGCTGGGTATTACTGGTATTGTGTGATTTTCCTAAATGTTGTAAATCCTGCTTCTATGATGTTAATGAGGGAGAATGGACAGCAGTGGTGTTAGTGAGGCAGGACTCAATCTACAAGATTGGATGTATCTTGAGATATAAAACAAGCAAGCAGAGAGACAGGGGGACCTCATACCACCAAGAAAGTAGTGTCGGGAACAGAGTGCATCCTTTGGACCTGGGGTCCCTGAGTGGAGAAGCTCCTAGTCTGGGAGAAGATTGATGAGAAAGCTGACAGAGAGAGAAAGCCTTCCCCTGGAGCTGACACCCTGAATTTGGACTTTTAGTCTACTTTACTGTGAGGAAATAAACTTCTCTTTGTTAAAGCCATCACTTAATGGTATTTCTGGTATAGCAGCACTAGATGACTAAGACAGCAGTACTGTATTATGTTATAGATGTTTTAGCATATCTGGAAGTGTTTCTTAAATATTTTTTATGCACAGAAAGGCACACTACACACTATATGCTAAGACAAACATTTGACTAACTGCCATTAGATATGAACCATACCTAACTGTTCTGACTTACATACAAATTTGACTTAAAGACAGATTTAGGAATGGAACTCATTCATAATCTGGGACCTGCCTATAAACATTTTAAATATATAAAAGGATATAGAGTATACCAGTATCCCTTCATATACCATTTCTACTCTTTAGTGGGCTAATGTCTTGAGATATTATTCTTCCACAACATATTATATACACTTACCCATACAGATTTATTTTATATTTTACATTAATGATTATTTTGTGACAATATCTTAGAGATCCTTGTAAGTCAGTGATTATTGTTGTAGCTTGTTCTTAATGAACACTGAGTTTTCTACTGAACATAATTTATGTAGCTGTCATATTGTTAGAGATCCTGGTTACTTCTTATCTGTTTTTCTTTTGCAGGTAATGCTACAATGACTAATCTGTACACACAACTCAGTGCATACGCAATTGTGAAATAGGTTTCTTTTATACAATAGATTCTAAGTAGCCTGAACCAAAATTATTTACTTTAAAAAAAAAAAACTTTCTTTCATATTATTTTCTAGATATGACAATAACTTCAGAAATAAATATGCAGACATTAGTAAAGCAAACATTCTCCTAGAGCAATAGTTCCTGATTATGTGTTTTAAAAATATATCAAATTAATGGATACTTTTTCAATAGATCAGATAACTGTTATGCATTTTTAAATAAGAGAGAAAAATTATTGAATTTATTCCTTTATGCAGCCTTCAAGTAATGAAACCAATTTAAAAACTGATACAAAAGACCCAATATCTAAAAGTGTGTGGGAATAAAAAGGAATTGTCCAATTCTATTCTTGCTTAGGCCAAATTAAGCAATTTTTTTTTCTCCTCCTCCTAATTATCCCACTCATCCAACCCTTTTTTTCTCTATCTTATTTCTACCTCTCTAACTCTGTTTCTATTTTTCCTGAAAACAATTTCCATGAATATTAGTTTGACAAATAATAATAACCTGGAATCGTTTTTCTTCTTGTTCTCTCTTTATGTGCATTACTTAACTCTATTTGGAAACAGAAATAAAATATACCTTTCTACTATTAAAATTCTACTATGTATTAAAATAACAAGATCTCAAGAATAAAATCTAGAGCTAGGAATATTTTCATTCAGTTTTATTAATAAATAATAAATTACTTCATGCATGCAATGTCATTAGCACTTTAAAATGTTATAATATAATTAAGGAAACCCTGGTGGCGTAGTGGTTAAGCGCTATGGCTGCTAAACCAAAGGGTCGGCAGTTCAAATCCACCAGGCGCTCCTTGGGAGCTCGATGGTGCAGTTCTACTCTGTCATGTAGGGTCGCTATGAGTCGGAATCGACTCGATGGCACTGGGTAATATAATTAATGATAAAATTAATAATGACCAATTTTCAATATTTTCATCCTTAAATAAGACACAATTTTAAAAATATGTTAATTCACACAGATATTTAGCATCTCCTCCTTTTAAAATATCATCCCACAAAATTTACTTCATTTAAGTAATTTTAGAATTTCGTTATTTCAAATGCTACAAATAACAGTTGCATAAAATACACAGCATAGTACTATTATCCCATTTTGTTATACAAACTTAAATATTTACTAACTATAGTAAAATAAATACTACATAATGGATTCACATTAAACGTACCCATTAAAGATAATACAATCCAGTCTGAAGAGTTAACATATGTATAATGAAAGCAGGTGTTAACATTGAGCTGTACAAAGGGTAAATACATATTTGAACTTATAACACCTGCTTAATTGTAGTAGAGTTTGACGCTGGGCCCATGACATCCTCCAAAAATGTATAAAAGTCTATAAATTTCATTGCACAAGGGAGTGCTGTGCAATAAAATTAGAATGAATTTTAAAAGGGTGGTAAAATTCTTTAACTCCTTTTTATTAGTAAACCAGTATATATATAGTTGCAGTAAGAAGGCAGTGGTGTCGAAATGTTGGGAGGTGTGACAGTAATCTGTGGAGCTAGTTAAAACCTAAACAAGTGATTCAAAATCTTCAGGGGATAGCACTCACGCATGTGTAATTTAACAATCCTCCCAGGTGATTTTTCTGGCTGTTAAAGTGTGAAGTCAACTTCAAATGATAGGCATAGTTTCAGGTAAGTATCATGTGAGAGTCATTCATTGAATCACTTTGGCATAGCAGTCATACAGGATAATAAATGCATTACATTATCTAGTATTATAGGTCCATAAAATAATTGATTCAAAGAATGATTTCAAACCTTATAAGTTAAACTGAGTCAGGAAACCACAAGTACAACTGCCTGTAAGAATAAGAAAAAAATGACACGATCCATTTGCTCATGCATCAAACAAGTATTTGCAAAATTCTTGCTATAAGTTAGGCATGGTTCTGATATTTGGGATCCAATGAAAAATACAATAGATAAAGCTCCTGCCCAGACAAAGCTAAAATTACACAGGGGGACACAGGTTATCAAGTAAGCAATTAAAAATGAAGAGTTAGTGGTAAACAATACTTGGTTGTAGAAAGTAGATATTGCTGAGGACCCATATAATAAGATCATTTGACTAAGAACTGTAGATTCAGGGAAATTATCCTAAAAGAGATAATGTTAATACCAGAACAAAAAAGAGAATGAATGGAAGGGATGGATGGAAGAAGAAACAGTTTGTATACTTGCACGGAGGTGAAAGAGCATGGGCAATCTTTAGAAGCAAGGGAGTAGTAGTGACAAGTGCTATTTGGAGAGGTGGATATGGGCCCTATTAAAGAAGACCTTATAAATTACCTTACATGGCTGTGGAAACTGCCCACTCAAAATCTCCATTGTGCTTATGAGGATGGAAAATTTGGCAGTGGAAATTAGTGATGACTGTACAACTTGATTGATGTAATTGGTCTGGCTGAATTGTACACATGAGAAAGTTCTCAAAAGTTGTGTTCTATTTTTACAATTGAAAAAATAAATCAGATTCTCAGTATGAAAAATAGATAGTAAGAGCTAAGACTGTATGAAAGAAGAGGTAGAGGGCAGCTGCAAAAAGGCAGGTTAGGAAACGTAAGGCAATTATTCAAGGCAAAACAGTGCAGTGGCAAAGCAGAGAAGTAGATGGGCCAGAGAAATATTTTTGAGAAAGATCGATAGGACATGGTGAAGGAGAGGACTGAGTTAGAGAATATTCGCACATTTCTAATGTGGGCAAGTAGGAGGAGATGGTGCATTTCACTGAGTGTGAGATTGTGAGGGGATCATGTCAATACAGTGTTTAAAATGAGGGGAGTGATTAGCCATGTCAAGGATTGCTAAAAGGCAAAAAATATTGATAAACACTTTATAAAATATGACCATCAAATTTAACAAGATCATTGCTGACCCAGGCAAGAGCAAATTCAGTAGGTGGTGGAAGTAGATTACTGTGCCATTAGTAGGTGTAAGAGGAGGTGAGAATACCCATATACAGACTCCCTCAAAATCATCTCCATGTATTTCCATGATGTTGCTTAGTATCTGTTCTATTCAGATCTAATACCCTTGCAGGAAAGCATCAAATCCTTCCTAATCTATCATCAGACTTTAGCTCAGTAACAGATTAACGGGACATTTCAGTCCCCATATCTGTTAATGCTAATCTGGATAAGCTATTCTCAAAGCATGATACACAGAAGCCTGTTACTTTACCAAAAGCATCCCTAAAGTCTTATTATTTTTATAATAATAATTAGAGGTTATTTGACTTTTTCCACTTTCGTTGTCTCAGGTGTGTGCAGAGGAGTGCTTCATGGGTTATAAAGGTTATAGGACATGTATAATCTCATAACAGATTGAACAAGAAAATAAGAGAATCCAGCTGCCTCCCTGATTAAGCCAAATAGTAAAGAGAATTACATGAATGTAAAACAACAGCACTTTTTTCACTAGTATTTTTGTTTTGGAAAAAAAGAGGTATTTTACACAAAAATATGCTATTTATGTGAATGAGTATAGGGATTATTATTGTTATTAAGTTAGTAATAAATATTCTTAAAATGTTCTCACTTTATTTGCTAATATGGTAAATATTGATTAAAAAAGCACATATTTGAAATGCTTTCGAGATTAATAATTTTTTAAGAGTGTAAAGCAGTCCTAAAACCAAAAAGCCTAAGAATTACTAATCTATATTATTTCTAAATTTTTCTGAGCTCTAAATTTCTATCATTCTCATAAAATTATTTTTAAAAAATTCAGATTGCTCTATTATCAACCTTAGCTGAATGAAGACAAGAAAGCTACCCTTGGCTTACTTATCTCACAAGATTTTGTGAGAGTGAAATATAAATTTGGGGGATTTAATCTGTCATAGTAGAAATAGCCTGCATATTGGGTTTGAATCTCAGTTTAGGGACAGATGATCTGTGTGACTTTGCATATGGTATTTTCTCTCTCTTAGCTTTGCTTTCTTCTTCTCTGTAATAGGGTAAAACCATTTAGGTATTAATATATAAAACACCAAGAAAGGAGCGGTCATATATTGATGCACTCAATAAGTAACAGCTGTCATCATTTATATTGTTAAAATGGAAACAATGTCATATTAAAAAAAAAATGTGCTGGTTACTTAATTTGTTCTTGGAAGATATTTTGACACTGAGTTAGACAGAAAAACTAACATTATCAAAATTGTAAAGACTGTTTCAAGAGATTAACTTGTTACATTTAGAAAAGGAGGTATATAGTTACAGATAAGCCCAAAGGTTTTGAATTGAAAAACCTTGACTGACACAAAAATAGACATTTTCTGAAGTATAAAATCCACAAATAGTATTTGTAGAGTTCATCCTAAGTATAAATACTGCCAAGTGTTTTCAAGACTCTTAAGAGCTCATGTGGATAGTCCACTGAGCCATCAGGTACAATAAATGTTTACTTAGTCTCTTCACACATATACATCCCTGCTGGCATTAATGTAGCAGACTTCTATTTGCCAGTCTCCCTGGGGAATGATATAGAAAAAGAGCTCCAAAAAAAAAAAAAAAACTATTGCTCGTAGGAGCTGCCATCTCCTACATGAGAATTTGAGTAAATGTTTGTCTTCATTCATTCATTCAATATATATTTAATGCATGTCTACTATGTACAAGACACTATTTCATGAATAAATATGATGGGAATAATTGTATCTATTTAGCCTCCAACTGCATGAGATATAGTTTGACTTTGGCATTTTTTTTTTTTTAATACAAAAGTGGTTTCTATAATGCTTTTTACATTCAATTTCTGGAATAAAAATGGTTCAGCATTTCAATCAGAAAATATCTAGAGAGCTGTTAGAATACTGAAAGTAGAATCATGATTTTTAAATTCTGGCTTTCCATCACCTCCTCACCAAGTGCTTCGGGTTCTTTCTGGGCTACTAAGACTTTGTTTTTCTGTCTCCGTGATATTGCTACACATTTATCCAGATTTTCATCTAGATCCTTTCCCCTGACATCCCTTCATGCATTGTTATTTAAATACCTTGTAAAAATGGAAGAGAGTTTATAAAATAGACAGGGCATTCAACAGATCCAAAGAATGCATGTTTACCCACCTAGTTTATATGGGATGTTAGATGGCAGACCAATAATTTAATTTATGTGGATGGAATTTTTATCCAAAGGAAAATGGGCTTAAGCAACAGGAATGTCTTTTAATTTCAATATTGGCTACATATTTCCTTCTGTGGTTCTCTATTGATCTTCCCACCCCCACCCCCCAATTGTCTTTCCTCCATAATTCATCACATTTTAAAAAGGCCAAATTCAGAAAAGATTACCGTAATCAAGTTCATTATGCACAAATAAACGTGCATGCCTTGTAAGATTAAAGAGTTGTTTTGTTGTTGTTTGTTTTTAAGAAAAGAAAATAAGGCTTCCAAAATAATTGGGATGGTTTATATGTGGCCCTGTCCTATAATCCTTTAGTTGTAATGGAGAAATAAATGAACAAATCTATTAGAAGTAATAAAGGGCAAAATCTACTTTGTTGAAAATGGGGTTAATATAAACAATTTTCAACAGTAATGTTCAGAAATATCATTTACTTCAACAAATTTGGCACCCACTTGAGTTATTTAATGACAGAGTGGAATTATAACTCCTTAAAAAGATCTTTTAATTAAAATGCTCCCTTCTCCCTAATGTAATTAGTTGACGTACTGATAACAAAAAAGAAACAATCTGCACAGATGGGTTCCTGAAAATCTTCTAACAAAGATGATTTGCAATTATCCCCTTATTTTAGTAGATGAGTAACAGTTTATTCCCTCTAACTCCTTTACTCTGAGTATATATTTTTTTAACCTTTTTCTACTTTCAGTTCTTTTAGCGGTAGCCAAAATCAAGGTTTATCTTAAGCTTAAAGGGACAGAGATCTGAGCTGCTGTTTTCAGAAGTTGCCATCAATTTAGCTTTTAAGGAGAATCCAGAAGGAGCCATTTTTGCCATTTTACACTCCAGCTGGCACACACTCTTCCAAAAAGATAAATCGTAGCACCTTGCCAGCAGGCCCAGCCTCCCTTGGCTCCAGGAAGGGAGTCCCAGGTTTCCTCTCATATCCAGGTATCCATTTCCACAGCAACACAAACTAGAGCTTTGACACCTGGCTTAATCATCGGCTCTATTTATCATTTGAGTTAACCTGGCCTTGGGGGAAGCTCAGACTCCTCACAGATGTTTTATATAATAAGCTATACAGATATGACTTGTCTGCATTCAATGTTTGCTCATCACCTCTTTTCTCAGGTAAGAAAAGGCCAAAGTATGAGAAGCCAAAGCATGGTACTGCAAGGACTTACGTTTATTAGAATGTAATGGCTTTTGATGGGGATGGTAAATTGGCATTTAAAAAAATTCTGCCTCTAAATTCTTATCAGCCTTCCTCTTCTTGGGAGTAAAAGGGACTCATTAAGTACAGAGAAAGTGGGAAATAAAGAAAACTGGAGTTTAGAAGAGGAAGGGAATGTAAGAGGAAGCTTTGGAAATGGTTTTGACCTTATCAGAAGAGGGAAAGAGAGCTATGTAAAATAAAATTAGAGGGCTAATTTTTGGGAAACATCCTCAAATTTTAACCTTAACCCTACAGAAAGAAATTGCCTTTCTTTTTGAAAATTGTTGTATTTTTAAAGTATGACAGAACCTAATGAATTCAAGACTCACAAAATGTAAAAACACTTTGGCTTGATATATCGGAAACTAAGTGGCCAATGAGTTCTAATTCACATGCCAGGGTGCCAGGGTCAAATGATTGTCAGTGGTTACCTGGAGCACTGTGTTGGGAAGGATTTTGAGACCAGTTTTGAGTCCAGGGGCTTAGTTCATTAAGGGATTTGACCCTTGGTGGTAGGATAGGCATGTAGCATCTTGTGCTAAGAACTCCTTATTTTTTAGTGTTATCAAATCCTATCCATGATACTGCTTTGTTGATGGCAAATTCTTTCTGTGCTTCCAAATGGAAAGTAATGCAGTGCAGGCCATCCATTCTAGGCACCATGTTCTCTATTGAAGCCAGGATTGACATGGTTCAACCCTGAGGCAGGCACAGTGCATTCAAATAAGTAGAGCCCAAACAGGAATTCTGATCCTTATAATACCCACTAGAAACATTTAAAAGGTGTGCAAGTTTATAGTCTGAAAGCAACTCATAAAAACCCTGTATTCTCTTCTCAAACACTTCCAAATCCTGAAACCCTTTTACTCTTCCTCCCAGAAGAGAAAACTTGCTTTTATTCAGATAGTCTTAACTTTCCCATGCCACTTTCTCTCGTTAAAACTCTCCTGGACACATAATATGCACACATATGTGCATAGAAACACACGCTAACGCTCAGTCTCTCTCTCTCTCTCTCACACACACACACACACTTTACTCTTCTGCTTTGACTGCCCTGGGAAATCTAATTAAACTCTGTCCTGATGCCCTTCCCCCACCTTCCAGGAGAATCTGGCTAAGATACTTTTTTTTTTTCTTCTGCCCTGTTCCTCTTTGCAAATTCCTCACCACAAATGTTCACAACATTGATTTAGCAAAACACAACCCTCCCAGGAGTGTCTGATTAGGGAAGTCATTAACTGGCAATGCCAGAACAGCCTTTAGCAGTTAAGTCACAGATAAAAGCTGAAACCCCATAGGTTAATTTTTATCATTGCAGCCTGATGTCAAATTTCTGAACCATGTAGTGGCATGGCAGTCTGAGTCAGGCAGACCTTGAGCTGATTCCCAGCTCATTAACATGACTATAATCAAAATATTTAAATTTTCCAAGCTTCCTTATCTGTAAAATGCACATGAATCACTTTGTAGTGGTCCTGGCACATATTAACCCTTTTATCACTCGGCTCTGATAACTACTTCTCACTTGAACCCCAAGGATTGCTGCAGGTAGGCGCCTTGACAGCCCTTAATTGAACCCCAAACTCTGCACTCAGTCCTGTGAGTGGTCTCTTTATGAAAGTATCTTCATTTAAACCATCTAAGTGAATTATCCTGCTTACTGCTAGGACCATAATCTACATGCTGGGAGCTCCCAAATACAACTCCTGTCAGATCACTTCTCTGAACTCCAGACTCGTACATTCATTTTTGTATTTGATACCTCTACTTTGATGTCTAGTAGATACTAATAGTATTCAAAAACTGTCTCTTAATCCTCCCATCCTCCAAATTTGCTTCTCCCTCAGTTGCCCCTACTTCAGATACAAGACAAAAACCTTGGTGCCATAGTTGATTCTTCTATTTCTGGCACATCTCATATCGAATTTATCAGCAAATCAATTGGATCTACCTTCAAAATATACCCCCAAAACGACAAACTCTTAAACACACTGGACCAAACTATCAAAATCTTCCAAATCAATTATTGCAAAAGCCTTCTAACCAAGCTGTGCAACAATAATCAGTATGAATCCAATTCCCCAAATGTAAAGATGGATTCAGTCCTCACGTTCCCACTTCTCCATTATCGTCCCCAGCCACTCCTATGGTACCTTCTCTCTCTCTCTGATCCTAGCCACCCAGAACCACCCTTACTTTCAGACCCACTGGCTCCCAATGCCCATTTAGGTTTGATAACTTGCTGGACCTACACTCAGAACTCACAAAGAGCATACCACACTTATGACTACAAATTTAGCATATGAAAAGGATATAATTGAAGAGACACATAGGCCAAGGTCTTGGAGCGTTTCCGGCGTGAATCTTCCATGTCCAAGGGACACGCTACCCTCCCAAAAGCATTTGTTCTCACCAACCAGGAAGCTCTTTGAGACTCTGTATTCAGGACTTTTTATTGACCAGTCCTGCTAAATCATGCCTCCTGAGGCTATCATGCCTGATATCAGCCTCTTAGGTAAGTTTTTTCTGGTCTGGTCAGCCCTCGCTTGCCAGCACAAATTCTCAAGTGCAACCTGACCAAGGCACACCAATTACCTCAAGGATTATTTCTCTGGAGCCAAGGACAAAGGCCACTTTACCTAAAGTAAAACTAGGTCCCTTACCTCACGCTAGCATTGCCCTGACATATATGTATACCCAGTAGCAATCTAAAGCCTACAGGATTTATTTGATAAGTCTGGTGAACGTAGTATTCTGGACCTTTGATAAAATGGAAGGTGGAAATGAAGAAGGCAGTAATACACAGAACAGATTTTGGTGCAGCACTGGCTTCCAGGAGAGCAGCTAGATGGAACTATGCTCAGCAGCCTTTGAAATAAGCAGTCCTAAGCCTTGATGAAATAAACAAAGAATTCCAAAGCATGAGGCACATTATGACAGGCCAAGTGAAGGGAGACATCATGTGTTCTGGACAACTAGTCAATGCAAAGCAAGTTGTATAGAAAACAGTACCAAGAGAAGGATGCAGTCCTGCTGGGCGCAGACTCAGTGCTATAACCAATGTCTCAAGTTCAGGATGGGGATGAAGTAGACAAAGGGTACCAGAGCTCCTACCATGTGCTTGAGACTGGGTCCAAACTGCAAGACTAGATCCATACCACACCATATGGCACCTGCCTTGTCAGAGCCTTCCTCAGAAAATGAACTGAACTGAGGTATCATGGAGTGTATCAGTGATCTCATCAGGGAAGTGTTGGGGAAGAGGGTGGCCACCAGCCTGACTTACCTGAAAAGTCAGTATCAAAACATGTTGTTCCTGTTTCTTCTCTCTCTGCTATGGGAATATCTTTTATGCCATTATGAAAAAGTAAACAGTGCTTTTGACCATGCCAAGGCTAAAACCCCTTGACCTCTAAAGCTTCAGGGTCTAAGTTCAGAATGTGCTAAGGTCAATTTTCCATTCAGAATCCATCAGATTGTAAGAAGCCAGCTGAATTAATATTGCATTTTATTTCTTCTTCTTTGCTTACTGCTGTTAAATTTTACTTGCATTTGATTCACAAGAGAAATAAGCACATTAGTGACTGATTTCCCAGTGATATAACTTAAGTGTTATGCTCACTGGGGGCACTATGGTCATGGCAAGTAGACTTGTTCTAGGCTGACCCAGCCCTAGATACATCCTATCACGTAATTTTTCTCAGTCCCATCCATACAGCTGCTGAATGTGAGCCTATGTCTGATGTCAGGATGTAGGACAGATAAAATGTCTGGTAATTTAATTAGAAGACAGTTGTGTTTGTCGGATTTTTTCAGTTACATGTGCAGGCCCAATTCTCACTGCACTGAGCAAAAAGGGAATTCACTGGCTCCTGTACCTAAAAATAACTGCCAAGCATGGCAGGAGTAAGGGGTAAAAAAAAAAAAAAAAAAGAAAAAAAACCCTTGGAATTATTTTCTCATTGCTCAGTTCTGTTTCCCTCTGTGTTGCCTTCATTACTCCTTATCCTTTCTCCTACTTGATAGCACAGAAGACCAACAGAATCTCACACTCAGAAAAAGGCTGTCCAACTGTCTTCAAAAGATCTGTCAAAATCCTAGGAAAGACTCTACCCAGATTGGATTATTTGGCAAGGAGAGGGAGCATTGAGGTACCAGTGGGTGGTGGGAGAAGAATGTGAGTCTTGCCTGAGTCACATAGACTAAGATAATTCTCCCAAAAGGATTCTTAGCACATAAACACACAAAAACCCACAACCCAGAAATGTATCACCACAGTGTTTTAGGAACTCTCTAAACAGGATGATTTAACTTTGTTTTATGACCAGTGTTTGGTAATATGTTGATTCAATGGTTGTTTATAATTAAATTCATTTCACTACTTTCCATCCAAACTGGGACATTTTAAGAGTGAAAGGTAGAAGTACACATAGTAGTTACAAAGGACAACAGGCAAAACCTGGGATGGTCTGGCCGTTCTCTATACACTTCCCCTCACACTTCACAGCACACTTCATACTTCATCAAACATATCCCACTGCCTGTTTTCCTGGCAATGTTACTGACCCATCCCCAGCGGGACCAGCACACCTCATTGTCCAATTCCGATGGCCACATTGCAGGCTCCTTTGTCTCCTGACAATCCTGCCCAGATGTACACCTGTCCTTCTGTCACCCTAACCACCCTCTCTGCTTGTGGTAACCCAACTTCAGCTCTCCAGGCAGTGGCTGATTAGGTAACCTGCTGTCATTGAATTCCACTTGTGTCCAGGTCAGTGTAGTTATGAAGCAGCAAATGACCCTTCACAGCTCTTGTTTTGGCTTTGTCCCAGAATGCTGCTGTTACCAGTTTTATCCTGCCACTTAATACATCAAATATGATTTAAAGTTGACCTTGATAAAACAGCTTAAGAAGCTTTATGTGTTAGACCCATGTTGACAATAGTTATCATCACTACTATGTGCAGGTGGGAATGCCAAGCAGAATGTAACTATTTAAGAGCACAGGTTTTATTTTATTGTACCATAAAAAATAAAATACCATTAGCCTCCAAAGCCTTTCAGCAATTGTGCTTATTGAACATACACTTTATTCTATGAATGGCTGTAAGATGTGAATACATCAGGAATATGTGGCAGCACATAGTGTATATTTTGAACTGGGAATATAAATGTTCAATACAACAATATAAATTGGAAATGTCTGCCACTATGAGCTGCCACTTCACTATGAGCTTATAGTGTGGTTGGGAGGCAGACATGCAGATCATTTTTCTAAAATAAATTATGTGTGATAATGTGGTCATCTGTCAAGCAGAATAGAAGTGGTAGGGGTTGAATACCTAAGGATGGGTAACCATTTGGCAGGTGGGCAATGATAGGTGGGAATTGTAAGAAAAGAAAACCATATGTACAAAGCACCATGCTATGACAGAGTATGGAAAGTTCAAAAAGTCCTGTGTGTTATTTGATACTGCTGGAGAATCAAGTACAAGCTGTGGCATGATGGGAGATAAGGCTGGACCAGTAGTAGGCAAGGACTAGTTATGAAGGGCATCTTTTTACACTGTAGTTTGTAAGTGAAGGGACTTTGTAGTTGCAAGTAATTATAAACCAATTCAATTTGGCTTAAGCAGAAAGACATTTCAGAAAATCCAAGAATGCACCCAATCCTTAGAAACAGAAACAAGTAGGAAGAAAAAAGGTATTAAGGTAACACCCTCTTTTACTTCTACCACTCTGTGTGTGTCTGCTTCATTCTTATCTTTATAACTACCAGCTTTTTCTATTTCACAGTCCACACAAGGAGACAAAGCCATCCTTCAACTACTAGGTTTACCAGTTACTGGTGCAGCTCTCTTGGTTCCAGTTCCAAATTCCCAGCACAGAAAATCTAATTGGCCCACCTGTGTGGACCTTGGTCTAATCAGGTGTGGCCGGATGCACAGATTTACTTGGTATGAACATGACTGCCTGGGGTCCACCTCTGTGTGTGAGGAAGCTGAGGGATTCTGTGACTTACATGTATTTCCCTTGGCCACTATGGAGTCACTGGAGAAATCAAGAAGGAGAATGATATGAACAACTTTGCCTGTTAAGAGATCATTTTGATGATATTTTTGAAGATGGATTTTCAGGATGGACTGTAAACTAGGGGATATTAAAATAGCTCAAGATATTAATGGAAAGCAAATTGTCTTGTGTTTTAGCCTTTATCAGCATAAGTGAAAGAATAGCAGGGAGTGTTTTTTTCTATGCTGTCACTCATCCTAGACTCGACTTATGTCCTACAATGTATATGTATTCATTCTCTATTACTTATTTCCTTGGAAATAGAATTTCTTATACAGGATTATAGCCAAATTCAACAACACACTTAACTGAAGTGATACATGTTGAATTTTTGAATATCAGCTTTAGCTCAAGGGACCTTTAGTTTCTCTGAAACATATGCGACATCAGTAATATGACAGACTTGTGTTAATCAAGCTCACAAGACTGCCATGTAATACTAGAAATCCAATCTATTAATTTATAATGCGAAATACAACTGTCACAGAGGTGGTGATACTTGAATTGGCATGGTCATTGCATTCTCAGGTTATATGCGAAACCATATTATAATCTGAAAGTTGTTTAATATTAGTGTGGAATCAAAACTAGGGAAGTTGTCTGGATGAATGTAATAACCAAAGATAATATATAATGGGTGACTGTGAAGTTTGTGGGGAGGTACAGGCAGTCCCCACATTATGAACGAGTTCTGTTCCTAAGCCTGCCTTTAAGTCGAAGTTGTATGTAAGTCAGAACAGTTAGGTATGGTTCATATCTAATCCCAGTTAGTCAAATGTTTGTCTTAGTATATAGTATACAGTGTACTCTCTACACATAAAAATCTTAAAGAAACACTTCCACATGCAGTAAAACATCTTTAACATAATAATACAATAATAATGTTTTGATGTGCGTCACAAAGTAGCGCCCATTTGTAATTACGAACCATTGTATTACCTCAAATTTTTAACAAAATAGGCTTTTAATATAGTATGGGAGTTGGCTCATAACTACAAGTTGTATGTTAGTCAAATATCTGTAAACCAGGAACTATCTGTACTGTCTTAAGCTCCATTTTATAGGCAAGTTGAAAACACCACTATCTGGGGTGCCATGTTCAAAGGCCCATGGCTAATAAATGGCAAAGACATAATCAAACCCTGGAAGTCTCCCCCCCAATGTCAGTACAGTCATGTGCCACATAACCTCTGTTCGGGCAACATTCAATGGCATATACAACTGTGGTCATTTTTTTTGTAAATAATTTTCCTTTTATTATTCTATCAACCCAGTGCCGTCGAGTCGATTCCGACTCATAGCAACCCTGTAGGACAGAGTAGAACTGCCCCATAGAGTTCCCAAGGAGCGCCTGGCAGATTCGAATGGCGGACCCTTTGGTTATCAGCCGTAGCACTTAACCACTACACCACTAGGGTTTCCACTTTATTATTCTATAAATTTTTTTTTTTTAATTTATAGTCATAGTTAATTCTTCTAATTACAGCTATAGCCAGACTGTTGATCCTTGTTGTTCAACAAGTCAGACCAAAAAAACAAGTTTATAGCTTTCTTATATTTCAAAAAAAATGTTTTTAAGATGTCCTTATTAAAAGAGAGATTGTATGATTCTTTATTAAAATTCTTTAAATTCATGTCTGCAAACATTTACCACAGGAAAAGAAAAAAAATCCCACCCCATCATTCTTAACCCAGGGGATAGAAGCCTGCTGGCTGCTGGCTTCCAGGGCTGCCTCTGGAATTTGCTGGGTTTTGGCCTCTGGGGTGGGGCCCTTCTCTGAACTTTATGTCCAGTGCTGCGGGTGACAGTCGGCCAAATTCATGATCATCTTGGCTACATCCTTCCACTAACAAGGTCACCCAAATATCAAGGTCTTGGCCTCACCATTGGGATCCAGCTGACTCCCATGGAGAATGGTTTGTGACACATACTTAATGCATGGGATGTGCTCTCCAACCAGATTGAAGTTCACTTCCAGCAGCCACCAGCCACCATATAATATACCATATAGACTGCCTCAAGGTGAACTCTATGTGGGGTATTATATGGCGTTCACACAACAGCCAAATCACATAAAATTCTATTTCACAGAAAGTATCATGGATGTTAGGCAATACATGACTGTACTCAACTCTTGCATCCAGAGTGCAATAGGGCTGGACTTACTGGGAGTAAATTAGCTAAGAATCTCTTTCCCATTAAAATTTTTAGACAAATATCATCTATGTTTTCCTTTGTAAGTTTCTGTTCGTAAGAAACTTCATGTCTGACCAACTGTTTTTCTGATTGACACATGCCTTCTTTGGTTATGTTGATACTTTCAGGCAGGTTGTAATCAAATCTTGCTTTCCTGAGATACATTCTGTGTCTTTTAATGTAGCATAACCCTGGTGGTGTAGTGGTTAAGTGGTTAAGTGTTGGCAGTTCAAATCCACCATACGCTCCTTTGGAAACTCTATGGGGCAGTTCTACTCTGTTCTATAGGGTTGATATGAGTTGGAATCAGCTTGACACCAATGGGTTTTTGGTTTTGCAACTTTTTGTTCCCATTCATTATGTATTGATTTCACAATTTTAACTCTCAGTGGGTGATTTAATTTCCAGGTGTTTCCAGAGTGCTTTACTCCAGTCCCCAACACTGACAATGATGGAGACCATTGAATAACGCTGGAAGTTGAACTTTACCCATGAGTTTGGAGGCCTGGTGGCACAGTGGTTAAGAGTTCAGCTGTTAACCAAAAGGTCAGCAGTTCGAATCCACCAGCCAGTGCTTGGAAACCCTATCGGGCAGTTCTACTCTATCCTGTAGGGTTGCTATATGTCAGAATAGACTCCACAGCAACGGGCTATAATGAGTTTAGACAGCATAATTATTTTGTTATCTCTTCGTTATGAAAACATTAAATCTAATTTTGTATTAAAGGTTAAATCTGATTTCATTTTAAAATTTCTATCCCAAAGTATTTGTAGACTTCATACTCTTTTATACCTTCTTTCACTGTTATTATCATGAATATTTTTTCTCTTTGCTTTTCTGATTATCATTTACCATTTCTATTCCTTTTCAAATGCTTCCTAAAAACAAAAAGAAAAGCCATTGCCATTGAGTCGATTCTGACTCACAGGACAGAGCAGAACTGCTCCATAGGGTTTGCAAGGAGCAGCTGGTAGATTTCAACTGATGACATATTAGTTAGCAGACGAACTCTTAACCACTGCACCACCAATGCTTACTGCTCTCCCATAAATCAGTTGAATTACTTTTCAGTCTTGACGAGGAAAGAGTTAGACTCTACGAAACACTTCTCAAACACTCAGTTGATACATTGCATACTCTCTTCCATAACTGATATTAAGCAGTAGTCCTTCCTTAATTGTCATTCCATGTGGAATTTCTCAGTAGAGGAGGATACACACATTTGGCTTTTATAGATTGTTCCTTGCTTCTTTTCCTTATCAAAATGATGTTATCTTGTCATCTCTATTGGTTGGCACCTTAATTATATGTCTGTTGTCCACTGCAATTCATTTTAAACTTAAAAAGAGTAAAAAATAAACTGCTTATTATTGGTTTTTATTCTTTTGTATCTAAAGAAGATTTTTGATAATGATGTTTGATAATAATGTTTCTACCACCATATGCAGATGTTGTGTTTTACTAAATCTTCACAAAAATTCCGAGAAGTGTTTTTTCTTTTTTAAGCAATAAAATGAGGCATGGAGATTTGAGCAAATTAGAAATTGTTTAAATCTAGTAAGTGGCAGAACTGGAAATTGTACTTGTTGGTCCAGCTAATATCTTTTTGTGAATGCTCTTTCCTTCTAAGGAATTATCCTTTAGAGTAAGTTGTAGGAGGAGCTGGATTAGTTTGGGCTGTCCTGTTTCCTTTTGCCAAACCTGTCCGAACATCTAGTTTGCCTTAAGAAGATCATTTTACTATATACATGATAGGTGGAATCAGTTCCTACAAAAAATCTTTATGTGTCAAGTTTTCTGTAGTCCATGAGCTCAAATAAAATATATTCTAAGCAGTTTTGCTGTAGGCAAATGTGTTTGAATTTTCTTGGACAGTTAAAGGAAACCTATAAACTTAAGACTTAGAGAAACAAATGTATGTTAAATGAGTGCCTGCAAAGTCAGAGGTGCCCTGCAAATTGATAACTTCTTATAAGCCATTAAGAATCTAGAACTAGGAGTAAGAATCTCTGATGTGCCATCCAAAGTTCCTTAGCTTTAGTTTTCACAGTTCAAAAATCAGAGTTAGCAAAACCAGGGCACTCAATCTCCATAAAATTATTATCTGGAATTCCAACTTCTTAAAAAATTTAAAACTGCAGTGAAAAACATGAAACTGTTGGTCAGCACCAGGAGGAGCTGAGAGTAGTGGATACAAGGTGAAAAGTGTGAACTAAGAAATAGTTTCAGATCAGAGGATAGGTAGGAGGGGGGTCAGGCATTTGGAATGATCCAGTCTGTGACATAAAGCCAGAGCTGTGTCAGACACCTGGCATAGGGCCTGAGTCGAACTACAGCCAGGCCTCAGCCATGAGATATATTGAAACCTTGGGTGGGCAGAAGAGGAGAGAAGTGTAAGTTGGGAGTAGATGGCTGAAGTGGAAAATTAATGCAGTAATAAGATAATTCTTCCTCCCAAATAGAAGTCTCAATCCAAGTCAGATGTTTTGCTAAAATCTAGGCTGGTGCTGGTCTTGAATATGTCATAGGGTGGGGTGAGGAATAAGGATGAGAAGAGTCAAATAGCAGGCTACAGAGATCCGAGGCCAGCCACCTAACTTGTGAAAGGGCTCTATTCACTGGAGATACAGAGTAGTGGGGCTTAGAGGGTAGCCAAAAGAATTAAGCAGAGGTTAGGGTACCCATAAAATTAGTTGTAGTTCAGGAGCAATCAACATCTAGTTCCAATAGAGAAACCTAAACAAGAAAATAAGAAAGAACAAAAACCTGTTCCCAAGTCGATTCCAACTCACAAAGACCTTATAGACAGGGCGGAACTCTCCCATAGGGTTTCTAAGGAGTGGCTGGTGAATTTGAACTGCCAACGTTTTGTTTAGCAGCTGTAGCTCTTAAAGTTCCAACAGAGAACTGGAAATAAAATAAAACAAACAAATGACAGGATCCCAGTTTTATCTTGGTATAGTTGTGGGTACCAGGGGGTCACTACCAGATACAATGACTGATTCGAGTTCATCAGATGAATGAACTCTCAACCTTGCTTGCAGGAGATCAGCGCTTATGTTAAGCTACTTGGTTTCATAATCACAGATTTTGACTCTATTTATTCAATTTTTAAATAAAGAGTTACTCTAAAACACACTCTATCTTAAGTGCATAGAACACTGTGGAAGCTAGGATGATAGACATCTCACAGTTTAATTAGGAAGGTGGACAAGTATTTGCTGCAATGCACTTTGATCAATCCTACCACGGGAGAAGTGAAGAGTCATGTCAAATTTTCTAATAGAAGATAAAATGTGAAAGGAGCATGAGTTAAACACTCAAAGAGAGGGGCGTGACTTTTCGAAGGGAAGAAAAACATTTCAGGCAGAGAAAACTTATTGCCCAGAGAGCTTGAGATGAGACAGCATGGTGAGTTTGGGGGACTGCAAACAGTTCAGTTTGTCTGATGTTGTATTGGAGGAAACATGGTGGTGGGAGATGAGGTGGAAGAGATAAGCAGAGGCTGTGCCTCTAGATAGGCAAACTCAGAAAGTCAGAACCAAGTTAAGTAGGTGGGAATCTGGAATATATGTTGCCAGGCAAACTTTTAGAGAATGAGGCAGGTACACCGTTTGTGGGAATAGTTCAGTATGAAATCAAGGAGAACTGCCTGGGGCAGGCAATGATGACTGAGCCCCAGCAGAGGGAATCAGCTGTGGCATCCTTCCATGGGTAGGCTCTGTTTTTACCCTTTGAAACTGCTTACAATCTTGAAGCCCCTTTCGGCACATATTGACATTTTCCAAAAGAAAACCTACAAGTGTAAATTTTACTAAAAAGTTAGTGGGAGAGAAAGGAGAGAAGGTTTCTGTCACATGGCACACAACACTATACTTCAAAATTCCCCAGGCCTCTATCTGACACATAGTCTCTTCCCATAGCTTTCTTGGCCCTTCCCTTCATGCTTTATCCATTTCCCCCTCTCTTTAAACTCTACTTTAACTCTCTCAGTGGTAAGCACCAGCTGACAGAGAAGTTCTGGGGGCCTATCCACCAAGTGGGCTTATCAAAGCAATCACAAAATTGAGTCTCTCCATAGAGGAGACTGCTACACTGCCTTCTATGAAAAAATACTTTCTTCATATGTGTACAGTTAGCCACATTCTCCTCTCTTTCCTCTGTCAAGTCTTCCTTCTCTACTGGTTTAGTTCCATCAAAATGCATACTGTTTATATCCTTAATTTGAAATAAATTTTCTCTCGATACTAGTTCCCCTGACAGTTATCACCTCATCTCTTTGCTTTTCTTTGTAGCAAAGTCCCTACAAAGTGTTGCCTATAGTCACAGTCTTCAATTTTTCTCTTCCCACACTCAGTTAAGTTTACTGTCATCAGGATTTTGTCGGTCTTGTGAAGATTATCAATGACCTCCATGTTGCTAAATGCCATAGCCAAGTCTCAGACTTAATTTCACTTGATATATCAGCAATATTATTCCCTCCTTTTTTGATATGATTTCTTCACGGGACTTCCAGGATACCCCACTCTCTTGTTTTCTACCTTGTCTCATAGACCATATCCTCAGATCAACTTGGGCAATATCCTTTTCTTCTTTGATACTCATGGTGATCTTACCTATTTTCATAGTTTCAATACTACTCTCAAATGGATGTTACAGCTCAGGGCTTTCTGGAACTCCAGACTCCTATTCCCAACTGCCTATTCTAAGACATCGCCACTTGGATATTAGCAGACACGCTAAAACTTAATATATCCAAAGCTGAGCTTTCTGCTCTACCCACAGTCTTTCCAGTCTTAGTGGATGGCAACTCCATTCTTCAAGTTCCTCCCTTAAGATATTTCCTTTCCCTGGAATGGTCTTTTCCTATTTATACACATGGATTAATCTCTCATCTTCTTTTAAGTCTTTGCCACACGTCACCTTGATTTACCTTGACCACCTTACTTAAAATTGCTGTCCTCTCTTCTTATACTTCATATTCCTATGTTGCTCTATTCCCTCTTCTAACATACTCTATAATTTACATACTTATGACATTGTTCAGTCTCTGTCTTCCTCCAATAGAATATAAACTCCACAGGGGCAGGGATTTTTGTCTGATTAGTTGTTGGATATATCTCAAATGATTAGAGCATGTCTAACACATGGTAGATGTTCAAACACATTTGCGGAATAAATGAAAGAATGAATGACATGATCTTTAATCTTGAAAAGCCTGCAGTTCATCTGAGGAAATAAATTACATGTTGAAAAAAAGAATGCCTGCCAGTACTAGGCAGAATGTGCCACGTAATAAGTTCGTAGAATAAAACCGAAATGCTAAGGCATTGTTTTTCCTAAGGATTCAGAAGACTGGGCTCAATTTGAATAATTCATTCTGGGGGGAAATTGATCATAATCTAGGAAAGTGAAGATGGGAGTAAAACATTTTAGATGAGAGCAATTTAGGGCCTCAATGCCATACAATTTCTGAATGTAAGAGGAAGCTATTATCTGCCAAAAGAAAAATACAAAAAGAGTTAATTCCAATTGGAGGTCTCTTTCTTCTTTGTCTACAGAAGTGTGAAACAATGCCTCACTAATGGGTCCTTTGGTTAATGCATATGCAGTAGCTGTTAGTAGGTGTGGATGCATAGAAGTCAAGAAAAAATTGGTCTGGAAGCCCCATTTCAAATCAGATATTTTCAAGTCCGTTAACTGCAAAATAAAGGAGGGAGGGAATTAAGAGTTACTTAAAAACAACAGAAAAAAATAAAAGTGGGCCAAGGGAAAAGCTTTTAGCAAATGTAAGAAAAAGAAAATTCATACTGGCACTGATGATGGGCCACTTAGGAGTGATTATTTCTAATGGAGCAAAGAGGGGTGGCAGGCAATGTGGAGATGGAGGCTGGAGTCTCCTTAAAGAAACCCTGAACTCCTGTCTGTCACTTTCTCTAAAGCACTGGCACCCCTGCTATCTAAAGCACTGGCACCCCGTTTCTGGCCATAGCCGATTGTGAGATGACAGATCTTTTGGGACAGCTTCTCTTTGTCCACTGAGTACTCTTAGACAGAGGCATTTGGGGGATAAACTGAAAAGAAATAAAATTTATCTTTGCCCAAGACACCCCTCTCTTGTCCCGTTCTTCTCATTAGTGATCCTTCTGGCACTTCAGGGACCAGGAACAGACTTTATTCCTCTCCTTCTAGCCAAACAGGGGAAGATATGTTTCTGGACATGTAGACTGACACTCTTATTCATTTATTCCTAGTATGTTTCCTCTCTCAAGATTAGTAGTATGGTAAACGTTCGGTCTTCAGCTGTGGCCTGAAAATTGCTGTCTGCTCTGAAAGGTGAAGGAGATTTTCCAAGTACCTAAATTCATTCTAAGCATGATGTCCAACCTGCTTCCAGGTTGCTTCAGTGAGAAGAAACGGCAACAGTAATTTGTCAGGATCTCCCAGGAAGCTCTGCTTCCTGCATGTCAAGGAGTATTGAATCAGATTTCACTGCAAGAGCCTTTTCCTGGAAGATCTAGTGTTGGCAAAGGGGTCCTTCTAGTCTTTATTGCTTTCACCTGCAGACCCAATTCCTGGTCTCTGCTCAGGCCTGGTAGCAAGAAACCCCCTGGCTTGCCACTTTCATTCTTTGCCCCCCACCCCTTCCTCCTCACAATAACCTCCCTCCTCCCCTTCCTGAGCCACATGGTGACAGCCATGGGTGATTCAGGGCTCTTTATCCAGGCTTTCTCCCTTGAACATAGGGACATTAGGCAATGTATGGAGACATTTTTGATTGTCCAAACTGGGGAAGTGGGGGTGCTAATGGCATCTAGTTGATAGAGGCCAAGGATGCTGCTGAACATCCTACAATGCAGAGGACAGTCCTTTACAACAAAGAATTATGTGGACCCAAATGTTAGTAGTGAAGGACTAAGCCACAAATATTTGAGACTGACGCTTAGTCCACTCATTGTGATATGCAATGTTGTATTCTTCCCATGCTGAATGTTCTGTCTACTCATCATAAGATGTGTGTTCCAGCCATTTTGGTACATTTTCCACCATCTAACTTGCTTTTCACAGTATGGCAGAAGCTATTCATCTTTAGTAAAAAACAAATGACTAAGTGAATTGTATATGTAGGAATATTATGCATTCTTTTCATAGAGATAGTATGCTGGTTCAGATGTAATCTTTATCCTCTGTAAAATGAAGTACTATAGACCATTTACTTTTCTTGCTTATCTCTTATTTTTGCTTGGTTGCAGTTTATATATCTAATAAAACAAAACTTTGGCTTAAAGATCACTTCTGTAGCCCTGGAGAAAAATTTGGGTCTTCAAAAATGCATGTAGTCTAAAAGTTGCAACCTCCCCCCTTCCCCCCTCCCAAAAAAAACCACCCATTTCAATCAAGTAAATTCTGATTCATAGCGATCCTACAGGACAGTCAAAACTTCCCCATAGGGTTTGCAAGGAGCAGCTGGTGGATTTAAACCGCTGATATTTTGGCTAGTAGCCATAGGTCTTAAACACTGTACCATCAGGACTCCAAAAACCATATCAACATTTCCATTCCTCAACTCAGCGGTCTGCATCGGAGCTTTGTTGCCCAGTGTTGTGCTCAGATAATTGTAGACCTTGGATTCTTGCTTAGGTTCAGCTGCTAAATTCATCTTCACTTGTCTCCACATATAGAATTTTGTTTCTTTTTGTCATCCCCCTTTAGTATTTCATTGTTTGGGTCTGTTGTGAGAAGGTATGGGCGTGTAATAAAGAACATGAATGCTGGAATCAGCATTTCAGGTTCAAATCTTGACTCTGCGATTTGCTAGTGTTTTACCTTGGAAAAAGTTTCTTAAAGTCTTCAGTGTTTTATGAGAGGAGCAGACAGTCTCAACTATGTTTCAACATTTCAGGTTTGAGTCCAGTGTTGAGGCTATTGTGTCAATCCATCTAACTGAAAATTTCCCTCATTTTTGTTGGCCCTTTATTTTACTACTTTACCCTAGTTGCTCTCCCTATAATGTGGCAGCACACTCCTCCTTTCCACCCAGATTTCCCATGTCCACCCAACTAGCTCGTGTCCCTTTCTGCATTCTCATCTCTCACCTCAGGACAGGAGCGGCCCATTTAGTCTCATGTAAGAAGCATTTTTTTTTTTTTTAAGAAGTATACTCTTCATGAGAATCATTTTAAGTCTTATAGTCTAGTCTAATCTTTTTCTGAAAAGTTGGCTTCAGGAATGGTTTTAGTTTTGGGCTAACAGAGAGCCCAGGGGTCATGTCTTCTGTGGTCCTTCAAGCCTGTCAGACCATTATATCTGGTCTTTTACTAGAATTTGAGTTCTGCACCTCACTTTTTTCCTGCTCTGTTGTGGGCTCTGTTGTTTTCCCTGTCAGAGTGGTCACTAGTGGTAGTTGGACACCATGTAGTTCTTCTGGTTATCAGGCTGATGGAGTCTCTGGTTTATGTGGCCCTTTTTGTCTCTTGGGCTAATATTTTCCTTATATCTTTGGTGTTCTTCATTCTCCTTTACTTCAGTTTGGTTGGGACCAATTCATGAATCTTAGATGGCTGCTTGCTAACTTTTTTAAAACCCCAGACACAACTTACAAAGTGGGATGCCGAACAGTTTCTTAATAAACTTTATTATACCAATTGACCTAGACATCCCCTGAAACCATGGTTCCCAGACCTCCACCCCTACTGCTCTGTCCCTCGAAGTGTTTGGTTGTATTCAGCAAACTTCTTAGCTTTTGGTTTATCCAGTTGTGCTAACTTCCCTGTATTGTGTGTTGCCCTTCCCTTCAAAAACTAAGGTTTTATTATTTGACCTTTCAGTTAGAGAGACAGTGGAGAGCAGAAGTGCTACTTGTATGCAAAATAAGTGTGCATTAATAAAACTTCAAAATGTTACATTAACATCAAAATTATTGGAAGGACAATAAGAACTAGTCAAAAGCAAGGAAGTTCAAGTTTTTTTTTTTTTTTTTAGTTAATTGTGTAATAAAAATATCAATGTGAAAAATCAGTTCTATGAATAATTAAATGATCTGTTTTTTTTTTTTTTAAAGAACACGATATTTACTTGCTCAGGGAAAATGGAAAATTTTTACATTATGTTCCAGTTTTGTTGAGCAAAAATGGTTTATATCTTAAAGGTATCGGATGCTTTTAAAATTTTAATAAGCAAGTCTTGCAAAAGACAAAACAACCCTCCTAGCAGTTACTCATTAGCTTACTGTGTGCCAGTTATTTTACATACATTGTCTCATGTAAGATTCAAAACAATCCTCTTACATATCATATTTTCCTATTTAAGGAAGAAATTATGATAGCCAGATGACATATTTGTGGACCTGAACCTACAGGCTTATGACCACAGACTGGGTCATAACATAACAGTTCCTGATAGAAAAGCAACCCTCCTGAGAGAGAGAGCTGTAGCCTAAACCTTTACAGAGTAAATATCTGTCACAAATAAGTCAATAATTGGCATGATGATTAAACGTCTATATAACAACAAATGTAGCTTAAAAGGTAAATATCAAAAAAGTTAAAGGCCCTTATCTCTTTTTGGTAAAATTCTGGTTCATTTTAAGTTTTGTCTTCTTTCCTATGTCATCAAGTCTTGCTATAGCAAGTATATCTTATTTCTTGTACCTGTCAAGATAGGATGCTATGTTGTGATAAAAACAGCCCCCAAATCTCCGCCCTTATATTTTACTACCATTCCAGCATGGATTGTCAGAGTGGCTCTGCTCATTGTAGTCATTCCAGGACCTCAATATGGACACATGTTATCATCATCATCATGACATGGGAAAGAAAACGTGACAAGAATATGTGACAAGCTTTTAAAACATCCTTTAAGATGTGAGTTGGTAATTTTGTTCACCTTTCATGGGCTAATGCAAAACAAATGGCTTTGCCTAACTTCCAAGAGGATGAGAAAGTGTGTAGTTCTTCTCTGTGCCTGAAAGCAGAGCTAGGCATACTTGATGAGCAGCACTAATATCTACAAAACAATAATTTTTAAAATATTCAAAAATATATGTTTTTAAAAAAATTTCAAATCAATTATGTCAATTTGTCCTTAAAACATCATTGATTTTGTAACCAACGTTATGAAGCCCAAATCAGTATTATCCCTAGGCCAGTTTGGAACCTATTTATGCCTCTAACCTGTCTAGCGATATTCAGTCGCTGAAGATCCATGGTCAGCTTCCTCCACAGAGTTGCTTGTGATTAGCTTTCCTTAGTTCTTAAATGCTTATATATTCTTATATTAGGAAATGCCAGGCCCTTCATGATCTGTTTCAACCTATCTGTTCTAATTTGGGGGTATTTCTAGCTGACATATCCTGGGTTACAACGAGAGTCAAAATTTCATCATGCTACAAATTCACCATGCTGTTCCATAGCTCTACACCTTTGCATTTGCTATTTCAGCTACCCTCAACATTCCTTGAGATTCAGCTGTAATGTCATGTCTACTTATTTTCTCTAACATGCTGGAGCTTCTTGCTCTTGACCTTATTTTGCCATAGTATCTTTCATGTGTCTCTCTATTAGCACCTAACCTTAGCACCTAAAAAAAGCATACTATAATTTATTTGTTTTTAAGTACTTGAGAATAGGAAGCATCTTGGTAATCTTTGGTTGTCCTTTGACCAACATAAAAAAAAAAACATTGCTGTCAACTTGATTCTGACTCATAGTAACCGTAGAGGTCAGAGTAGAACTGCCCTACAGGGTTTTCAAGGCTGTAATCTTTACAGGGAAGAGCCCTAGTGTCTCAGTAGTTAAGTAGTAGGTGGCTAACTGAGAGGTCAGTGGTTCAGACCCACCAGTGACTCCTCAGAAGAAAGATATGGCAATCTGCTCTTGTAAAGATTACAGCCTTAGAAACCTTCTGAGTAGTTCTACTCTGTCCTATAGGGTTGCTATGAGTCAGAATCAACTCCATGGCAAAAGGTTAGGTTTTTATCTTTAAGAAAACAGCCACATCTTCTCCCACGGTGTAGTTGAGCCACCACCTTTTGGTTAGCAGCTGAATGTTTTAATCACTGCACCACCAGTTCTCCTTTAGACCAACATAAAATCTGTTACCGTCTAGTCGATTCCGACCCATATAGGACAGAGTAAAGAGACCCTATAGGACAGAGTAGAACTGCCTGGTAGAGTTTCCAAGGAGCGCCTGGTGGATTTGAACTGCTGACCTTTTGGTTAGCAGCCATGGCATTTAACTACTACGCCACCAGGGTTTCCACCCTCTGCTAAAGAGTTGACCAACGGAGTACTTGATAAAGAATTGCTGTTAAGACATAAATTTATAAAGAGGAAGATGATATTCAAAATAGTAATTGTCTTCAAACATGCCTTTAAATGAAATATTATATTATAGAAGTTAATAAGAGATGACTCTCTTTCATGTTCATTGAGAATGGATGGAGAGATGGGACCAAACTAAAGAATAATCGCTGAAGCAGCACATGTACTACTCAGGCCCACAAACAGTCTAAGTTAGCTGACCGACTACTAAATAAGTTCATACAATGAAAAATCAAAGTTATATCGCTTACATGGCATATTTTGATATAAATGAAATTTGACTGGATTTAAGAAATCTGAATATACACTTTAATAAGGAGGCTTGGTGATGTAATGGTTAAGCACTTGGCTATGGTTTGAACACATTGACAGCTCTAGATTACAGTAAAGATTCCAAAAACCAAAACCAAACCAAGTGCCTTCGAGTCAATTCCGACTTACAGCTACTCTACAGGACAGAGTAGAACTGCCCCATAGAGTTTCCAAGGAGCGCCTGGCAGATTCAAACTGCAGATCCTTTGGTTAGCAGCCATAGCACTTAACCACTAGGCAGCCTAGGAAACTCTACCAGGCAGTTCTACTCTGTCCTATAGGCTTGCTATGAGTTGGAATTGACTCAAAGGCACACAACAACAACAACATACATACTTTAAGACAACTATAGCTAAATTTTACACAGATTTTTAAGCCTGTCTCCACTCTGTGCCAATGAATAACAGAGTTACAAATACTGTTAATCCTACAAAATCTTTTAGAATCTATCTAAATCTCCTACATAGTGAAGCAATTACAATCCCACTGCCGTCGAGTCAATTTCGACTCATATCAACCCTATAGGACAGGGTAGAACTGCCCCATAGAGTTTCCAAGGAGCACCTGGCGGATTTGAACTGCAAACCTCTGGGTTAGTAGCCGTAGCACTTAATCACTATGCCACCAGGGTTTCTGCGATTACAATGGTATTGAGAAAAATACATACACAAACATGTAAACGATATCACAGTAAGACACTCTGTGTGGAAAATTTTCCTTGCATAATTTAGATTTACTCTCTTTCACCAAAATGAAAAAAAAAAAAAGTGATTCTCAAGAATTATTGTTTTCATGGGCACAGAGAACCATATTGTTCATCTCTGATTTGCCAAGAACCTCTGTGAATGCTCTTCTGTCTTTTCTGTAGGCTAAAGGTATATGGAACCCTTCCTCAACAGTCAGCATGTAAGGGGCTAAAACATGGGCAGTGTTTGAAAGCCCTTTGGACTTGGCTTCTTTTAACAAAGAAATACAAATATCTTTGCTAAATTATTTAACATAAAAAACAGTAGATGCTGTTGTCTTTAAGAATAGACAAAAAATGATTTTAAAAGATTGATCTAATCCCTTGGCTGAGTTTCCAATGATATCTGGTAGTATTTAAAAGAAATAATTTTGCATCATTTGTTCTGGCCTCATAGTATGCCAGTAAAATAGCTCTCTGACCCTTAGCCATATTTTAGGAAAGGGAATTTTAGCTTGTCATTTCTCATTGTTGTAATTAATAGGGTAATTAACAAGCTAGAGCTAAGATTTCAAGAGTTGACTTAATTTTCTTTCTTTAAAGCCAACCCAATTATTTCAAATGGATGAAAAGTTTCCTAGGAAAATGGAATGGAATGGTATATTTTAAAAATGCTTAACTGACAAATCAGAATCATTACACATGCAATTAGTAATTTTTTAAAAAGTTACTTAAAAGTAAAAGTATCTGTAAATTTGCTCAAATAGATATTATAAAACACTATGTCAATACATGTGACGGCTTTTACTGTATTCATAGTGGAATGCTCTTTATCCACATTAAAACTAATTCAAACTGTCTAAAATACTCTAAGGACAAGAATATTTAACACAATTAATACTACTCAGGGTATAAATTCAGAAAACTGAAATAATATTTTTAAGAAATGACTGATAATTTTTACTATCAAAGCATTATAACACCAATCTAGGCTTCTTTAATTTTTTAAAATTTGTTTTTACCTACAAAATGATGCCTTTGTATATTATATTGCCAGATTTGACTTTACATCAATTGGTTTTCAATTGTATTAGTCAAGTTTGGATAGATCAATGTTGTCAAAGTACCATCTCTAGACTAGCAATATCATTATTACCTGGGAGTTTATAAGAAAGAAAAATTCTCAGGCCACACCCCATACCTACAAAACCAGAAACTGGGAGGAAGCACCAGCAAGTTGTATTTTAAGGAGCCATCCTGAAAATTTTAATGCATGTTTAAGCTGCAGAAACATTAGGCTAGGATATCCTGCAGTAAAAACCTCTCCAAAATCATTTAACAGAACAATATTTTATGTCCCATAAAAGCAAGGTCTGCTGTAGATCCAGGCAATCCCCCAGGGAACTTATCTTCAGTATTTTGGATCAACATTTTGGGATGCTTCAATTTTATGACACAATTGCTATGGCAGGGGATACGTGAGCTGAACAAGTAAGCATCAGACAATTAAATGCTTCCACTTTGATATGAGAAACACCATTTCTGCCCATATTCCATTGGATAAAGCAATCCATATGGCCATACCTAACTTCAAGGAATTAGAAACTACAGTACCCTAAACTCTAGAAGTAGAGATGATGAGATACGGGTAAAGACTAGTAACACCTGACACAGCTATGTCTCCTAGTTGCAAGACCATAGATACAACTCCAAAATTACTAACTCATAAGGCTTGGCCTCGGAATCCCTAGGTTTAACAGTAGCCCAGTATCATAGATTGAATTGTGTCACCCAGAAATTATGTGTCATAAATCCTCACCCTTATACCTGTGGATATAATCCAATTTGGGAAGAGGGATTTCTTCATTTTGTTAATGAGGCAATGTCAATGCAGCATGTGTTTTAAACCGATGACGTTTTGAGACATAAAGAGCAGATCCAGCACAGAAAAAGCAAGAATAAAAGAGGGAATATAGATGCCACCCCACAAGAAGACCATCAAAGAACTGAGGAACAGAAGCTGAAAAGCGACAGGGACATTGCCCCAGAGTTGACGGAGACAGAAAGCCTTTCCCTAAAGCCGGTGGCCTGAATTCGTACTTCTAGCCTCCTAACTGTGAGAAAATAAATTTCTGTTCATTGTGGTACTTCTGTTATAGAAGCACTAAGAAATAAGACATTGGGTAATCCTATTCCCTGATACACATTAAAATGTAAGGACCAGTACAGTTTTAATTTTTAATATTTTATGACATAATAAATTTTATTTTACCAAAAAAAAAGATTATTGTGTGTGATGGTTAGTTTTTAATGTGTCAACTTGGCTAGGTTACAGTATGAAGTTATTTAATAAAGCAATAATCTGGCTGTTGCTATAAAGCTATTTTATAGATGTGGTTAACATCTACAATCAGTTGACTTTATGTAAAGCAGATTACCTTTGGTAATGTGGGTGGGGCCTCATCCAATCAGCTGAAGATCTTAAGAGGAAAAAAAACTGAGGTTTCTCAGAGAATAAATTATGCCTCAAGACTGCACTGTCAACTCCTGCCGAGAGTTTCCAGTCTGCTGGCCTGCCCTATGGATTTCAAACATGCCGGCCCCCACAATCCTGTGAGCCAGTTCCTTAAAATAAAACTTTTTTTTTTTTCTTCTTCTATTTGTTCTGTTTCTCTAGAGATCCCTGATTGATAGATTGGATTACACAGAAATGCAAATATTTATGAGTAGTAAAATAATATTTTGGTTGTTATGAGGAACAGGGAGAGGAATACCGGGAAGTAAAATCTGAGAGGCATGCAAGCACCAGTGATAGAGGCTGCCTGCATCATGCCGAAGAGTCAGAGCTTATCTTCCAACCACTGGGAGTCACTCCATCAACCTTAAGCCTAGGAATGACAACACCAGACTGTGATTTCTAAAGGGACTATTGTGTCTGCATCAGATAGATGAACTTGAACAAGGCAAGAGGCAGGACATGGACATGGTCCTACAGTAAATCATAAGGATGTTAACAGACAGGCAGTGGAGATGGAGGAGAGGGGTGAATGTGAGAAATGTGAGATAAAAAACAAGAAGCATTTAGTGATCAGCTGGAAATGGGGATGGGAGAAAGACAGGAATCTAGAACGATCACTAGGGATCTGCTATAGCAACTCAATGGAGGGAGACATTCAGGAGAAAGTTTTCGGGTAAAGATAATAAAATGTTTTCATTGTTTGTTTGTTATCGAGTTGGGTTAGATGTGCCTGTGAGACATCCAAGTGAAGATGGTCAGTGGGTGGAACTATGAGTGTGGGGCCTGGTAAAAATAGCAGGAGATGCAGATCGGTGCGTCTATAGCACATAAGTAGAAAAGGCCATTGGGTTAGATGAAAGGTTTTAGGAAGAGTGAGGTAAACAAGTGAAAAAATAAAAAGACCTTGAGAAAATTAGCATTTAAGGAGAAGGGAAAGAAGAGGAATTTAAGAGTCTGAGAATGGGAATAAATGGCCAAAAAAAAGGAGGTAACAAAGAGGCAAGGATGCCACAGAAGCCAAAGCAGTGGTTTTATTTTCCTCAAGAAGGAGGGAGTAGTCAAAATTGCCAGGTGCTTCAGAGAGATAAGTATTATCATTCCTTCTGTGCTGCAAAGAGGGGAAGACAGACAAGAACAGGAAAAGGCTGGGGGAAAATGCCAAGACGCTCATGCCAATATGTTCCAGATTTACATTTAGACGATCTGGCAGTGTATGGCCATCACCAAGAGAACAATTTTCATTTGATGATTTGTTGTTTCTTTTCCAACAAAAGCAAATATCATTGACCATTGAGGTTTTATATAAGATATGCTACTTTTATTTCTTTAGACCTTATTTTACTATCTGCAGAAAATGAATTATGTGATTGTTATAGGTTATAAATTTTATTTTTTGTCTGTAAGTGTTGACACATATTTAAAAAATTTTACAACAGAGAAAGAATTAGGCCTGTGAATACATTTATAAATATTCACTATCATATAATCAGAACCCATAAAATAATATTCTAAGCAATTTTTATGATTGCTTAAATAGGAATAAAGAAATTATGTTCAGCCATAACCAACTCTGTGGAAATACTAATCCACCAAACTATGTAATCAAATATATCCAAATAATTAGGTTTAACATGTAATTGCTAATTGTATTTGCACTTGGAATTAGGGAACACAGCACTTAAGCTTTTTACTTAGAACATACAACATATAATCATCTTAGATTCAAATTACCCCACTCCTTGAAATAAAATCAGAATGATGTGGGTGGGTCTATGTTTTGCAATATAAATATTGTTATATTATAAAAAAAAGTGTCTTCCAGGAATATATATTTTCATATGAATTTATCCTATTGAATTATTTTATTTAAACATAGGTCTACGGTAAAATAAATGAATTCTTACTATTTATTGACTTCCTATTTTATTGAACTAATTTCCAAAGCACACACAAATGTATCTAGGCCACAGTTTATAAGCATACTTTAGCCAAGTTAATAAGTTAGTTAAGAAGGTATTTCAGCTTTTTCTTAGGATATAGGCATCAGGGAATTTTTTTTAACATTCACATCAGAGAAATCAGAGTTCAGTTTGTTGAATTTTATGATTCCTAAGACAGATAACTGATTTTCCTTCATTAATTAAAAGAGTTTACATTCTCTCCCCTAAATTCTTCTCATGTCTATATTCATCTCCTTGACTATCTGCTCACTTACATTCCTCAACTGAACTCTCTCATACTATGAACCTGTTGCCTTGTCAGTTTTCTTAATTTTGTCATAAGACAAAGAAATCCACAAGGCAAAAACTCAAGTGGGAGCATTACATGCCCATGCTAAATTCATATTTTTCAAAACGTTTTTATAATAAACCTCCCACTACACTGGGTGATCCCAAGTGAATATTTCATACATGCCTCAAACGTAATATGTCATGAACCGGATTTACCATCTCCTCTCTTAAGTCTCTTTTTCTTATTCTTCCCTTTTATGTACAAGGTTCGTTAATTAGTAGGCCAGACCAAAAACAGAGGTCATTCTTATCTTCTCTGTCTCTCTTACCATCTTCCTTTATTTACTAGCTAAATACTATAAATTCTATGTTCTAAATTTTCCTGGAATTCTCTACCTCAGCAACATTCCATAAGAACCTCCTTAATTGAGACATTCATCTATTTTCTACTTAATTAATTCAGAAATTCTCTTGTTTCCAATCTTGTCCTACTCTCCACCATAACTAATAACCCAATACATTCTGCATACTGCAGAGAGGTTTGCCAAAAATTCACTTGCTTAAAATAATGACAACATGAGTGATCTAGAAAAAAAGCAAAAAAAAAAAAAAAAACCCCAGCAACTACTACTATATCACAGTGTTTAATAGAGTAGGCTCTGGAGTGGGCTGTTTGGATTTAAAACCCAGATCTACCACTTACTTGCTAGGTAAGCTTTGGCAAATTACCTCAATTCTCTGAGTCTCAATTTTCTCTTATAAAAAACTTGGGAATAATAATAATTTCTTCTTCATACAGTAAAACTAACCAACCAGTTGGCATTGAGTTGAGTCCAACTCATGGTGACCCCACGTGTGTCAAAGTAGACCTGTGCTCCACAGGATTTTCATTACTGACTTTTTAGGAGTAGATTGATTGTTAGGCCTTTTTCTGAGGTGCTTTGGGTGGACCTGAACATCTAACCGTTCATTTAGCAACTGAGCATGTTAATCTTTGCACCACCCAGGGACTTCTCATTGAATATAGTAAGGAATAAATGGCACATAGCATGTATATTGCTGACAGTTTTAAGATCATGCTGTGAGTGTTCTATGAGGCACTTTAACTACATAACTCACCAATCATGACAAAAATCCTATAAAATACATATTAATCTCAATTTAGTAGTGTATCAAGTCAAATTTTCAGAGGTCAAGCAAATAACTTGCTAAATATTACACACAGAGTAAGAATTTCAATCCAGAATGTTTTGACATCAAAGACCATAATAACCACAATAGTCCAGCCTGCCAGATGTCCCTCTCTCTGTGTTCCTTTCTCAATTCCTGAGACAGGAACTGAATGAATATACATACATCCCTGAGGTGCACAGTGGTGGTTTGGAAAGCAGGATTACATCATATAAACATAACCATGCATATTACAGGGGAGGGATCCAAAAGAAGGAGTATAGCTAGTAAAATGCTCTTTGTGATCTCTCCCATACTTCTATAAATTCTCACGCATCCCCGACTCATCTTAATAATGAAGTGCTTGCAGTACCAATGCAAACAGGCTCCCACAGGCATCCTCCCATTTACACCTGTTGTTCCCTTTGGTCCCTTCTCCAGCTGAAGCACTTTTACTTATCCTTCATGATAACTTCATGATGATATATCACCTTCTCTGAACTGTCTTCTGCCTTTTTCAGCAAGCTTTAAACCCTTCCTCTCCTGAGATCCCATGTTGTTTTCAAGCCTTTATCTATCCTTGTTACACTATAATAATGACCTGATCATATGTCACTCTCCCCTGCTTGCTCTACTCTGAGCTCATGGAGGGAGTCAAAGCTCTATCTGTAATCCTGTCTTCTGTGAGTAACATTGTTATTGTTAAGTGTCACTGAGTCTTTTAAAGAGGCCTTTCGCAGCAGATTTGCCCAATGCGATACACCATTTGATTTATTGACTGCTATTTCCATGAGCGTTGATTGCAGATCCAAGTAAAATGAAATCCTTGACAACTTCAATCTTTTCTCCATTTATCATGATGTTGCTTATCAGTCCAGTTGTGAGGATTTTTGTTTTCTTTGTATTAAGGTGTAATTCATTCTGGAGGCTGTAGTCTTTGATTTTTATTAGTAGGTGCTTCGAGTCCTCTTTACTTTCAGCAAGAAAGATTGAGTTATCTGCATACGAAAAGTTGTTAAACAGTCTTCTTCCAATCTTAATGCCAAGTTCTTTTTCATACAATCCAGCTTCTAGGATTATTTGCTCAGCATACAGATTGAATAAGTATGGTGAAAGGATAAGAGCCTGATGCACACCTTCTGATTTTAAACCATGCAGTACCCTCCTATTCTGTTAAAACAATTGCTTCTTGGTCTACATATAGGTTTCTCTTGAGCACAGTGGAAACCCCAGTGGCATAGTGGTTAAGTGCTATGGCTGCTAACCAAAAGGTCAGCAGTTCGAATCCACCAGGTGCTCCTTGGAAACTCTATGGGGGCAGTTTTACTCTGTCCTATAGGGTCACCATGAGTTGGAATCGACTCAACGGTAACGGGTATGAGCACAATTAAGTGTTCTGTTATTCCCACTCATAGCACCTGGTATACACAAGATGCTTGATGAATGATTGTTCAAATAAGTAAATGAGTAATGATAATGTGTAATTGCAGTTGAAATAGGATATAAGCACAATTCACTCTAAATTTTCTATGAAATTTTTTAAATGATAGAAGAAAGCATGTCTGCATATCTGAAAATTATTGTTGGTCCTATTTATTCAATCAACCAAAACCAAACCCATTGCCGTCGAGTCGATTCCGAATCATAGCAACCATATAACAACCCCATAGGACAGAGTAGAGCAGATCTGTAGGGTTTCTGTCTTTACAGAAGCAGAAAGCCACATCTTTCTCCTGCAGAGAGGCTAGTGGGCTCGAACTGTCAACCTCTGGGTTATTAGCCAAGTACTTAACTACTGCACCACCAGGGCTCCTTATTTATTCAATAGCAAGAATTTCCCCATAGGGTTTCCAAGCAGCAACTGGTGGATTGAAACTGCCAACCTTTTGGTTTGCAGCCTGAGCTCTTTACCACTGTACCACCAAAGCCCCACTTAAAAGTCACCTATTTAAGTCAACCTTGGGCAGATTACTTAATCCATCAGAGTCTTTTTATCTATACAGTACATACAATAATATCTTCTGCATTCATTCCTTAAATATTTATTATGGTACTTCCATGAGTCAGAAAATATTCTAGGTAGTGGTGATAGAATGGTGAGCAACTTCAGGGTCCATTCTACTCATATCTGTGTTTGATTCGGTGGAGCACACACCCATGAAAACAAACCATTCATAGTGCAATGAGTGCCTTCAGAGGTGGGGCGGGGGGGTGTCATGAAAATAACACAATGCTAAGGAAACATATTGGGGGAGATCTACTTTAGACTTTGGAGCAGGAGGGGCATGAGAGTCTTTCTTCGTGACACCCAAGCCAAATGGTATGCATGAGCTTGTATTTGCAAATGTGCACACGCACATGTGTGTACTTAGTGGGTTGGAGGAGTCAAGGACAGTATGAGAGCTTCCCAGGTAGAGAGAACAGTATTTTCAGCAACTGAAAGAAACTGAATGACAAAATCTGAAAGAAATAAGTGGGGAGTAGAGGCGCACATGCATTGGAGAGGTATAGGAACTAGATCACATCCAGCCTTACAAGGCTTGTTAAGAGTTTTTACTTTATCCTTAGAATAAATGAGAAACTATTAAGAGGCAGAGTGGATCAGGATTGCTTTTTTTTTTTTTTTTTAATTCACTCCAACCACATTGTAGAGGCTGGATTAGAGGAATGCAGAATTGAAGTAGGGAGGCCAGCTGGAAGGATGTTAGTAATAATCCATGTGAGAGATGATAGTGATCTTGACCAGATTTGAGAGATCATTTAAGTGTAGAATTGACCACCATTACAGCTTAAATGTAGGGCTGAGAAAAGGAAGGAATCAAGGAAGATGTTCAGGTGTCTGTGTTAGTTGCCAGTATGTAGAAGAGCCAGTCACTGGAGGAGGCAAGTCTGGCGGGAAAATAGCCTGTTTCCTTTGGGACTCACAGAAGTGTTGGGAATATTAGACGAAATAGTTTATGTGATAACAGCTACCACAATGCCTAGTGAATTATAGTTCATTTAAAAAAAATATGCAAACATTTCTATTCCCATCTTCTCTTTTCCTAAATTGCACCAGTAAGTTAGTAGCAAAACTGGGAATAGAATGCCAAGCTTCTGTTTTCCAGTCCAGAGTTCTTTGTTAATGGACTGCTGATCTATAAACAAAGATGAAACACAGAGATTTTAAAGCAAATATTCACAATTTATCCTGGAATTGCTTACAAGCTGACAGCTATCCAACTCATTTTTAGTTTATATTTAAAATGAATCATATGTTCCAAAGTGACTGACAGAAACACAGCTTTGTTTCTGGAGCCAATTCTTTTCCATCATTTTTGGACATCATTCAGAGTTATAACAGACTTTCAGGGTGTTTAAAGCATTCATCCACGACAATAACAAATGCTAATTATCATAAAAAAAAATAAGCAGCTCCTGTTAACATCATTCTAAGAATTTCTCCTACCCCAGCACTATATTTCATCTATCATCCCATCTGTTTTAGGAGTGGTAACAAAGGCTAGATGAAAGTATAATTATCATGTATCAGACTGGACAACACAACAAAATATAAATGAATGTAAATGGGAGGAATAGCATACATAACAAATAAATCTGGAAAGGGAAAAAGGAAACATCTAAGTAAAATGGCACATGTGTGTCCTGCAACAGCAAAAAGCAAAAGCAAACCCAGTGCCATCAAGTCGATCCCAACTCATAGCTACCCTACAGGGCAGAGTAGAACTGCCCCATAGGGTTTCCAAGGAACGCCTGGCAGATTTGAACTGCCGACCCTTTGGTTAGCAGCTGTAGCACTTAACCACTATGCAACCAGGGTTTCCTGCAGTAAGCAGCAAATACACAGGTTGAGAATGGAGTCAATAATACTTATCTTGTTGAGTATGAGATGCAGTTTTCCCTCTTTCAGTTCACAGTCCTAACTATAATCAATTTCCTCTCATATCATCAAATAGTCATTTGTTCATTTAAACTCAATGTCCAAAGATCTTCTCTTAAACACTATCTTATCTCTTA